>NC_142045.1:27494409-27842909 GCF_982192425.1 Myodes glareolus | reverse complement strand
CATTTCTTCCCTTCTTGAGAGAAAACATTTCCATGAAGTCAGTGAACACCAGATCCATAAATTTTAAAAAAAATTTTTCCTACCAAAAATTTCAAGTGACCTAATGAAGAGTGTTCAACATGGCCGTCCCGTGTGGCTACTGAGGAAGTGGAAAGGGCCTGCTCTATTCAAAATAGGACCGTATTCCAAAGAACTGATACAAAAAGATATGTATTTTATTCTGATTGCATGTTGAAATGATAACATATTAAATATGTAAAATTAAGCAAAATCCTCTGATAAAGTTACTATCTTCTGTGTCTTTCCTTAAGCTAGAACATTTACATTATGTATGAGATTATCTTTATAGACAGAGGTGGTCTAGGAGAAGTTCAGATGACTATGTTTTGATAAAAGGGAAAACTGTCCCCTTGTTGATGGTTTTTGTTAACCTAGTTTCTCATTCGCCTAAACGGGGATGTGTTTACTCTGTGTTCAGACTTTGTCACAATCCTCTCACACTCTAGGCGAAATTATATATGAACACCCTCTCAAAATAACTTTTATCTCTCTTTTTTTTCTAGTCAGGGTCTCCTGTATCTCAGGCTGGTTTAAACTTGACATATAGCCAAGTATGACTTTTAATCTCTGAGCCTCCTGCCGCCACTTTCAGGAGCATGAATTGTAGGCATGCCTCATTGTGCCCAGTTTTCAAAAATATGTAAAAGAACATTCACTGGATTTTAAAGGAAATTCGTTATATTAGAGGGTTCCAAAACAAAATATAAAACAGCTAATGCATGAAATGTTAATAGAAGTGCTCTTTGACTTACTAACATAGTGAATAAAATAAGATGTGGTAGCAAGTCTATCAGAATTTCAAATTAGTGACAGGCAGTGACAATGGTTGCAAAGCTATAATGTGATCAGATCTATAGGCAGTTCAAGAATAGCCTGGGCTACTGAAGTTCCCATCTTGAAGGGGAGGGGACATCCTACTGCTGACAACATTACCAGTACAGACTCACCTTGTGTATGATCAAACATGGTAAAATGCTTAGAATTGGTACCCAAACTCCTTTACCCAGATCTCTCAGGAGGAATAGTAGGAGTTGAATTTTTCCTTTCACTACCATCTGGGTGTGGAAATCCTGGGCTGTTTTAGCTGAAGGAGCCTACTAGATCTGTGGAGCTGTCCACTCTTGTTTGGTCCAGTGCTGCTGAGGGTGCATCAACCAGGTCTCCTAAGCGACCGATTTCCTTTCCTGGAAAAGGGACTCTTTTTTAAATACAATTCAAAGACCCCCCCTATATGTCCAATCAGTAATAGTTTAATGACGTCTGTCTAGAAGGGGCCAGGACAGGGAGGTCAAGGAAGCAGAAAGCTGTTTTCACTTTAATTTTATCTCATGTCTGTGAGAAAACCAATTTTACTCACAAGAAAACTTGAAGATAACACACTGTTCGGTGCTGGGGGTCATGGGGTGTGGAGGTATCGGGGCGTGGGTGTGTTACACGTTCACGTTACTACATGGGTAGTAGGTGGAAGGCACTGGGCTAGGAGGAAGGAAACTTGGATCCTTAATGTAGCTCTGCCACTTTCTAGACGTGTAACTTGACTGTGACTGGGCTCAGGACTTGGGAGGTGGAGGCAGGCAGGAGCACTGGAAGTTCAAGGTCATCCTCAGCTACCAGAGAGTTAAGGGACCCATTAGCTACAGGAGACTTTGTCAAAAAAAAAATCATAATAATGAGACAAGGCTTGGAAGCAAGCAGCTCCACTACTTTAACACTCACAGTCATGATTTTTATCTATTGTCTTGATATTTATCGGTTGGTTGTGGGGGAAGTATAGATGATGCCAGCTGTGCCATGGGTTTTTGAAGGGATAAACATTACCCACACCTCCGCATAAGGCTCCCATCAAGTTGAGTCAGTTTTTCTAAGTGGAATTGGGATGGCCGCACCAAGTGGCATTTGAGTTCTTCAATATTATTAAAACATAACTCTAAAAATACTTAGCCATCTTTGTAGGAGAAATTCTAGTTTCTGAAGGCTCTCGGCTAGTTTGAAGATGTGAGGGGCCCTTTATCCTAGAATCTATTTTTCTGGGAGAGAATCCGGTCTACACGAAGAAAGTGCAATCTAGCACATGTCAGGAAGGTTTTCCAGACCATTCCATGCCCTTCTCTATGAGAGAATGAGACGGCATAAGAAAAAAACTGCCCTGAAGGTAAGATTTACTGCCCCATGCTGAGCAGCTGGAGTTGAGCTAGTTGTGTGTAAACTGAATGGTAACTTTGCTGGAGGTGGCAAGGAGGTGCTGCAAAATCAGAAAAGAAGCTGCTGAGGTAAGTGCGTGTTAAGTACCCAGCATGTTCTCAGAGGGGTTCACAAAAAAAAAAAAAAAAAAAAAAAAAACAAACCTCACAGGATTCAGTAAGAATCATAAATATCTCAAGAAAGAGGAAAACTGAGTACAGAATTGCCTCTTATTTTCCCCAAAACCAGAATAAAGCCTCCAACAAAACCACCCTACCAACATTAATGCACAAACATGCACTAATGTACACACAGTTAACACATCTATCTATACATCGTGTTGTAGAAAACAAATTTAACAACCTTTTAGCTGGAATGTTTATCCCAGCCACTTATTTTTAAATGTACTCGTGCTTCTTCGATATTAGTGGTTTAGTTGCTATATGTACTCTGTACCACTAAGGGATTAAGATCTCTTTCGTGTCAGTTTGGACATACATACGTCCTTTATTTTGAAAGAGGGCTTCTCTGTGTAGTGACCCGCAGCTGACAGCACAGAGCAGGCTGGTCTTGAACTCCCAAAGATCTGTCTGCCTCTGCCTCTGCCTCTGAGTGCTGAGATTAAAGGTGTGACCCCCCACACTCAGCCCATGCTATTTCTAATTACTCTTTGGAATAGAGATTGTAGAAGTTCTACAAATTTCTAATCCTAAACATTTTGTCTGTAAACAGGAGTTAGCCTGAATGGCCTCCAGGATGGCTTCTGGCATTTGCATTCTAAATTCGGTTTTGATATTACTACTAAAAAATCATCTTATCCGATCTGTACTACCAATTAATCTCTTCACGTAAAAAAAAAAAAAATCTTGAAGCTGGGCAGTGGTGCTTAAATTAAAGTGCATGCTTTTAATCCCAGCAGTCGAGAGGCAGGCGAATCTCTGTGAGTTTGAGGCCAGCCTGGTCTACAAGGGCTAGTTCCTGGACAGACTCCAAAGCTACAGAGAAACTCTGTCTTGAAAAACACAAACAAACAAACAAACAAACAAATCTTGAGCTGGAATTGTTGAGGTTGCTTAACATAAAAGAGAAAGCTTCCAACAGGTGAAGAGCTGTCAAGTCGATCGTCAGATATTTTCAGAGCCGCCATCATATATAAGTAAGATAGTATGGCATCTTTTTGTCCACAGGGACTGTACCTAGAGCCAGGGTAGAGACCTTCTAGACAAGCATAAGCAGGAGCTGTGTGCCACACAGTGCACTTGGCCAGAAAAATGAACCCAAGACGCTTTTCTTCTGTAACAAATTGGCCTTACATATTGGTCCTGTAGATTTTACTCCTTTTTCTTTTAGTTTTTTGAAACAGGGTTTCCCAGCAGCTATGGAGCCAGTCCTATGCCTCGCTCTGTAGACCAGACTGGCCTTGAACTCAGAGATCTACCATTCCCTGCCTCATGAATGCTGGGTTAAAGGCATGCATCACTACCACCTGGAAATTGTGTGTGTGTGTGCGCGCAAATATGCATATACATTCAAACCTATACATTCAGACATACATTTATATAGATTCAGATGTGTGTGTGTGTGTGTGTGTGTGTGTGTGTGTATGTGTGTGTGTGTGTGAAGGTACAGACGGGAGTGGAGTAATAAAGGGAACATGAGTCGCAAAGCCTCATCTGAGAGAGTTGTAGGTCCCATCTGTAATTACAAAGACTCCTACCCTATGGTCATCATGTTTAGTGTTAGGCTGGGCAGGTTTGCTGGGTGGTGTAACTGAGCATGGATAATCTCCGCACGGTCTAAGGACTTTCTTGTCTCGCCTCCCTCTCAGATGTTCACCTCCACATTGTTTGCTGCGATTGGATTCTTGGGTGCTGGCTACTCGTTCGTCATCTCAGCTGTCTCCATCAACAAGGGGCCTAAATGCTTGACGACCAATAATACCTGGGGATACCCCTTTCACGACGGGTAAGGCTCCGCTGTACAACGAACATAATGTCATGGCCTCGTCATTATGTACTCGCCAAATGTCGCCCCTCAAGGCAAAGCCGACTCTGTGGTTAGGAGAAGTTGCATAGACCTCACTTCTAGGTCATTTTGACAAACACAAGAGAAACAACTAGAAGAGGATGGCTTAGTTGTCCAGAGAAAATTTGTTGTGCCACAGCTCACATCTGAACATTAGTAGATTGTAGTTAATATTTTTGTCCTCAAAGGGTATACCTAGGACCAGAGTGTAGAACCTCTCGATTCCTACTCTTCAGTAACATGAGCAGAATCCACCTGCCACAAAGAACATCATAGTGACAGTCCCAGCTGAATAAATGAAGTCTACAATATTTAATTTAATTCCACAATTTCACTAGCCATATTTCAAGTACTCACTAGCTACTTGTGGCTTGTAGCTACTGTGCTGAATAGCGAAAATATAGAACATTTCCATTGTAGTAGATGCTCTGTTAGATAACTACACTCTCTCCTCTGAGAAGCTTGGACCATTTCTTATTTGTTCATTATTCTCAGACTCTCTATTTTGCACAGTGGCTGAACATCCTTGGAGATCAGAAAGTATGGCTGTTGGATCTTCTAGCACATAGAGAATGGGTCCGTTAAAAAAGAACTGAGCAGTATACTAATAAGCAGTTATCCTTCAGCATCCACAGTGGCTCCAGGACATCTGTAGTTATTGATGCACAAGTACCTTGCACAGACTTGCAACGGCATTTGCATATTGCTTATAATAATTGATGCAATGTAAACGCTATGCAAACAACTGATACACTGTTTTGCTTAGAGAACAATGACATGTTCACTACAGATGCAACTGTATCAGTTATTTATGATCAAATTTACATATGTGGTACCTGAACATGCAGAGGAATGACTGTACTAACTTAAACTACTGTTCATTCATTTACAATAAGATCCTTAGACACTTCAAGAACTGTCTTCAGACTGCAGAGGTGGGAGGTACTGGCTCTGATCTGATGGTCTTGGTTCACAGGCACCAAGTACCCCAACCCTATTCTCACAACCACACAAGCATAGATCTGTCATCTTCACATCATATGGAGCGACTCCAAGATGTTTCTTTTATTATGGGAAGCCCTCATACCTTGCAGTGAATTGTTGAGGCTCCATCACCATGGGGTTGGACTGAGGAACATAGAATTCAGACACCAGCATGTTGAGTCTTCTCTAGAAATGTTCTGTCAGTGGTTCAGTTTCTCCCACAGCAGAGGTCAGGAAAGCAGTGGGTAATGTCTTTCTGAAGGACTATCCTGCTATACCTTCCGTCAACAGCATCCATGCAGTGTTAGCTATGGCTTATTGTTGTGGTCTGCTGCGTGGCGAACATTGCCTTCCGTGACTTAACATCAATTAGCCTAAATGCTGTGTCAAAAACAAAGGCGAGAGAGAAGGGAACACAATAGGGGCAAAGTACTTCTCCAAAGCGATACAACAGCCAGTGGTTGTGATGGGGAAGGCCTCTCACACTCCCCTGGAATAGGCAAGCTCACGCCCTGCTTGGGATGGCATGGAATCAATGACCGAGGTCAGGAGAGTGACCATTGCACCTGTAGATGACACCAGAAATGCTGACTAAGGTAAAAGCCGGGAAGCAGAAAACCGTGTTTCCGAGCGCTGGGTACTCAGGCTTCGGGTGAGGCCTGTTCCCCTCACAGCTGCTTCCGGTGTGTTACTCTCATACATGCCTCCCATCTCATGTCTCTCTATCTGTTCCGGGTGTTTCATTATAGGGCTTGTTTTGCACAAGAGAAATGGTAATGGCTACCCGCTAGAGTAGGGAATCACACACATTTGACAAATGTCGCCTTCCTGCCTGTTTCTCTGTCACCTGCAGTGATTATCTTAATGACCAAGCCTTGTGGAGCAAGTGCGTAGAGCCCCAGGATGTGGTCCCCTGGAATCTGACCCTCTTCTCCATTCTGCTGGTCATTGGAGGCATCCAGATGGTTCTCTGTGCCATCCAGGTGGTCAATGGCCTCCTGGGAACCCTCTGTGGAGACTGCCAGTGCTGTGGCTGCTGCGGGGTAAGTTAGGATTCTGCTGTTTCCTCTCAGAGCAAAGGAGGCCAAGTTAGGCCACCATCACCATGAGATGATGGCAGTGAGCATGGCTGGCTGGGAAAATTCTGGCCACTCGAGGGTTCTGACCAGCTCATACGAACAGCACTGTTGACTTATTGTGTATGTAGGGAGCAGTGTGCCCCGACGGAAGCTGACCATACTCCCCAGCCCCACAGCCAGCTACACATGGGGATATATAACTACAGGGCTTCAGGAAGTGTTTGTCAGATGGGCATGTTCCTAGCAACAATACATCACACCTGGCCGAGAATTCTCACTGCCTCCGACAACGGGGAGCAGTGCAAAGCCTAGACAATTTCTGATACAAGAAAAGAAGGGAAATTAGTCAAGATGACTTTTCAAAGTCCACCATAAAATATCAATAACAAAGTACAAAAAGTAAAAACGAATCTATAGGTAATAAAACAGTCTGGTGACTTCAACACATAACCAAATTAGATCAGGCAACTATACATCCACACACATTTATTATAAACAGATTGAAACATGAATAAAGTAGTAACTTTTTTACATTTCAAATAAGCAATTTATATGAATTTATATGAAAATATATGTGAAGACCCCAGTAACATGGTTCCGAAAGAGCCCACTTCCGCATCTGCTAGTCACAGGATGTGAGCAAGTTGATTGACTTCTCAGCATCCTGCTGTCCCAGCGGCCTGTGGTCTCGCTTATGTAAAGGTGTGCACGTCAACTTCTGTCCACACAAGCTGAGAGCCTCCAGAGTTTGGCGTGGTTCTTAAATAAAGTGACAGATGGGAAGGCTCCTTAATATCCAAGCTGTGAGAACTGGGTGGGTGGCCAACGCGTGACCAGGTACCCTGAGTTGTTTACCTATGAGGTGGGAGCATTAGCTCCACTGCTAGTATTACGGGCTCAGGACCTACTTCAGGGTAATAGCTCCACATCGATTTTTGTACACTCATGAGATTCAGCAAATGGTGCCTGGAATTGTTTCCTCACCGTATGGCATAGGCTCAGTGAATGGAGCACAGCACTGCATGGGTTCTGGATTCATTGTAGCTTTAAAAAAAAAACAAAACAAAACACTTCTTTCACCACAAGTGGCTTTACTAATCAATAATAATAATTAAGAGAAGACGTTTCTGTGCCATTAACTGAAAACAGAAGTCACAGATTAAAGTCTGAAACTTAAGTCAACAACTGAAGAAAGCATTTAGTAGGAAACCCACGAATGGACAAGAGAAGTCAAAAGGAAGGCGTTCGGGGAGGGCTAGAGCAGGGAGACAGATGGAAAACAAAGCAGGCATCTTAATTAATTTTCCTTTCCTCCCCTCTAGGGCAATGGAGCAGTCTAACAGGTGTGGCAAGCTGCTCCAACCTCACAGTACTTCCTGTGGAAAGCTGGACCTGCCATGGACACACCTAGGACACGCCCCAGACCCAGCCTTGCGAATTCTTTCCTGCTTCCTCCCAGGCAGAGCTTGGGAGGCAGGAGGGATCCTTTTCTCTCTCCGAATAACTTTGCTCAACCTAGAAATCTGGTGGATTGCTTTTTTTTTTTTCAAAAAGAAATTAGTAATAATTGGGTAACTTTACAAATTAGCCCCCTTTTAGAATTCCAGAAGACGTTAAAAGCAGATTTTTCATGACTTCCTCTAAATAACGTAAACAGAACGAAGTCATTTCTCCTACCGCGCCGCTTCTTTGTATATAAAGATGTTCCTACTTTAGGAAGATCTGCATAACTCAAAGGGAAAAAACATTAAAGTGAAAACCAGTTTTCCAGGATGCATGGATAAGGAGTAATTGCTGTATGATGCATAATTTTTATGGGAAGCCTGTTTTGGCTAACTTGTCTGGACTGCTTGTGACTAGTTTTATGAGGCTGTCATCATTAGCCAGGGTTCCCACATGTATATTAAATTAAATTATTTAAATTCAGAATTAAAATAATAAACATGGTGTGTGTGTGTGCCAGGGAGGAAGAAGAAAGAGAATGAATCATACCTGTTAGTCCTTTCTTTTTTTCTTTTTTTTTGGGGGGGGTGTTTTGTTTTGGGGTTTTTTTGTTTTTTGTTTTTTTTTTCTGAGACAGGGCTTCTCTGTGTAACAGCCCTAGCTGTACTGGAACTGGTTCTGTAGACTTTGAACTCACAGAGATCCGCTTGCCTCTGCCTCCTGAGTGCTGGGATTAAAGATGTACGCCACCATCACCTGGCTCCCGCTTGTCCCTTTTTATAAATACAGTCTTTTTTTTTTCCATTTCTCCATTCCTTCTATGCTTTTTGTTTGTTTGATTATTGTTTGACTTTTTCAGCTTTTTTTTTTTTCTTCCAGCTCTTAAAGACTTGCTATGTGACCTAAGCTGCTAGAGAAACTATCAGGGTGGGCATTGCAAGCATATGCCACCATGCCTGGTGTTGTTTGCTCAAGCATTTAAAAAGGCATAAGAAGCTGATTGGATAGTATTTTCTCAGCCTATTGGGCAAGACTGATTTAAGAGGTCATGCTAATTCCATGCGCTGTAATACTAATAGGTTAATTTTGATTTCATTGATCAGGCACTGATGTGAAATCAAATTCGTTTGGCTTCTAACTTCACTTCTTCAACACACCAGCTTAGAGGGCCTGAAAGTGGATTTGTAAGCCTCAGTTTCCCTATCTGTTAAAGGAGTATTGAATGAAGCACATTCATCTGGGGTCATCTGAAGTTAAGTTTGAAACAAAGGCAATACTGTCAGTATAACTTGTGAATCAAACAGAGGAACTAAGAGGGAATGACCATCCCGTCCCACTTCCATACCCACCAACCAGGTGTACGGCACTGTGTGGGTTAGGTACTCACCACCTGTCTTAGTCAGGGATCCTATTGCTGCAACCAAACACCATGACCAAAAGTCAAGTTGGGGGAAAAAATTTATTTGGCTTCCAGTTCCATATTGTAGTTCATCATTGAAGGAAGTCAGGACAGAAACTCAAACAGGGCAGGATCCAGGATCCAGGAGCTGATGCAGAAGCCATGGAGGGGTGCTGCTTACTGATTTGCTTCCCCTGGCTTGCTCAGCCTGCTTTCTTAGAGAAGCCAGGACCACCAGCCCAGGGGTGGCATCATCCACAATGGCCTGGGCCCTCCTCTAAAATGCCTGACAGCTGGATCTCATGGAGGCGATTCCTCCTTACGAGGGCTCCTTCCTCTCTAATGACTCCAGCTTATGTCAATTGACACAGAACCAACCAGTACACACCTACTGTGTGCAAGCCACCCAACGATCAGGCACTGAGGATGCAAAGTACCATGTGCTGTTTTTGTTCTTTTCGTAGTAGTGCAATAAACTCTGTGAGCAAAGTGATTATATCCAAGACCTGAAAGTCAGTTGACAGCAGGAATATGGCCCATTTGGCCAGGAAGATGGATCCTTGGGATCTTCTGGGAGATTTAACACACACACACACACACACACACACACACACACACACTTCAATTCAGTTTATACCATTGATTCTGAAAGGAGGTTGAATATCAAATTTACCCAGGAAATCCTCTATAATTGCATGTTTCGAGACTCTACTTAAGTTGAACACTCAGGTGATGCTGGGACCAACCATGATGTGCCACCATTGTCTTAGATGACAGCCTGTCAACCAGGATGAAGTGCCACCAGGCCAAATCAACGCTACTAGGAGCTCCACCTGCTTGGAGCACATGCACATCAGCCCGGTCTGATGACAGCGCTCAGGACAGCACCTGTCCATCATGGCAAATTCACAAGGTCTTTGATAGGGAAATGGGAACGGGCATCCAAGGACCAGTTATGTGGGGCTTTCACTGACTCTGTCTTAGAAGGACAAAAGACTCATGTAGTCATTATCATATCTGGTCTCATTGCTTTACACATGAAGAACTGAACCAAGTATTTGACAAGCTCTCATTGAGGGCATGTTTCCAATCCTGTTTCCACAAGATCAGAAGAGTAGACTTAGAAGGGGGAACTAGAAGATTATGAAGGAATTGTCCCTGGAGAGATCCCTCTCCACACACGTGTGTACATGTTTCTGGCCCTCCCTTTCTCCCTCTCTCCTTCCCTTCCTCCCTCTACCTCTGGCTCTTTGGGGCAGGGGAATGGAGGGGTGTTCTGAGACTCCAGAAACTTTCCTTCTCATAGTAGCAAACAGTGTTGCTTACTCGAGTGCCTGAGTCCCCTACACTAAGTATTCAAGTGGAGACTGTCCTAGGTATTTTTCAACTTCCCTGACCAAACCCATGACCAAGACAGCTTTAGAAAATGCTGAATTTGGACTCATAGTTGCAGAGCGTTAGAGTCTATGGCCACCATGATGGGGCACCTGGCAACGTTCACATAGACGTGGCGCTGGAGCAACAACTGAGATCTACATCCTTATGTGCAGGTAGGCAGCAGAAAGGTGTGGCTTTTGAAAACTCAAAGCCCACCCCCAGTGACACGCCACTCTTTCTAATGTTTCCCAAGCAGTTCAATCAATGGGGGACGACATATTCAAGTTCATGAGCCTTATGACGGCCATTGTCATTCAAGCCACCACAGAGGCAAGGGCAGCATCTGACAAATACATGCTTGAGAGGCCACCATGGGATCTTGACACAATGGAGAGGACGACTCCATGAGCAGGGGTGCAGAGTTCCTGCTTTGCCTTCTTTCACATTCCTTGTGAGATGGAAACTGTGACCCGAAAGTAGCATGTAGGGGAACTCCACAGACGAGTAGAAAGAATAGATGGGGATTAAGCATAGGGCTGGAGTAATCTCAGTGTACAGGACTACTGAAATTAAAATTTAGCATTTAGACATTCACAAAACTGTATTCTCTCCAGCCTCATTTGGTTTCTAACCCTGAGTTCCACAGTACTCTTCTTTGATGTGGGCTGTTCTTGGGGTTGTCTAGTCTGTCTTAGCATCCGATTCTTCCCACGAGCATGAGATTGATAGACAGGGGAAGGGAAATGTGAGGAAAGGGGATAAACTTAACCAGTTAAAACATGCACTAGTGGCATCCACATATTCCGTGAAACCCAGACTATTAGTGGCAATGGAGGCAGAGAAGGGAATGGCTTTCGAGACTTCAGCCAAGCAGACCAGCCATACATTCCACCATAGGCATGAGGCTGTCAAGAGGGGCTAAGTAGGGTAAAGCGAATCTAGTTCCTCCTGCTGCCGCCCAAACCTTGGTGGTGTTTGCCCAGGAGTGAGATCCACTCCGCTCTGAACAGCTCAAGGAGGACATGAAGGCTCCACGAGGTCTCAAGATGGGCAAAAAAACAAATGCTCAGATAGAACATCTCAAGACAGACACCAGTCTTCAGTCTACCAAGAGCCAGGCGGCAGCAAGAAAGGGCTGAAGGCTATGGGTTGAACATGTGGTGCATTGCGAGTTATTCACCAAGTCACAGGGATGCTTGAAACACAACCCTTGGGAAATAGGAAAAAAAATCCAAGGATATTGTGCAGTCTGTAGATGCTAACCATCCAAGAGGGAAGACAGGACACAAACACACTATGGAGGCAGGGAAGAAAAGAAGGGAGACTAAGAAAGCACAGAAGATGGGAACTCGAGAGATAACTTGGTGGTTGAGACCACTGTTCAAGACAACCTTGATTCAATTCCCAGCATCCCCATGACAGCTTCACAACCATTTGTAACTCCAGTTCCAGAAGATCCAATGACCTTTTCCAGCTTTCAGGGGCACCAGGCATGCATACAGTACACAGACACACATCTAGGCAAAAGCCATACATATAAATCAAAAGTAAATCTTTAAAAAGCTAACATTGTGCAGGAAAACAGAGGAGAGAGAAAGAGAATTCCTGACAATGTTATTGAAGCAAAAATAAAGCCTCTACAGAGGCTCACGCTGCCTCCTACTGCCTGCTGGAAAAACAAAATCCTGACACCAGCGGAACGGAGGACCACCTAGACAGCATTGATACTCGTTCTTGTTCTTGCCGCTGTCATCCAGATGCGATATGGAAAGTTGACATGTGATTTTAATATGGTGTTTGTGATTTTAATTCCTATGTTTATGTATGTTTTCTAATAAATTCAATCATTTAGAACGGCCATAGTTGTATATAAGTTATAAACTAAGCAGTAGGCAATCAAACATACAGACTTCTGGCCTCAGCAAGGATTGTGGTTCTCAAACACGAGGGCAGTCCAGCTGCAGATTCCCAGCCCTTGGCCTCCTGCGGCCTCCTCAAGAAGTCTGAGAAAGTCTAAGCTTATAGCTAACAAATTAAGATGTCTACAGTGGACCAGCCATTCGCTCTGCTATAAGCCACTCTTTGACTAACTTGAATCCTTCCTAGTTTGTCTTTAATAACCTCGTTATCACTAAAAACCCACAGATCTCCCCATCAAAGGATGCAGGATAGAAAGCAAAGGAAGAAGCCGAAATGTCTGTCCCACACATCTTTTCCTTTTCCGCTTTTATGATATCCTAGCTTGTGCTCGAAGCCAGAGCTGTCACCACACCCAGACAAGCTGTCTGCTGCCCTCTAGTGGCAATTTGGCTCATCCACTAAATAACGAGCGGCTGCAATTGTTCCCAGGCAGGGAGGGTTTGGTTACCTTCCTGCAGAGTGCAACTTTTCTCCAATAGCTTTTCAAGAAGGAATATTTTTTCAAAAAGAAAACAAACAAACAAACAAACAAAACAACAACCTCAAAGTAATCATCTAGGCTGGGACGAATGGGGAATATTCAAAAGGAAAGAGGGTGTGTATTGACCACCTGTCAATCACTTCTCTTTATCTTTCTCACGTTCTCATTGCCCACCCCCTTTTTAATAGACCAATTTTATATAGAAAGAAACTAAACTTTAGAGACCTAACTAAGACCCCAGTGTAACAACTGCATGGCACCGAATGCCTTAACAAACTGTGTGATGCAGTCCAGGGGTGGTTATAAAGGAGCCGGCCTTCGCATGCCCTTTGTGTTAATTAGGGTTCTCCTCCTGTGACCAAGGCAACCCCTACAAAGGAAAACTTTAGTTTGGGCTGGCTTACAGTGTCAGAGGGTTAATTCATTATCATCATGGTGGGGATCGTGGCAGCATGCAGGCAGATGTGGTGCTGGAGCAAATCCACGGGCAGCAGGAAGAGACCATGAGCCACCAGGCCTGGCTTGAGCTTCTGAAAGCCCAAAGCCCACCCCCCAGTGACACATCCTCCAATCTCGTCAAAAGTTACTGTATCCCTGGTTTATCCAGGTTTTCTCCCCACTCCAATGCCTTCACACAATGCCATCTTTCACACAGCCATGGACTTTCAAACTCCGGTGGTTTACTCAAGCATGGTGGTGTATACCTACAGACCCTGCACTCACAGGAACCAGACCAGGATCGTGAGTCTGAGGTCAGCTCAGTCTACATAGCAAGATCTGTCTCTCAATGAACGAATAAATGAATGAAGAAGGAATGAATGAATATTCATACTCTCATATGAGCTTTCCTTTGCTTCAGAGGCCTGGGAACTCCTGAAGAGAAAGGCTCGTGCACCACCACCCACCTGACACTGTCTACACTTCCTTGCCAGCTTTTCTGTCTGTCTGTCTGTCTGTCTGTCCGCCCGTTTGTCTGTCTGTCTTTTCTTTATCCCATTGCCACCCTAGTCAGGTCCAAGTCTCTTGACACCATGCCTTCCTGGCAAGACAATTAGGTCCACGTATCTATGAACTGTTTCAAATTCTCCATGTAAATGTGTGGAAGTATCTTACTATACACAGATGATGCTAAAATCTGGCATAGAGTTCTAGGTGCGTTATACTGAGTTCTACTTCAAGACCCGAGTATACCAGGCTGACTTATTGTATTCCAGGGGCACAGTTCACAGACCTGTCTCACTCAAGTGGCCAGAAACTCATCCGAGGGCGAAGGTTCCTGATCCTGATCCTATATTCATTCAAATACATTTAATGAACTTGGTTACTCTAGATAAGGTAGATGCCAGCTGTCCAGTCTCAGCATTGAAC
Organism: Myodes glareolus; assembly: GCF_982192425.1. Lineage (NCBI taxonomy): Eukaryota > Metazoa > Chordata > Mammalia > Rodentia > Cricetidae > Myodes > Myodes glareolus. The sequence continues at coordinate 27,828,592 of NC_142045.1, read as the reverse complement.
CTCAAAGACCCTTCAAATATGCTCCCAGTGGAGTGCACAAAAATTCTCCATCCAGGAGCCTTAATGTCCACACAGTGTCTAGCCATAATTTAAAAGATCAAGTGTCCCAAGGGAAGAAAACTAAAAATTAAAAATTAAAAAAAAACGAAAAAAGAAACAAAAAACAAAAACAAACAAGATTTCTCTGTGTAGTCCTGGCTGTCCTGGAACTTTCTCTGTAGACCAAACTGGCCTCAACCTATCTCTGTCTCCTGAGCACTGGGATTAAAGGTATGCACTACCATACCCAGTTTAAGTCATAGACTTTAATATTGGAATTAACAACACAAGAATTCTCCATACATTATAATCCAGGGAGAAATTTAACATGAGTGAAAGGGGAAGGAAAGGGAGGGGGGAATAGAGAGAGAAAGGGAGGAGGGAAGGGTAAAGGGCATAGAGGGAGGAAGGAACATCCTGAACACAAGCCAGCTCCAGAGCCTGTCACAGATACGCTCAACCACATCCATTCACGCACTACATCAACTTGCTGAGACACTGAACCATTCATTAACTGGCAAAAGACGTCTTCAACCAACTTCCCCTAGAAAGCCCTTTCCTCTTCTGCATTTCTATTCTTCTATGTGTCTTCTCTGTAAATACCTCAGATACTGCTTGGCACACGTGCCTAAGGGCTGGGACGTGGTGATCGGCACAACAGAGTTAGCTGCCAGTTCCATGGAGGTTTCGTAGAGTTCCCGTATCCACTTATACAGCAGTGAGTATTCCTCTTTTCCCACGTGCTAGCCAGCCCCTAACGTTACTAGCCTTTGGAATGTTGACGTTTATTAGAGGTCAAATAGTGAGTAATTCCTTAACTTCTGGTTAGTAACGAGATGTAAAAGAATTGTCGCATCTAGGTTTCCCTTTCATGAATTATTGTTGGGCCGTTTTTCTCATCGATTTGTAAGTACCTGTTGCACATTCTGGATGTCACAGTTCTGGTTTCCAGAATCAATCACTGACACAGGGACTCATGCAGCATAAGTAGGAAAGGATTTCTCAAGGAGGAAGATGGTGGGTTTAGCTATGGGCTATCTCCTCAAAGCTCCCGTGCTGAAGGCTTGTTCTCTGGCTGTAGGTATTGTTGCTAAGTGTTGAGATACTGATAACACTAATTTCATGGATCTACTAGGAGTTCAGAGTTTTCTGGACTGTTAGGCAGTGACCTAGACGGACAGTGATTAGGAGGATGTCTTGGGAGGGTAGATCTTGTCCCTGAACCCTTCCTTTCTGTTTCCTGGCCATCAGAAGATAAACAACATTCCCCGACTATGTCTTTTGCCCACGCTTCAGCCTGTCAATAGAACCTGCCAAACCATGGAAATAAAACTGTTGTAGAATATTATTTTAAGATGTGTTACATTTGTGTACACTGTGGAACATTTGTTTTAATGATGCAAAGATGTGTTGCATTCTTTTATGCTACATTTGTTTAATTCTGTGAAGCTGTGTTATTTGCCTGTCTAAGACACCTGGTTGTTCTAATAAAGAGCTGAACAGCCAATAGCAAGAGAGGAGAAAGGATAAGTGGGGCTGGCAGGCAGAGAATAAATAGGGGGAGAAATCTAGAAAGAGAGAGGAAGGAACAAGACAGAACAAAAAGGAGGACATCAGAGACCAGCTGCCCAGTTACACAGCAAGCCATGGAGAAAGAAGTAAAGAAAGGTACAGAATCAGAGAAAGATAAAAGATAGACAGAGGCAAAAGATAGACAGGATAATTTAAGATAAGAGAAGCTGCTAGAAACAAGCCATGCTAAGGCCAGCTATTTGTAAGAAAGAAAAAGGCTCCATGTATGATTTATTTGGGAGCTGGGTGGCAGGTCTCTGTAAAAGAGTAAAACAAACCACAATATAGAAATTCCTGAGTCAAACTAATTTTTCCCACTTCTCTCCTCTAAACATATCTCTGTCACTTTGTCACAGCAAGAAACGCTAATACAGCGGGTAAGGAAGATGGGTAAGACAGTAGGAAAAGCAGGGAAGGAAATTGTGTGGTTTGAGGCTGTGTCCCCATAGTCTAGGGTGCGGTTTGGAGTGTGGCCTTGAGAACAAGATGTGATTCAAGACGTGGGCCCTCAGCTTCCTGCTCCTGCCAGCATGCCTACTTCCATGCCTTCCTGCTAAGATAGACAGACTCATGCTTCTTGAACAGTAAACCCAAATGGAAAAACAGTAAACTTCTCTAAGTTGCATTTGGTCATACTGTTTTAATTCAGCAATAGAAAGTAACTATTACAGGAAGAAACAAAGCCAGGGCATGCTCTCAGGCAGAAGTCCAAAGGAGGGCTCTGCTGGATCCACAGTGAACTCTGCATACGAGTCACACATCCTATTAGTGGCTAAAGACATTTCTAGCTCTCTGCTTGTGAGGGGTCAAATGAACTTGTGGGAGAGGCTAAGACAGGATTTAGGTGAGCTGAGAAACTGACATCATGCAGTAAAGAAACAGAATGTATCCTGTTGTCAGTAGTAACACTAACACAAGAAACACACTGCATATGGGTAAAATACTTTGCATCTATCATATCTGCAAAGATTTAAGAGGTACACAGTGCCAAATTCTAGACTAGCTATGGTGACAAGGGTTTTTGGTTTGTTCGTTTTTACAAGACAGAGTTTCTTTGTGTATCGGTTCTGACTGTTCTGAAATTCAATTTGTAAGCCAGGCTGGCCTTGAACTCACAGAGATCTACCTGCCTCTGCCTCCTGAGTGGTGGGATTCAAGGTGTGAGCCACTACCTCCCCGCAATGACAAGGGTTTTTGCATACATGTTGTAGGGTGTTGTAGGCTGGCAGCCATTTTTAAGAAAAACAGTAGAATCTATCAAACATAAAGGCACATACATTTTGAAGAAGGATTCCGTCTCGGGAGCTTTCTCCTGGCCACAAGCTGGCCGTTCACTGCAGCATAGAATACAATGAGGGACACCCCTACGAAATACATTATTTACAGTTTAAAATACCAAAGCACGGCAGGAAGAGAGGCTCCCAGACACTGGCTGTGTACTGCATGACCCTGTGTGAATTAACTGCTTCACACAGTGACACCGTCATCTGCAGCCATGTGAGAAAAGTGGCATCGCTGGAAAGAGACTTAGAAAAAAGTGGCATCGCTGGAAAGAGACTTAGAGATGGCACTGGACAATCTGCTTCAGTGCTCTGCAAGTGGTCAGTGTGTAGCGCATGCTCAATATGCATTAGCAATGCCATGCTAATGCTAAGCAAAAAAAAAAAAAAAAAAAGGAACTGTTTTTGTTTTTTAAAAAAAGGCCTTATAACCTTAAAAGTGAGTAAGAGGGCTGGAGGGTACAGCTTGGTGGTAGAGCATCTACCTAACACGTGCAAGACTCTGACTTCATCCTCAGCACAGCACAGAAAACACGTGACGAAGAAACATAGCTGTAAAGCTCTGTTTAAAACTGGCACATAAGACCAGTTCTGGGGCGGTGGCAAGTTAGCTGGGTTAGCCCCCAATACAGCGAGCAGGTAAAGCGAGAGCCCAGATTCGGAACTAATGACAGCACGTCGCAGTGTGTTTACTTAGAGCAGCGGGAAAAGGCACACCCTGTTGTTAAAAACATAATTCTGCTGAGGGTATTGGAAGGCTGGTGAGGGTTTGGCTGTTGTTTGTTTGTTAAATACACACCTTTAAAAGAATTTTTGCCTACAGAATCTGTCTTCCTGCCTCTCTCACTGATTGCCAGGGGTTATAGAAGCCTCTCTACTTCTACCCAAAGCCCCCAGCAAACAACCACACCACATGACAGAGACAAAGGCCCAAGTGGAAGTTCAATTGTATTTATTTTTTTATACAGAATTGAGAATTAAAACCTGTAACAAACTCCAGATAAAATGGCTTGATTTGATGGATTTGGCTGCATGTTTCCTGTATGCAGAACACACTGGATTAGAAATCAACAACACAGGTCTCATTTGATAAAATGTAGAAGTAAAAAAAAAAAATTAAGTTAAAGTATTAGCACGTGTATAATACAGTGTCAGGGAAATGGTCTCTGTCAATCACCCTTTTCCCATTAAATTAATCTATAGCTTTCCTTTTTTTTCTTTTTTTTTATGGCTTGTTTTTTTTTTCCCCCAAAAGTTGTCCTTTCAGAAGTTGTTTCTAATTGCATTATAAGAACACAGCACTCAGTGACCCCGTCGGCCACTTCAGGCCACCTCCTGCACATTCCTTTCTGCTGAGCAGTGCCCAGGGGGCTAAAGCTGGTTCTGTTTTATGTGCTTCTCACACATGGGGAAATCACTGAAAGAAATACATCTTACATCCTAGAGACTACAGTGAAACACTGCCTAAAAAAGAAACCCCCAATGCTAACAAAATGGCAGGATGCTTTCACCATCGAAATCCTTCAAGAAAGTGTATCTTATCGGGAAAAGCTGCTTCTTCTTAAATCCAACTTTTAAAGTTGCCTATTCTATGACAAAATTTGGAGATGATATGGTAAAAATGTATTGATTTAGGACGAAGAAAGACTAGCTAGTCTGACAAGTTGTCTTATATTATGAGATAGTATATGAATAGCACCTTATTATGAATTCTTGGGGACTATTAATACTTACAGTAATCCTAAAGAACCTCTAAGAGATTGTTCTTAGGGCTGGGGATGGAGCTCAGTGGCAAAGCACTTGCCTAACACATGAAGTCTTGAGTTCAATCAGAACTCGAAAAAAAAAAAGGTCTGACTTCTGATTTCTAGGTTTAGCTCTCTTTAAAAAGCCATATTTTATAGTCTTAAAAACAACAGAAATTATATCTGGCTTATCTATTAGTAAACAGTCAGGGGCCATATTTTATTCTAGAAAAATATTATATTCATTAAAAAGGTTTAAACTAATTTACTAAAAAATTATTCTAATATTTCATAATGCCACAAGCGTATTATAAAATTGCTTCTAAAACTTGGCAACATAAACCATCAATGATTTAACTATTTAAAAAAAAAGAGTATCTTTTTTTTACATTTAATAGCCTGAAATGCATGTATAAAAATATTTTTAAATACAGTAACACTGTCGAGTTTTGTTAGGTCCCTTGTGTTTTGGTTTGTTTTTGATTTTCCTCAGAAAGAATGTACAACTCTTTTTGCAATTTTTGCTAACAAAAGAGATAAAGAAAGAGTGCTCCCTTTCAACCTAGTAGCAACATAAATACCAACTCGCCTCTCTCAGAGTGCTCAGTGAGAGCAAGGAGTTAACTGGGCGTTAACAGGGGCTCTTCCAAGGAAAGAGAAAGCATTTCAGAGTGCTGGGTGCAACAGTGGCCCATGCTCTTGCCTGCTGCTGTGTCTAGCAAGCACGCAGACAGAGCTCCAGAGTACCACAGCCCTGTCCCTTCCTCCTCTCCGCCCCTCCCGCCAGTAAAGTGCGCCCTAACCCTATCTCTCTGACAGCAGGGTCTTTTGGTACAAAGGCTGAGAGAAAATTGCTTTGTTCTTCGAGGGCACTTCTCACCCGTCTTGCTTGCCTTGCTTTTGAGGGGTTCTGATGAGTCTGGCTCATTTCCCATCGACTGGCCTTTCTGGCATATTCCACAGCTTCGTCTCTGACCTTTCACTTGCCTCTTCCCACCACGACCAAGTGTACTCTGTGTACCTATATTCCAATGGACCAAAGGGATCTCATTCAAGATCCTCAACAACAAAGCCCTCACCCTCATGGACACTGAAAGTTTCCTCTCGGATTCTTGTTGTCTTTCAAAAAAATAAAAAAGGAGATTAAATTCATACACTATAAATAATGTCAGTTCAAAATAATAAAGAGCTAAGGACTTCATTGCTAGTGCGGGCAGACCGCCTGCTAAATGAACATGATGCTCTCAGTCCTTAAGAGCTAATAAAAAAAAAAAAAAAGTTGGTTACATAAGAGGTATTGAGTACATATCTTATGCCTTTTTGTACCAACTTAGCAAAGGGGTTAGCTAGGATAACATACTTAGGAATCAATTTTACTCCGCCCAGAAGCACAAATCTAGACGACATGTCCTGTCAAGGCCTTTCTGTGTACACAGTCAGACATCTGTTTCATTCTTCAAACACTTCTACAGAGAGGATCATTTTAAGCGCTTGAAACCTCGAAAGCAGAATTGACAGTGCCTCAGAGTGCAAAATGCAACAGCTACTTTGTGTGTCGTCAGGCTGAGATCTATGCTGGCCTGATGTTTTCAGAATAGGTCAAAAGACAAAAATAGTTGCCACTGATTCATCAAAAAACATTCGGCGGCCCTTTGTCATAAGCCACAAAATGACAGTGTTTCATAACACAAACATCAAATTCCAAGCTGCATTTTGCAAAGAATACAGGTTGCAATTAAAAAAAAAATAGTTTGGCTTCATAACTGTTCATCTTAGTACCAAACTGGTCTCTTTCACACGACCGGTCATGCAAGACCTGTGACAAATATCGCAGTGGCCCTTCTGCACGTAAGGCCGAGCCGCTGGGTGCTCTGCAGTCAAATGACAAAGGGTGGTGACATTAGGACTCTGTGCCTTTGTAAATACAGAATGAGAGTAGACATCAGAGCCAGCATGGATTCCAAACTGCGTCGTGTTCCACACAACAGAAATTTACTATCTATACAATGATTTTTTTTTTAAGATCAAGTTAAATAAGTTTTAAAGCATTTGTTACTAGAGTTATCAGTACAGTTTTTGAAACTGCAAATTGGGTCTTCTTGCACGTTTCTTGGACCAAGCTGCCAGTCAGAATTCACTGCCTGGGGTCAGCTTTTATGGCTTAGAATCAATTGACATGTGAATTTTAGCTAATACCTATAAAGCTAAGCCAAAGGGTAACAGGGATTTTTAAGAAGTTATTCTGTATAATCAATTCTGCACTATCTGTCACGGAAATGCAGGCTGGCAGAAAATAAAGAGAATGTTTATTTATGTGTAACTTAAGTTCTTGTAAGTCAAACCCAGGCAATGATTAGCTGGCTGCATGGACCAGGAGTGTGAGTATGGAGGCCGAGAGCAGTGCATCTGTGGACCTGCTTCACTCCCTCTCGCTTGTTCCACGAGGCCCAGGAAAGGTCAGGTCACAGCGGCAACACATTACCATGGGAGCAATCACAGCCAGGTTAGAAAGGGCTCGCTTTTGTTCAGAGCAGACTCTACATCATTGAAGAGGGGGATCAGATCTTCAGACTCCAAAGTCCCTAGGTCAACGTTGGTTCCTGGAAGGCAGTCAAGGAAATCAGGGAAGCGAGTCTGCTGGGGATTGACGGCCATGGGCGTCTGACCTGCATTTTCTCCTGTAATAGAAGGAAGGACAGTTGTTACTCCCTTCTCAAAATTTTAAAATTTTGTTTGTTTCTTTGTTGTTATCTTTGAGACAGGATCTCACTATGTAGCTCTGGCTTTCCTGGAACTCACTATGTAGAGACCATGCTGGTCTCATACTCACAGAAATCCACCTGCCTCTGCCTCCTGAGTACTGGGATTAAAGGTGTGTGCCACTATGCCCGGCTACATTTTATTTTATATGGGTATTTTGCCTGCATGTTTTGTCTATGCAACACATGTGTGCCTGAGAAGACCAGGAGAGAGTATAAGTGTATCCACAGGACTAGAGAAACAGACAGTGATGCGCCATCATGTAGGCAGTGAGACTCGAGCCGATGTCCTCTAGAGGAGCAGCCAGGGCTCTTAAGCATGGAGCCATCTCTCCAGCCTTTTCTTATAAGTTCTTGAGAAGGGGGCAGAATAGTTCAAGTGCTAACATAACCCACATTTTCATGCCCACGGACACCACATTAGCGACCTCAACCTGTTTTGGAAGACTGTTTACTCCAGTAAGGCTAGAGTTCTGCAGGACATGGTGGAGGAAAATGCTAGAAAGGTAAGCATCTGGGAATCTGACTGAGAATATTTGCTTTACATAACAGTATTATGAGAGGAACTACATGGAGACCTGATATCATTCGACGGGTCTTTTACTATATGACCGTAGGCACGCTTAATTTGTCTCATTCCCATTTGATCTCCTGGGTCTCCTGCATACGTTGGGAAGAAGCAACAAAGGTGCCATATTTAAGGCCGTGCCATCTGTCTACTAAAGTTATCATTACAGAAGCTGAAGGGATGGCTCAGTGGTCGGTCAGCAGAGGTACTGAGCTCAAACACCCGCATTGTGGCCCACAAACCCCTGGAACTGCAACCTCAAAAAGTCCAATGTCCTCTGGCCTCAAGACGCCTGCTCACATGGTACACGTAAACTCACGCGGGCACACACATGCACAAAAATTTAAAAGTTCAAAATATCATTACGATCTTCTAATTCTTGAAAACACATATTTTAGTCAAACAAAATCTCTTTTTTTTAAAAAAAAAAATTCTTCAAATTCTTTTTCACCAGAAATGAAAGCATGAGTTGACAGTCATGCTTCTTCATCAAGGTTAACAATCTCACAGCATTTCTTATGGCAGTAGCTCTACAATGTCCTTGTGGTTTTTTTAGTCCTTGTCATTTTAGCTACTGAAGTTCACCACTTAAGCTACTTAGGATAAAAGGGGGAGGGGCGTCAATTCTTCCAGGGGTGTGGTTTTCATGGAACATTCTGGAAGGAGAAATGACTGTGTAGCCTTTATTTACCATGTTAATATCCCTTGGTTCCATCTTCACACAAGTCCAGCTGTGTGTGCTCATTGCAAAGGGGGAGGGTTCTCAGTCAGCTTGCTCCTGGCAAGTGGTCAATGTGACTGGCAGACTGAACAATCTTTTCTAGCCACCTGCAAGCTCTGCCTGCCCTCAGCCCCTCCTCAGCTAATGACTAAGTATTACTAAATATTACAAGACTGATTCTCTTTAACAGTGTATGCCCATTTCCTGCAAACACCTCGCAGGAGTGACCCTGAACTCAATGAGATGACACTCATTTAAGCAGATTAATAGGAACCACAGTGTTTATCAAATCCACTTGATCAGTACCCTTCTTGGGCGGAGGAACAGAGGTGGCGACACTAGTCTCATTTCACCGGTGAGAGGCTGAGGCCCACAGAGTGTCCCTAGAGAACACTGTTACCAGGGACTGAGAAACAAAGATTCAACTCGGGCTGAAAGTTGCCACTGTTTTTTCAAGACACCATTTAATTGTGTATTATGGCTTCAAAAACACTCCCCCATTTACCCAGTGGACATTATTTTACAAACCTACAGGAGAGAGTGTAGCCTTTTAATGTCTCCTGAGGTACCCACCCTCTCACCTTATTTAATTTCACTTTTTACCCTTACAGGATTCCCGGAGTTTAAAAGAGAAAAGTAAACAACACAGGAAGGAGCCACCTCATGAGGCTATTTCAAGGAAGCAAAATAAATCACACAGACACACAGGCCTATGAAAAGATGGAAGGGGTAGGGAGGAGAAGTGATGTAATAAACTGAATACGGCAACAGTGCAAAATACTATGTAACACCTCACTATGGCCTCCATCTACTGCTGTAGGTCTGCAAGACCTGCAGGTGCTGCTCCAGCATCCTGCCCTTCTGCAGCGCTGCACTGCAAACCTGGCTATGAGTCAGGTGTTCAGAGCAACAGTTTAGACTCCCAGCAAGCAGCACACGGCAGCTGTACCTGTGCCTGAGTGCTTCTGCACATATAAATGCATGTGGAACTCCAGTATATCTGGGGCTGAACCATCGCTCCAGTCCAACAACAGCTTCTCTGTCATGAACAATAGAAGAGAAACGGCAAAGGCATCTACACAGAGCATATATGCACACTGGTTTTTTTGGGGCTTTGCTAGCAAGACACAAAGGAGCTATATATGTGAGCTGGGGATGGTGGTGCACCCCTTTAATTGCTATTACTGTTGCACTTGGGAGGCAGAGGCAGGTGGATCTCTTTGAGTTCAAGGTCAGTCTGGTCTACATTTCACAGTCCAGGACAGCCAGAGAACATAGAGAGGCCCTGCCTCAAAATTAAAAGAAAAGGAAAGCTAAATACTATGTGTCCCAACACTAAAGTGTAAACTATTTCTTTTTACTTTATGTGTATTGGTGTTTTGCCTGCATGTGAGTCTGAGTAAGGGTGTTGAATCCCCTGAAACCGGAGTTACAGGCAACTGTGAACTGCTATGAGGGTGCTGGGAATTGAAGCGTGGTCCTCTGGAAGAGCAGCCAGTGCTTTAGCTACTGAGACACCTCTCCAGCCCTCCAGTTTCTTCCCCCTCAATCATGCAGTTCTCAAATGTAAACTTAGCAGATGACAGCGTCAATAGTTCAGACATATTTATAGGATGCACACGCTGGGTCTAAAAAGTCAACCTTGTATCTTCTTGCCAATTGTTGAAGGAGGGAGTTATGTTAGAAATTGGCGCTGACAATTAGGACCCTCTGAGCTTTTAGTTACACACCTACTGTCAATCCTTCCCCAAACCAGAAAGTAACACAAAAAGATCAGCATGCTCAGAGAACCAAAAATAGTCTAAATCCCAGTAGAAAGAGTGGAGTATTCGTTACAACTAAAAAGGGGGTACAGCACAGTCACCCCCACTCCAGGTAAGTACAGGATGGTTCAGAGGAAAGGGCAATACCAAAAGGATGGGGGTGGGCTTAAAAAGCCCACGCTGATATGAAGCCATATTTGCATAAACTCTGAGAAGTCTGCTCTGTAGCAGTAGTGCCTGTGGATTGAGTGGGCTTTTAGCTGGCATTCTATGTCCAGGGTTTGTTTCCCAATGGATTTGCGGCTCGCAATAACCAAGGAGACAATCTAAAAACGGAAACACACTGCAGATATTCGAAGGCTGTGTGCCCACCTGTTTCCATCTCGTCCATGTTGCTGAGGAAGTCCTCTGGAGTTGTGGGGACACTGTAGCACCCCAACCCCAGGCCACTGTCTGTGCTCTGCTCCCTTGAATGATAGGGTCCTCTGTAGAGGAGAAAGAAAGAAAGGAAAAAAAGTGGAGACCTTAACATGAGTAAATAAACATCACAGTTAGAACGCAGTCACAGAACTCAGGCAGTGAGAGGGAGAAAATGCTACCAGACCTTTAAATTTTGAAACATATAACTGATCTTAAGTAATTATATGCTAAATATATTAATTATATGCAAATAAAATTATATGCAAATAAAACTGGTTACTCACCATATACATGGGTGTTGATTTCCTTGCCTCAAAATAACCGTTTGAGCCCTATTCTACTTATGTGAAATATTAAAACCGAGAAAAATAGTGCTGAATAACGCTCATAGAAATACACATTAATGATAAAAGGAGTATGTATATAGCCAGTCATGGTGGTCCATGCTTACAGTCCCAACACTCAAGAGGCTGGGGGAAAGGGTTCCGGAAAAATAGCTAAGTTCCCTGGGGTGGCCACACACCACTTTCCGAGGTGTGGCTGCGCCTGGGGAGAGAACGGAGGGAAGAAATAAACCTGGTGGTGGTGGAGAGGGGCTCAAACAGCGCGTGGCATACAGCAAGCCTGGATGGCGGCTACCTTAGTTTTCTTTCTACTTTTCTAGTCTTTAAAATACAGCACAGCAGAAAATTAACACTATTAGCTGAACTTTGAAACCTTACTTAGCTTTCCCCATAAGTACCTCTGAATTTACTTGTTCTATTTGCCACAGTATGCTTTTAACCTCATCCTTCCTCCCAGGACCGTCAAGACTCTTGCAAGTGATTACCAGATCGCACTGTTTAAGTTTGAACCCCACCCTCGTATGCAAATCACTGACTGAATAAACTCCATGTCATGCGACTAGGTTTTGAAACTGAGATGTTTTCTAAAAGCTTCCTTTTTCTTTCTTCTGTCAGCTCTCCCCCCTCTCCCCATCCCTGAAAAACCCTGCCCCTTCTCCACGCAAACAAACCCCCACACACAGCCTAAACCATAGGTAAGAAAGCAAAAGTCAGTGGTCCCCAGTGTGAACTTACCCATTGAGGAATGGATCTGAGCTGTTGTTGGTGATGGACCTCATATCTGTGGTCATGGCAGGCGGGTTGACAGAGGCCATGGTCTCCTCCATGGGGAGCTGTCTGCAGAGGGCAGCTTCCTACAGAGTCGGAGGGAAAGGGTGTCAGTCAGTTGTCACGAAGGGTTGCATCGTAATACAATTCATATGAAGACTGTTCACCGAACACAAAAAGTTTTGTGCCTATTTTAGTAGGTCAAGGCCATCGGGAGGTTAGCATTCTTTCTCCCCAGACAGCCCTGGACTAGCATACTCCCGTTATCTCTCCTGTTTACATGCCAGTGTGAATGGGAGGTTTAGACCCTTAAATAAAATTACACTTAGCAGCTGTTGTTAATCACCAGATGAATAAGACAACCAGTTAGACCATTTGCAGATAGATAGATAGATAGATAGATAGATAGATAGATAGATAGATAGATAGATAGATAGATCAGGTCACTAGGTGGCTCTGTCAGCATACGCATTTACGCATTTACCACCAAGCCTGACAACCCAAGTTCCTTTCCCAGGATCTGCACAGTGGAAGAGCCAACTTCTACAAGTTGGTTCTCTGACCGCCATCTGGATGCTCATCATGGATGTACTGGTACAAAATAAATAAATATCGTATCAGAGCTCAGTGGGTAAAGGTGCTTACTGTGGAAGCCTAGACCTTGAATTAAATCTCCAGGGTGTAACACATAAGGGTGGACAGGGAGAATCGACTCCACAAAATGGTCCTCTAACCTCTGCATACAAATCTTGGCATAAGTATGCCTGCTCTTATGTACAGACATCATACACACTCACATATACACACAATCATAACAATATTGACTACAGCTAGGGGAAACTGGAGTTCCAAACCAAATCCCACAGACAACTAGATGTTTGATGGGTTGTGGATTTTTTTAAGCTAGCATTAATAGCAAGAAGAATAAGTACAAAGTGTTATGAACCTGACTGCAGTGACACACTCCAGGCAGAAATGACCAGGTATCAGACGCATTTCAAGCTGATGGCGATTTCCAGAAGAATACTCTCAGATGTTTCTGCTTACATCCAAAACCAAGGTTGGGTCCATATTTATGCTTATTGGTTTCTCATTTTCAAACTGAAGTCATTGATCTCACAGCCTTAAAGTCCCTAAACCACACAATGACAAATGGAACATTCCAGCTATCTGAGCTGCAGGATCGTTCAGCTCTTCATGTGATGGTTCAAAGTACTGCGGTCTGGGCAGTGACCCTGGAAAACTGTCGGTTGCTGCGTGGTTACTACCTCAAAGGAGGCATGACTCTGACCAACCCTGAGAGGGCTGACTGGGAGGGACCTGCATTGAGCTGGGCATGGTGGCACGTGCCACCTTTTATCCCACACAAGGAAGGCCAGTCTGCTCTACAGAGCAAGTTCCAGGACAGACAGACAAACTCTGAAAGGAAAAACCAAAGGGAGAGGGAAGGAAGGAAGGAAGGAAGGAAGGAAGGAAGGAAGGAAGGAAGGAAGGAAGGAAGGAAACTGTTAGACAAAACCTGTCTTCAAAAAATTAAGAAAAAGGAAAGAGAAAGAAAGAAAGAAAGAAAGAAAGAAAGAAAGAAAGAAAGAAAGATAGATAGATAGATATTAAGAAACTGCCCTCGTGATGAGCAGAAATAAAATAACCGGGCAAGAAAAGGACCCCTGGTTCACTTCTCTTTATTTTGAGAGGCAAATAATTTGAATCCTTAACTAATGTGTTTCAAAACTCAATAATACACACAAAAAAGCAAACAAAAATTGATCCAGAACAATCAAGTTACTTTCTTATAGTTGTTCTGACATGTCTAGAAACTTTATTATCCAACAAAGTCTCATGTAGAAAACGTGAACCAGGGATGAGGAAACGTGAGCCACCACAAACTGTTACGAGCACTAGTTTGCTGTGAACCTCGGCGTGAAAACAACGGTCACGATTTACATTCTAGCAGATACAAGAATCCTTTAGCTAATATCTTCCTACTCAAAAATATCTATTTAACTGACATTTTATTCTTCGATTATTCAGAATAAGTATAAAAACAAACTCCTTTTTGTTTCTTGTCCACCTGAACCTCATCCCCTCTCTTTTTAGAGACAGAGTCTCAATACGTTGCCTAGGCTGGTCCTGAACTTTTGATTCTTTTGCCTCAGCCTCTTGAGAGCTGGGATCACGGATGGTGCCACTCTGTCCAGTAATCAATACCCTTTTATAAACACAAAAGGTTATAGCAGGGGCTGAGGACATGGCTTAAAGGTACCTGTCACACAAGCACAGAGACCTACCTGAGTTCAGCTTCCTACTGCCTGTGGAGAGCTGAGTCAGCAGTGCACGCATGTAACACAAGATCTGGGGGAGGAGGGGGCACAGACAGGTGATCCCTGGAGCCCCATGGCTAGTCAGGCAGAATCAGTAAGCCCAGTCCAGTGAAAGAGAATCTCTGTGTCAAACACCAAGGCAGAAAGCAACTGAGGAAGCCACTTGGCATCAAGCACTGGCCTGGACACACATGCACGCGCGCACACACACACACACACACACCCACACCCAAGTTTACAAGGTAACTGCATTTCTTACAGTTCCATGAAATGTTCATTTTTATTTAACTTGCTTACCCATAGAATATTTCAAATAGGTAAAAAAAAAAATGTGCTTGCTTGTGGCAGAACATATAAATAAAATTTAAAAACCTCCATAACATATGTCAAGAAAGGAGGGGGCAGCAGGGCAGCTCCGTGGGTGCAAGCACTTCTATAAAAGCCTGATGAGGTCCTTGAACCCACATTTAAAAACAATAAAAAAGCAGGTGAAGTGGTGTGCATGGGAGGCAGAGACAGGAGAGTTGCCTGGAACACAGAGCCCTGCAGAAATGTCGAGAAACTCTACCTCAGCACAGTGGAGAGAATCAGCTCCTGATAGCTGCCCTCCATGTGTGCACCATGGCACAAGTGTGCTCGCACACACAAAAAATTAAAAAAAAAAACCATAGCAAAAACGCTATTTAAAATCGGGAAAGGGAACTATTGGGAGGGAAGGAGGAGATAATTGTAAGGGGAAGAAGAAAGATGGCGGAGGATAGTGACGGTGAATAAGAAAAAAGCGTAACAATATATATGTGTGGAAATGTCACAGTGAAATCTGTTTCTTTGTATGCTAACCGAGGGGAAAAAATTAAAGACTATATAAAGAAGAATATGTAGCACGCTAAGGGAAATGCTCACTGCCGTTTCTCGTCTATTCTCTGTATTTCAGATCCAAGAGAAGTGCTATCCCACTTCGGCACTGCATCCTAACTGATGCCAATCTCCAGATCACCAAAAGAGGAAATGCTACATTCTGCCGGTAGAGGGTACACCGGACCATGTTTTCTGCCTCCCTCAAATGACTAAGAAAACGCAAGAGACCACAAGGAGTGTCTTAACCCTAATGGCTTTTTAAAAAAAATAAATAAATAAATCGGATCATTTATTATTAACAATGCAATGACCTGTTTAAGATTCCTGTAGGACCATTCTTGGGTCAGAGATCATCTCAAAGAGCAGCTAAACACAAGGCAGACTTCTACTTCCTCCCCTGCTCCACCGGAAAGGACAGTGAAGGCACATTTCTGTAGTCCAGGCATCTACGCACACTCCACCCTGACAACTCATGGTCTCCCAGGCTTAGCATCCGCCTCTGCGGTTGCTTCCACCTCCTGAATCTGTGCAACTGTTCCCTCTGTCTGGAACACGATTCTGAGACCTTCCCTCAAACATCCATTTCCTTCCCTTACTAACCTACAAATGCCACTTCTCAGACACATCCTCCTGCCACTGTCTAAAGGAGCACCCCCACTCCCATCACTGTCCAACTCCCTACTTATGTGTTTGTCTGTTTGCCTGTTTATTTGTTTTTCTGTGCATTGGTGTTTGGCCTGCAGGTGTGTGAGGGTGTCAGATCTTGGAGTTACAAACAGTTGTGAGCTGCCATGTGGGGTTGCTGGGAATTGAACCCGGGTCCTGTGAAAGAGCAGTTGGTGCTCCTAACTGCTGAGCCATCTCTCCAGCCCTACCCGTTTGTCTCTTAACCTGGATTTATTTTCTTCACA
Organism: Myodes glareolus; assembly: GCF_982192425.1. NCBI lineage: Eukaryota > Metazoa > Chordata > Mammalia > Rodentia > Cricetidae > Myodes > Myodes glareolus. The sequence continues at coordinate 27,812,523 of NC_142045.1, read as the reverse complement.
GCAACTTTTATGTTTTATCTTGTCCTCCCCAATGGAATGTTAAATTCCACCAAGGAAGGGACCTTCGTCGCTACGCATGCCTATACCCCACTCCCCGTAACCACGCTAGCTATGCAGTAGATACTAAAAGAAAAAATACTAAGTCAATGAGAAATAGTACATATTCAAATAGAAACATTTTAAATTATGCTAGTAACAAAAAATAAGAAAAAAATTTCACACCTTTAACCACAAACGAGTCTATATACATCTTTTTTTGCTCTTGTTTTTCAGAAGACTCCTGGAGGCTGTCCTGGAACTTGCTCTACAGACCAGGCTGACCTTGAATTCACAGAGTTCCACCTGCCTCTGCCTCCTGAGTAATGGGGTTAAAGGCATGTGCCAGCACTGCCTGCCTTAAGGGAGTCTATATGCATCTTAACCAGCCAGGCCCACGGTCCCCTTGGTGAACCTGAATCCTCTCCCTGTGTCCTACCACAAAATGAACAGGGCTAAACGGCCAGTGGCAGAAACAGGGGCACCCAATACTAGGAACTGAGTCCCAGCCCTGCTGTCCTCAGTGAGTTATTTCACAAGTTTGTCATTTCCCCACAGGGATAATAAAACCACGTGTGCAAGGGGCGGCCATGAGGACAGAGATGTCAGGAGAGCATAGGCAGCTAGCTGCCACTGCATCGTGTGTGTGTTCCTGTACCTAGACGGCTGGCTGTCACTGCACCGTGTGTGTGTTCCTGTACCGATCTCAAAAGCACAGGTTAAAAGCCCCAATAAGCACATTAGCCGTAGAGCAGTCCCCTAACAAGCCAAGGCCCTGGGCTCCATTATAAGACTAAGAAAACATTGGGGGGGGGGCGCATTTATAAACCTACATTGCCTAAAATTAGTTTTAACTATAGAATGGTTAAGAGTTACATTTTATAATATAATAGTTCTACACTGACCATTGACAACTCTAAAAATTCCACCTGCCAGGTTTTCTGCTGTTGTGTTCTGATTTGGTTTTCTTTCAACTTTGGCGCACGGTAAATTATCTGAAAAGAGGAATCTCACTGAAGAAATTGCTCCCATCAGACAGTTTGTAAGCAAGACTGGAGAGAATTTTCTTGATTAATAATTGTTGTGAGAGAGCCCAGCTCACTGGGGGCCGTGCTATCCCAGACAGATGGTCCTAGGTTGCACAAGAAAGCAGGCCTCCTCCAGCTCCTGCCTGTCGGCTCCTGCCCTGACCGCCTTCAGCGATGGACACCAGAAGATGCACTAAACCCTGTCCTTCCCAAATTGCTTTTGGTGCGTGGTGTTTTATCATAGCAACAGAAACCCAAGTAAGACACTACCGCTTTGAAAATTAAAAAAATTCCCCCCGTATCTGCCCACAAATTTGGGGGTGGGCAAATACAACACCAAAGGCTAAAAACAGCTTCTCACCAGCCTGTCCTTATGAAAACAGGAGGCTGTGAAGCTTTGTAGTTAACTATTGTTGTCGTCTTTTAATAAATTTAGACATAAAATTAAAGTTTAGATCAGTAGGACTGACAGTCACGTGACACCCACGACCCTTCTATGAGCGCCAAGGCAAACATCCAACTTTACCTAGACCAAGAAAAGCACTCAGCACTAATGATCAGCTTCTCTAGTCTAAGCAGGTGTGCCGGTCAGCTTAGGTCAGCTTACGTCAACTTGACACAAATCACAGTCACCTGGGAAGAGGAGATTGCCTCCATGAGACTGGCCTACAGGCACACCCTCCGGGCATTTCCTTGATTAATGACAGATGTGGCAGTGCCATCCCTGGGGTGGTCCTGGGTTACATAAGAAAGCAAGCTGACGAGTCAAGTGGAACTTAGGTTCCTACCGTGAGTTCCAGCTATGGCTTCCCTAAAGGATGGATAATGAGTTGCTTTTGGTCCACGTTTCATTACAGCAGAAAAGCAAACTAACCCAGGTGGACAGCTGGTGAGAACTGAGGGCCACACTACAACCTACGGTTGTTTTATTTCCTACTTCCGTTCTAGAGGAGCGGGCCTCTATTTCCCGCTTCCATTCTAGAGAAGCAGGCCTACTCAGAGGCCCCACCAGTCCTGTCACTTCCCTCTAACCCTCCCAGGCCTCTAAGACAGGCCTTTGATTTCTCCACAACTCAGTTGTCAGGTCTCTCGTCCCCCAGACACATCCTACCCACCTTTAACAGCCATCTTACACAGCCGCGTTCCAGATGTTCTTTCAGACCATTACAGCCACATCAGGGTAAGACATTCCTGGACTTTCAGCTTCAAACACCTAACTGATTGCACCTAGCTGGTCCTCGAAAGTACACACGCCTAATATTGGCTGGGCTCAGAACAGCTTCCCCCAGCATCTTCAGGTTTCTCCTAATGTTATTACCCCTCCAGCATCCAACCTGACTGGGACTGTCAATTGGACAGAATTTAGAAGGCCCTGGAGACAGGCCTCTGACACACTTGTGAAGAATCACCTACAGTTAAATTAGCCTCTGGGCTGTGAGAATGATGTAGGTTAAGTGAGGTGGAGAGACGTACCCTAAAGGTGGGTGGTACCAATTCATGGGCTGGGATCCTCGACTACATAGAAAACGAGAAGCCAGCTGTGCTCCATCCGTCTCTCTCTGCTTCCTGACGAGACACAGTGGGACCGGGTGCCTTCAGCCACCATGCCTTCCATACTGTGATGAGCTGGACTGTATCACCTGGACCCGTGACCCGAAATAAACCCAACACATCAGGTACCGTTCTCAGCAACAGTTGCTAAGACCCTTCCCCCATCTTCCCGCAAGTCTGGAGAGGAGCAGGCAGACCATCACAGGGAACAGACAATGGCTAGGCTTTGTGCTGTTCTCAAGTACCAGATCATCACTACTTCTGAAGGTACTCCAACCGACCTCCCTGTCGTGCCATCAACCTGTGTGTATCAGGCTTTGAGACAGGTTCCAAGTCACACAGAGCATGACCACTGGAGAAAACAGGGTCTGGGAAGAGTCAGGATAGCATAAAACTCAAAGCCTCACAATGGCTCTTAAACTACTAATACCCAAAAGATCCCTCCAGTCACAGATCTGGGGCAAGCACGAGGAAGAACTGTCTTGTTTGTAACCAGTTCAATTAAGGTACTGCCTGCTTCTCAGTTCGCTGGGCTACTGGCCAACGGAACTCTCAAGAAGTTGGTAAGGATTCAATGCTGTTGGATCTGCCCTGAGTTTGGCATAAGAGAGAGAGAGAGAGAGACAGAGAGAGACAGAGAGAGACAGAGAAACAGAGAGAGACAGAGAGACAGAGACAGAGAGAGACAGAGAGAGACAGAGAGAGAGAGGACAATGCAATGCAGGGGAAGTGACTTTAAAATAAGAATGACAGGGGTTCAAATCCCAGTTTGGTCAGAATATAGCTATAAAAATTTGGAGGACACTCTCTTATTTATTATTATGTGCACGTGTGCTTTCCCCGAATGTATGTCTATACACCAAGTGTATGCTGTGCCCAAGACGTCTAGAGTTCTAGATGGTTATGAACCATCATGTGGGTGCTGAGATTTGAACTCTGGGTTTTTTGGAAAAGCAGTCAGTGCTCTTAATCACCTCTCCAGCGCCTTGGACTAAATTTTTGACAGCTCATTAAAATGGTTTATAAAATCTATCTTGTTGGACAATATGAAAAGATCAAAAAGCAGAGTGGGACATGCATGCACAGGAGTGTCGGATGTCACGAAAGGCTGGAGAAGGAGAGAGAGAAGTATTAGCCCAGACTTGGCATTTTGCTTTCTGCATGAAAAGCCTGAACACAGGACCCAGTTAATTTATTTTCCTAATGAAACTGGGGGACAAAGAGAGTAAGTGACTTTCCCAGGCCCCTACAGCTGACAACAGGTAGAGCCAGGATCCACATCCAGGCCGCTTGACTTCTGAGTCTCTTCTGGGAACGTCCACAGCGTAGCAGAAAGAAGGAAGTGAGGGCTGAAGTTGGCAGGGCTCAAATTCAGACCCTTTCACCTAGTCCTGGCCATGAGACTTGGGCAAGTTACTTCATTTCTCTGATCCTGTTTTCCCAGCTATAAAATGGAAATACCAACCCCATGACCTCATTCAGCCTGTTTAGGAAAAAAAAAAAATTTAATGAACCAGCCTATTCAACAGCACTGAGCGCGCGGTTTTCCCTCCACGAACTGGAGGAAGATGGCACTGGAAATGTTTTAGGATCCGTTTCAATGTATATGGGTGGGGCTAGAGTCCTGGGAATTCACACCACATTTCGAGAAGTTTTAAGTTTAAAGGCCAGTTTCACAAAGTCCTGAAAGGCTGCCACGGCAGGCCTGCTCCAGCCCACCCCCTCCCCACCAGCTTTCGTTATTTTTTTTTTTTTCCTCCACATAAAAGTTGGGAATGGAAAACCTCTGTCCAACAGGGGCTCTGGAATCTCTGTGAGTTTGTGGTCAACTGTCAGTTCCCTGAGACAACAACAACAAAAATCGTTTGTGGATTTGAAATGGCTGGGAGGCTGTGTGGTGTAAGGCCTAACTGGAGGGGGTAATGAAAGACACCCGACGAGTTAGGGCGTTCTGGGAGAGAGCCTCAAGCTTCCTTCCCCACCGGCCAGCAGTTCTCCTGTGGAATAAATCAACAGAAGAGGCAAGAAAGTCAACAGCGGTAGAAAGCATCCCTGTGTTCGGCGGCTCCCAGGGCTCCTCCCAACAGCCAGCCCCTGCCCTCACTGGAATGTACTTCAAAGGGAACGGAATGATAATAACCCCTTCTGAAGGTGCTCAGCTTGACTGAAGTGTGTAGCCAGAATTCTACAAAAATGGAAGACTGGATTGTTTTAATTATAAAGGGTGGGGTGAGTAGGGGGGAAAAAAAAAGAAAAAGAAAAGAACAACGAAAACAATATTTTAAAATCCTACCATTAAACAGTTATTTTAGTGCAGAGACGCAGCTCAGTCTCTCACCGTCAAAACTGGGGGGATTTCAGAAGCAGAACGCTTTGGGTGTTCTGATGGCAATCTCTTTTAAAGCCCAAGCCAAGAGATTCTAGAAATTCCCTGCCACACTTTCTGGGGCTTCTCTCTGAAACACCTCATCACACTCAGCTTCCAGACTGTCTCTGTAAAAGTGCAGACTTGAAACTCGGAGACTTGGGAGAAAACATTTGTGTGAGTTCGTAATTATTATCCACAGCCCTCTGCAGCTCCTTTAACTCAAGATGCACGCAGCAAACTGTGTTAGTCCACAGTCTGTTTCTGCTCTCTCCTAGAATCACATACAGAAAGACAAGATGGAGACATTCTTTTTACTGAATGCAAAAAGGTGAGGTGGATTTCTGAAATGGAGTACTTCCTCATACCTCTGTGGTCTAGCTTTCCTTGGTGAAAAGTGAGCCTCCATTTTAAAACAACGCCCGATTTATTTTCAAAAGGAGGTTTGATTTATGTATGTATTTATTTAAAGGGACAAATAAATATTGTACTTATGACGAGGGGTGGGGGAATCCTTTATAAAAGATTTGAATTGGAACTCTTTCTTTCCTCCCCACCTCCAAAGTCTCACTACGCAGCCCTGGCTGGCCTAATACTTACTGTGTAGACCAAGCTGCCCTGAAGCTGACAGCGGTCCTTTGCTTCCAAAGGGCTGACACAGATCACAGGCAGAAGCCATCACCCCCTGTGGGACCGGTCAATAAAGGAACACAGAAGATGCCCTCAACTCCTACACAAATCCAACACTTGCCCGAAACTGAAATAGAAGCTGCAGTCTCGCTCCCTGCCCAACATGTGTGATGAGAACATTTGTTGAGCATATATAAAAGAATGAATTTAAACAGCCATTTCTCTACAGATGATTGAGGTGCGTAGTGAATGCCGGATGGCAGGAGCCCGTCAAACGCCTTAGCCAACTCTGAAATCTAACTCTACACCGTGGGTTCTGAAAAGTTAGAACCTCTGTTCCAGAGGCTACGAACTGGCCACTGTTTACCTACCCTACATGCTTTGCTAAGTATGTTTTTAACTTTCCTAAAAAGCTCTTAAAACCTCAAGACATAAAACAGCCCTCTAAGAAGCACTCCGAATTCTGTGTCCATATCTAGGGAACCGTGGATCAGGAATGGCCGTGTGAAGCTGGTCGGCTGGCCTGTCTCCCCCCCCCCCCCCCCCCGACAGTGGCTGTCAAGCTTGACCGAAATCTGTGAGACCAGCTAAAAGAATTCTGAGCCTGCCTCCCTCCCTCTGTGTCCCTGTCACCCTGGAAACCAAAGGCTAAGCTTAGTCAGCATTTTTGTTCACAAGTTATATTCTCCTACTCACCCGCCTCCCCGACGGTCCAATTAAAGAGAGGATAGGGGTAAGACAGTATGGAATTCGTTTGGAAATAGTAACAGTCTCTCCACAGTGCAGGCCCTGACAAGTTCAATTCTGCTGCTTCAGCAGGCAATGCTAAATTTAGGGACTACATTTAAGGAAATTTTCCCAGTTCGGGGGAGGGAGTGATATGGAGGTTAAACCTAAGGTCATGCATCTTATCTACCACGATTCCATATCCTGAGTCCTTTAGAAGAATGTGTAACACATGTGGCTATATGTGTAAGCGTATATGTGCATGGTGTGTGTGCATTCCACCTATGCATGTATGCACAGCACTGCATGGAAATCAGGGGAACTTGTGGTAGATGCTTCTTTCTGCCTTGTGATTTCTGGCAGGCTTGGGGGCAAGCGCCTGTGCTCCCTCTCATAGGTCCCTCATTTTATGTTCATATTTTGAGATAACTAACCCAGACTGCCTTTGAACTCCCATTGGTAGTCCACCCTTACCTACCTCTCAATTCTCCTGCCTTAGCCTCCCAAGCAGTTGGATTAGAGGCCTGCTACCATCAGGCCTCACCTAGTTAGGATGCTGAATCTGTGGAGACACTGCTACTTTGTTCCAGTCTAGTAGTTGGTGGACAGTTTGTTGGCCAGGAGGAGTAGTGAATGGAAAGAGATAAAGGAATATACAATATTTTCACAGAAAGTGAATTTGTGCTCAGGGACAATAATAAAGGTCAAAGAGGTAACCACTACGACCCCAAGGAGGTAATGGTGTTAATTTTCCCTTTGACACACAACTTGGGAGTAGTTACTTCGTCTTCTCTGTGACCACAGAAGCTATAAAGCCAGCCATGCCCTGTTTATCTTTCTGTTACCTCCAATTCCATAAATATTGGCTAGGGGAATCAATGAGGAGATAAAGGAAGAAGGGGAAATCAAGTTTCTACCCTGAATCAATGGAAACTCACGATAGAACTGCAATCACACTGTCCCTAAATCTATTTTGTTAATGCCCTGAGCGACTTTAGCACCAATGAGGTAACACAGGACAACACAGGGACAGCGGTCAGAGAGTACAGGCCAGGAGGTCAGGCAGTACAGTGGAGGCGTGGCTTCCCCACTGGGGCAACATCAAACTGTACATTAATAAAAGAATAACAGGAGGAGGCAGAGACCAGCACAGGGCCCGAGAAGACAGGTTGTCCCATTAGAGATCTCCTGCAGACAGGAGAGGCAGGCTGGGAGGTTACAGACCTCCCAGTGAGCAAGGGATGTCCAGGCTGCTGCTGGTGACTGAGACTGAGAAAACCAACAGAAGTTACAGAGAAACCACACATCTCATCTGGAAACACCGGCCCTTCTACCACAAATTCCTATTTGGTGCTAGAAAGTACCTGAACAGGTGGATGGAAGACCTGGTTTACTTTGAGTCTTTTCCTACCCCAACCCTGGCTAAGACTCAAATAACAAATCACCAGAAGAAGGCAAAAAGGCTATCAGGGATGGGCAGTGTGACTCAGTGAGTAAGGGTGCATGCTGAGCAAGCCTGGCCCCCTGTGGCCAATCCCCAGCTCCCGCAGGGGAAGGAGAGAACTGACTCCTGATAATGGTACTCGGAGCAACATGTGTGCACATACACAGTAATAACAAAAGCCTGCCAAGGGGCTGGAGTTATAACTTAGCAAGTAAGAGCATTTGCTGTTCTCACAGATGGTGCAAGCTCAGTTCCCAGCACCTGGTGGTTCACAACCATCGTGAATTCCTGTGCACCCACCTGGTGGTTCATAACCATCGTGAATTCCTGTTCCAGGGGATCCAATAACCTCGTCTGACTTCCCAAGGAACCAGGCATGTCTATGGTGCATATGCATACATGCATGCAAAACATTCACATGTAAAATAAGATATGTCTTTTAAAAAAAATGAAGCCCATCAAAATAATATTCAAGATATCCTGGAAATGCTCCCAGAAAACACTCCCATGCCATTATCATATGGCCTTATTACATACGACTAGGCAACATGATGGTTGGTGGGGGGAGGGTGATCAAACTTCTGTGACTATTAGATCTATCCAGACATTTCGCCCCTACACTCCAGTATCAAAATAATAATTAAAAAGCTACCAAAACCATCCATCCTGTCTCCTAACTGGACACACACACACACAGTCAGAGCCGAGCAACACTGCCAGCCTTTTCGCCTTGCTGTGCCACGTGAAGGGCTGCACACTGGGCTGCCCTAGAATGTACAAAGTTCCCCAGCTGCCAGGGATCAGCACTGAAGGAACTATGCTGGCATTTCTGTAATATGAACCATCAAAAGTATCTGCGGCTCAAAGGCACCTACAGTGAGCCTCAAGGAAGCAATCCCGGGCACTTTTCCCCACCCTTTTCAGAAATTCCTTCTGTGGGAAAGGAGGAGATGGGACAAAAGAAGGAGTTAAACAAGAGGAAGGAGCAGAAACACATCATCCCTGGCAGAAGAGCGATTACAAACAAAAAAACAAAAAATCACCATTTAAGATCATTGAAAAACAAAACTGGGAAGAACTTATAAATGAGACCATAATACTGTATAATTCACATTGTATTTCCAAATAAGAAATTGGTCAATTCCAAGTAGAAATATCCTAGGCGGTGGTGGTGCTCGCCTTTAATCCCAACACTTGGGAGGCAGAGGCAGAGACATCTCTGTAAATTTGAGGTGAGTCTGGTCTACAGAGTAAGTTCCAGGACAACCAGGGCTACACAGAGACACCCTGAGTCCAAAAAAAAAAAAAAAAAAAAAAAAGACTTGCTCACTAAATAGAAATATCTAGAAATGGAAAGCAATAATATGATTATTTTTGCCAAGAAACATTATTATGATGCATCCAAGAAAGCAGAGATTTAGGTCCTAAGAGTGGAAACCACCACTGTAGTTTCCTAATCGCTGTCTTCCTTACTTAATATTCATCTCAGATGTATTTGATCAGCATGACATTATCATTGATAGAATGATGTATAGAGTTTAAAATAACAGCTGTAACTTGGGGAAAGTATTTACCCAATAACACTCCCACGCTCCCTTCCAAGGACACTCTTTGAACAGTTGAAACCATTTCCTTAAAGTGGCAAAATGACTCAAACTCAGCCAGGTGGATCCCTTTCTTTCTCCCTCCCTCTCTCCTTCTCTCCTTCCTCCTCCTCTTCTCCCCGCCACCCCATCTCTCTAATTCTCTGTGCTAGGGACTAGTACATGCTAGGCAAGTACTCTACCACTGAGACACACCCCCAGCTCTAGGGCCTCAAACTCTCAAGCATTCTGAGTCAGTCTTCCAAGTTCTGGGTTGAAGGTGTGCATCACCATGCCTGTTGACGCTGAGCCCCCAGAAGACACACAGCAGTGTCCTGTCGACCAGATGAATGTACATAGTATGGCGCACATTAACTGGACTGAGCCAGGCGAAGAGGCACATCCCTATCCCAGGATTCAGGAGCTGAGGCAGGAAGATAGCAAGTTTGATACCAGTCTGGGATCCATAGCAGGACAATTTTTTTTTTCTTTGGATGCAGGGTCTCTAGCTGTCCTGGAACTCACTTTGTAGGCCACGCTGGCCTTTGAACTCACATGGATCCACCTACTTCTTTCTCAAGTGCTGGGATTAAAGGCTTGCACCACTATGCCCAGCTATATCAAGACATAGTCCTAAAACAAAAGTCTGATATCCATGCAGAATGTAGAACAGTCTGTCTAAATCCATATCCAAACCAGTTTTCTTTCCATTCTGTTCTGTCTTCATCCTTTTTCATGCTCTACAGTAGAACAAGATGGTTGGCCACAGAGGGCATGTTTTATGGAATGCCTCTCTGCTATCTCCTTAAGGGAAAGGGGACAAAGTTGACTCCATTTCTAGAGCCAGGCCCTAAGACACTGGCAGCTTTTAACCCCCACGGCTTCCAATATTTTCTCTTGGAGGATTGCTGCTATCTGTCCTGGTATACTTGAGACTGCGTGCTTAATGTAATCCCAACTAAGCTCAACCTGCCAGCAATCCTTGCCATGAGCTTACATCGTTCCGAACCTTGCAAACCACCTGCCAGATGACTACCACTGAGTGAGAGGCCTTAAGGACACAGAAGCCCTTTCTAAATTCTTGGCCTACAAAACTGCAATTAAATTAAATGAGTATTTCAAATCCCTGGGTTTGGAGGAAAATTTGTTATAGAGTAATAGCTAATTGGAGCATGTTCTTTCTTAATTTTTCCTTTCTCTCCTCTTAAACATTATCAGTGGAAGTGAAGGCAGCCATGCCAAAAGACATGTCCTTGAATTCCTAAGTTTAGCCCTGAAGATAGTTTAGGAAGAGAGAGTTAGGAGAAGAAACCGAACAGGAGGCTTTGACCTCATCCTGAAGGCAAATAGCCACCCAAGGCCACAGGGCCTCCACAGGGTACCACGGAAGACCATACCTGCCTCAGGAGCTCCTCTTGGCGCATCCTGATCCTCTCTCTCTCCATCTGGATCCTCTGGAGTCGCAGTTTCTGCTGCTGTTGCTGCTGAGTGGTCAGTGCATTGGGCACGCTCATGAGCCCCGTGGGTGGGTTCGGGGTTGGGTGGTTCTGTGGACTCAGGTTACTGGGCCCGACTTGTGGCTGATGTTGGTGATTCATCACTACAGGGGGGAAGAACACACAGATCAATGACCAGGGCTTAGGATTCCTTATCATAAAAGGATCAGAACGCTTTGTGCTTTGGAATATAGATTCTGAATTCCTTCTGAGCACTTTACTATTAATCATTACTATTTTAAAACTATGCCCTTAGTTCTAGCCACAAAGGTACAAGTATTAGCCCCACACCTAACTCATCTAGTTTTAGCTTTCTGTGCTGATAAACATTTTATTTCAGCCGGGCAGTGGTAGTGCACACCTTTAACCCCAGCACTCAGGAGGCAAAGAGAGGTAGGAGGATCTCTGTGAGTTCAAGGCCAGCCTGGTCTACAGAGTGAGTTCCAGAACAGCCAGAACTGTTTCACAGAGAAACCTTGTCTCAAAAAACCAAAACCAAATAAACGGAAAAATTATTTCACATTCCCTGTGCCTAAGATACATTTTTATTACACTTATTTATTTTCTTTTGGGGGGGATGCATATTGATACGCGCAAGCCACAGCATACATGCATAGGTCATAGCTGGTTCTCTGCTTCCACCACGTGGGTCCCAGAGTTACTCTCGGGTAGTTAGGCTTATAGCAAATACCCTTACCCACTGAGCCATCTCTCACAAGCCCCATTCTCAGATACATACTCATCGTAACATAAAACAAAATGGTAAAAATAAGGCCTATAGAGATTGTCACAGCTTAAAAGAGATTTTTCTCGAGGACACCTGGGAGTGTGTGAATTTTCTCCGACACCCTGAGTATCTATCTGCACAGCAGCATCCCAGAAGGCCTGCCCTCAATGCTCTACCAGTGGGTAGACACGAACACTCAGGACGCATGAATGAACTGAGAACAGCAGGCAAAAAACAGGCCTCCATCCGAAGAGGGGCCTAGTCACACTTTGTTAAAAAGGAGTAACTCCTGGGACTGGGAGTGTAGCTCAGTGAACAGAGCACTTGCTAAGCATGCAGGAGGCCCTGGGTTCTAGCCCCAGCGTCGTGTAACCTGGAGTGACGGACGGTGCATTCCTACAATCCTAGCCTTCAACGGTGGAAACAGGAGAATCAGAAATGCAAGGTGATCATCGCCAATCCAGGAAGCCTGAGGCCTGTTTAGTCTACATGAGATCCTGTCTAAAAACATCAAAAAAAATTTCAGCACTCAGGAAAGACAACTCTGGATAAGAGCCCTGGCTGCTCTTCTAGAGGACGCAGGTTCGATTCCCAACACACATATGGCAGCTCACAGCAACCTCCAGTTCCAGGAGATCCAATGCCCTCTTCTGACCTCTGCAGGTACCAGGAACAAACAAGACACACAGACATACATGTCATTAAATATATGTATCCTACATATAATTTTTTTTTGGAGCCAGGGCTGTAGTGGAACTTGCAATGTAGACCAGACTAGCCTGGAACTCAAAAAGATCTGACTGATTCTGCCTAAAATACTGAAATATTTTAATTAAATCCCAGAAGTTAAATATCTAAAATACGTACAGAAGACAGGAGATGGTGCCACTCGGTTCCTAAGCTTTGTTGTGATGAACCAATGGAACCAACGGGGCATTTCTTACACCCTTAGGTTTAAAACAGAGAACAAAGCAAAACAAACAAACAAAAAAACCCACAGTTCCTACTGATGGCAGAATAGTTGAAATGAATTTCCCTTCCAGAAATTTGGTAGAGTATAAGACACAGGGCTGACTCTTCCCAAACCACACCCTTGCTAGCTTCAGAATGTCTGCTCTTACAGGTGTTCACTCTTACAGGAAACACCTGCTCCTACAGGTGTTCACCCTTATAGGCGACATCTGCATCTGCTCCTACAGATGTTCACTCTTACAGGAGACATCTGCTATTACAGGTGTTCACTCTTACGGGAGACATTTGCTATTACAGGTGTTCACTCTTACAGGAGACACCTGCTCCTACGGGTGTTCAAAGTTACAGAAGACCCCTGCTCCTATAAGTGTTCACTCTTACAGGAGACACCCGCTCCTACAGGTGTTCACTCTTACAGGAGACACCTGCTCCTACAGGTGTTCACTCTTACAGGAGACACCTGCTATTACAGGTGTTCACTCTTACAGGAGACACCTGTTCCTACAGGTGTTCACTCTTACAGGAGAGACCTGCTCCTACAGGTGTTCACTCTTACAGGAGACACCTGCTCCTATGGGTTTACTCTTTCAGGAGATATCTGTGGAAGTGAAGGTAGAGCTGTCGTTTCCTTGCACTGAATTTATATTTGACCAATTAGGCTGAACATCCATGATTAATTGTAGAGTCTGGAAAAGACTGGGCTTTAGACAATGGTTTTGTTTTCAAAATAAAGCATACTCAAGCATAGCACACTCACCAGAGTATGTGAAGATGTTTACAATAATACTACTTACCATAGTAAAAGATTAAATATGATCTTACTGTCTATCAGTTCCACATTATAATCCTTTCATCGAGGCCCATTCCCAGATAATAAGGGAATAGGATAATCTCATGGGTCATAGGAGCAAAGGGGCGGGCCAGATATCTGAGCAAGGGACTATTTATGGAAAGGAGGAGTGGGTTATGCATACACAGCTGTTGTCCTAGAATGGGCCAGAAGCTGGTGACAACAGTACCTCTGGGGAGGAGTCTGAGTGTCAAATATGGGAGACCCTCTTCCTACTCTGCATCATTCAAATTCTTCAAATGTGCCCACACGACTTATGTGAAACATGGGTGAATAGTTTTTAATTAGAAATTCAAATAAGAGGGCTGGGAAGATGGCTCAGCAGTGAAGAGGGGCCAGTGCTCTTGCAGCGGTAAGGTGCCCAACACAGGCACAGCCCTCCATAGCTCCAGTCCCAGGGAACCCCACCAGGCGTGCATGCCATGCATACACACACATGTACGCAAGCAAAATACACACATAAAACTGCTCTTTCTTCAAAGGTGAAAAAAACAAACATCATGGTCCTTTGAGTACCAAACTCAGTATTTTCCTGGTGTAGTGGATTAAAATGACACTAAAATTATTTGAAAAACAACAAGACTGAGAAAATAAGATCAGAACTAAGAACCCACTTGTTGCAATTGCTCATTACAAAAATGAGGAAAACAAGACCAATAGAAAGCAGCCTAGAAGCCAGGGGTCTTGACTTAAGTCAGTGATCCACTATTCAACTTGGCTTGGTTAATTTGCAAGAGCTACTGAGTGGCATCAAGACTGGAGCTCATGACCTTCGTCTGGGCCTCCTTAAAGTCACTGCCTTTGGGTGCTGGGGGAACACAAGATGGTTACAGTAGAAAGAAGGTTACCAGAAAAACAAAGTCAAAAATCTGACTTTGCAATGGACAAAAATATTCCTTGGGATGATATTCTAGAACATTTCTGAGAGGAGATGATGATCCCATTGTTAAAAAGCACACCACGGTGCAGTATGAGACAAAACTACCATGAACTGCCTCAGATAGACTCTAGACTTTGCGGGCTCAAGACCTTTGCCACCCCTAAAGAAAGAAATAAACCAAGTACATAATTTCTCTACTGACAGAAGAACGCAGCAAATTCAAGTTGAGACATCTGTTTTTTCACTTCTAAGAAAGTAAAATTATCTTTTTTCATGTTTTGCTCTATTTTCATGTTGTTTCTATTTTATTCTCTTTATTTATTTGCTTTTAATTGGTGCTACTCAATATAAAAGAAAACACCAAGACAAATTCCACAGCTTGTGATATGTGATACAATCGCAGTATCCTTGATGAAGCGCTAGGGACGAGAGCCATCAAGGACAGACCTGGTCCTCTGACCACTGCTGCCCCAGGATGATGTACAATGACACTCTATTACCCTTTCCAGCAAATACTCTTGATCATTTCCGCAAAGCCTTATGTGTAGAAATAAGCTCAAAGTGGAGAGTGTTCCTGAATTCAGTTCTATCTACATGGGGGAAAGTCTTTAGTCTTGAAGTATTGCTTTGTGCAGTACCAGGAAGCAGACAGCATAGAGAAAGTGTACGGGCAGCTTCCAAGAGCTGAGAAACAGGAGAGGGGCAGCTGAGAACCAAAGGCTGGAAAGAGCAGGGCTCAAATGTTTGACAAATTCGGCCTCAGAAACATCCAGTGGCTTGTTCTTCTGTGTTCTCGGTTTGCTTCCCTCCTGTCAGCTTTTGGTTGTACATACACAAAAGACCTCGTGGAGAAACCCAAACCATAAGGCAAGCAATAAGGTTAGGCTGATAATCAAAAGCCCTCCTAGGAGCTAGCAGGGTTGCAAAGGAAAACCAGTGTTCCAGTGGCCAGGAGCTACAGGGAAGCCAACGAAAGACACAGACGTGACTTTACACCCATCAAATTCTTCTCCACAAGTCCTACTTGCTGTGAGAGAAAGCATGGTGGGGTGCACATCCATGGCTAGCAAAGTCTCTGGACAAGTTCTCAGCCTCTCCTTCCCTGCACACACCTGGGGTTTGAAGCTGAATTTTCCACCTCTCAGCAGCACAGTTCCACTTGAGTGGGTGAAGCTTTCCTAAACTCTGGAGACTTCCGGTCTGTGGTACCTGCTTCCTTTTGTGCCCCCATGCCACCAGAAATGCAGACTTTCGCCCTGGAAGTCACTGTGGCTCGTTGGTTTAATAAAAACACAATACCCATGGTGCCTATACTGATATAAAGAGATGACTCGATGAATAACGGGGAGAAGAGACGAATCTCTGGAACAGACACGCAGACAGTTCTTGAAAAGAGACAGGAGTCCCACAGAAGAAGGAGAAAGCTTTGCTGTACAGAAACCTGAAAAACCTGTCCCTGGCCAGGTGACCAAGGTCAGCATTAACAGTGACGAGATGCAATAATGGTATATAACTTGACCTAACATGAGGAGAATGCTGCTTGTTGGCTTTTTTATTATTATTCTTTTTAATCTCATGGTCTTCTTTCCCAAAACCATTATGAAGTCTAACAGTGGGGGGGGGGATCCATTTCTAATTCAGGGGGATTATATAAAACACCTAAGCAATACTTTTTTTGTTTGTTTTTTGTTTGTTTGTTTTTTTATGGTTGAGAAATATTTTATTAGGGTTACTTTGATTCCTTGACAGACAATGGGGAGTTGTTAAAGGAAGCTTACCTATAATCAATTTTTTTAAATTCTGAAATGAACAATTATGATCTCATAGCACTGGCCCTTTTTTTAATTTTCTTTTTTTTATTTTCTTTTTTTTTTTTGATGTTTCTTTTTTCCCCTTATTTATTTATTTAAAGAATTTCCACTTCCTCCCCTCCTCCCAATACCCTCCCGCTCCCCCCACTCCCTCTCCTCCTCCCTCACCATTCCCAAGAACAGTCAGGGTTTCCTGCCCTGTGGGAAATCCAAGTTCCTCCCCCCCGCCCTCCATGTCCAGGAAGGTGAGCATCCAAACAGACCAGGATCCCAAAAAGCCAGTCCATGCAGACGAAACAAGACCCAGTGCCATTGTCAATGGCTTCTCAGTCAGCCCCCATGTCAGCCACCTTCAGAGAATCCGGTTTGATCACATGCTCATTCAGTCCCAGTCCAGCTGGCTTTGGTGAGCTCTCATTCGATCAATCCCCTTGAATCAGTGGGTGAACGCATCCTTCGCGGTTCTGACTTCCTTCTTCATGTTCTCCTTCCATCTGCTCTTCATTTGGACCTTGGGGGCTCAGTCCAGCTAAGCAATACTTCTTGAGATCATGTAAAAGAAGGAAACCTAGGAAATGGTCACAGCCAAGCATGACAGATGCAGGAACTATCTACGTGCTGTATGAGATGTGGAACAGAAAAGGACGTCAGATAGAAGCTAATGAAATCCAAAAGAAGTGTGCAAGTTTCTTATTTTTTTTATTCGCATTTACTTATTTCTTTGGTCTTTCTGAGACAGGATCTAACTATGTATCTCTGGCTGTCCTGGACTTTGGCATATAACCAGGGCTGGCCTCAAGGTTACAGCATTCACCTAACTCTGGGCCTCCTAAGTACATGAGTTACCACACCAGCTTACAGTGTGGATTTTAATTAGTAAGAATGAGCCAATACTGTTCATTAGTTATTACAAACATAGCATGTGAATGGGACATTTTACCGCGGGTCAAACTGGGTGTAGAGGTATATAGGAATCCTACAAATTTTTTTTATAAAACTACAATTTCTAATTAGTGAGTATAATTAAGAGACAGACAGACACAGGAAAGGGCAAGCCTACAACATAGTCCATGAAAGTAAACAGATACAAAGGAGTTGTTTCCAGGTGTGTTATGTTGTCAGTCAAGACTGTGGACTGTTGAACTAGAAGAACATATTTTACTGCTAGATTTCTGCCTTGAATACACTCAAGGGTCACCTTTCCCTTTCTGAGAGGGACATAAAAGCACAAACACATCTATCTATCTTGCAGGACTCTCCCTCCTGGGTAGGAAAAAACTAAAAAATGCTGGTCAACTACAACTTAGTAAATGTCTTGGCAAAGCACTGAATTATGAACAGGACTAAACACGAATCAAGAATTATTAAGCTCCTACTATGTGCTTAGCTCTTTGAAGTTTAACAAGTTGCTTCTAACTCAAAGCCAGAGAAGGGAAGCAGCAGCCAATGATGTTGAACAAATAATTTCATGTGTCTAGCAGCTGTGTGTCTGTCTAGCAGCTGTTGCGCAAGACACAAAGTCACAGAAGAACAAAGCAAAACAAAATATATAAGTCTTGATGGGGGATAGGCTGAGGCAGGAGGATGATCTATGCCAAGGTAGAGTTCAAGACCACCTAGAATACTGCAAGACAGTCTGAAAGAAAACAAAAACAAAAGAAACAAGAAGTCGATCTAGCCAGAGTCTCCACACATGTAATATTGATGAGTTGTGGGATCGTCTAGATTGAAAACTCTACCCACAATCCTATTCTTTCTTCTCTTTACAAACGTTGAAACTGAGGTCTGACCAGTCATCCTGACTTCCCTAGAAGTGAGGGGTTTATTGGGACACAGGGCTAATTCAAGCAAAGTCTCTATCGAAAGTAATGGTCTGTGACTCTCAGCAGCCCCAGGGCTACCTCTTAATGATGGAATTCTTAGACGACTAAGCCATAACCTGTTGATATTTAAGACTAAGGCCGGCAATCCAGGATGGCAGTCAGTGTAGACCACAACACCAAGTCTTGGTAGAGGGCATATATTTACTCTGCATGATGGGGGTCTTAGTCCATTTAGACCGGTGCTTCTCAAATGTTTAGTGAAAGGTTCTTCCCCAGGAGCCCCTATCTAGCTTGAAGCCAGGGTGCCCTTTGTCGAGGTATCAGTCTGCAGTTTGCCAGGAGCCTGGGCTGCTGTCAAGAGGGCAGCAGAAGAACTCTTCTCTCTAAATTCTCTTGGGATCACTTCCACCCTACAGGCATTTCCCAACCATCATGTTAAAACTTCACACTTAGCGTTTAGAGACCATACACACTTTAGCTACTGCACACACCCATTAGGGTTCTAGCATCGGCCTTTGTTCACACTTCAAAATGGGTGATTTCTATCAGTTCACTGATTTTTGGAGCCGAAGGTTCCAAAAATTTGGAAGGGTAAATGACTCAGCACAAATCACACACGTGTGCGCACACAGACCCCAACAAACCAAGGAAACCTGAATGTGCAGGAAGCACCAGAATGCTGCATAGGCATTGGCTAAGGGCCCTCTACTTCTACCCTTCCAAACCCAGAAGCCCGAAATAACTGGTATGCTACTTTGAGGGGGATAGCTGGTTTCCTTTGTCCTACCTCATAAAGAAATCTCTTGCAGACTCATTTGGGGGGGGGGGGGCCTTAATCACATTTTGATGGTGCCCTATTTGCGTGATCTAACTTTATACACGCAAAAGTTACAACACTTTGTTCTGGAATGATAATGCCAAAAAAATAAACCAAAGAAGCAAAAAAGCAAAAGCAGACATACTTTTGAAAGATTGTATTTCACGATTCACGTCGCAGCTATAATACTAGGCCTTCTGGCCATGTAATGATACGGAACTCCAAGGAGGCATGCCAAAACATACAGGTGTAGGTCGTTCCTGACTTCCATACGGACCCAGTGCACCGAGTCTGCAAAATATTCCAGCAGGAAGCGGGTCTGAGTGCAGCTGCAGGCCTTTCCCCAAACTCTGTTTATGTGCTATGCATGGCTTAACTCGGGAACCGGCCAGCCCCGGGTGTCACGCAGCCCTGTCTGATGGGAAACACATGTCCACAGAGGAGGAAAGAAAACCCAGCCACAGGGCAGCCTTGGCTCAGTCATGATCCAGTGGCTGCAGACACATCTCTTGCCTTCCTGTGTGCCTCTTGGCTTCTGCCAACAAGGAGCCTCTTGTTTCTCTTATTTCCCAGAAACGGTATTAGCTGTCCAACAAGGTCAGAAAAAAATAAATAAATAAATGGGGTGGGGGGTGGGGGGGGCAGCTTTTCACTTCCAGGTGTGCTCGGCTCTAAAACTCTGCAAGTTTTAAGCCAAGAGGTTTCTCCATGCCGATTTCACGCTGAAGCCTTTCTTCTGGTACTGGGTAAGAATACTATAAAGAAAATTCTCTGCTGGCTCAGTGGATAAGCACAGAGCTCCAGGACAACGCATATACGGCTAAACTTTTCTTGATTATCTATGTTTCAAGCCTTCAGACCATTTATTTGCAGGTGTTCCAAAGACCGACGACACAGGCTTGCAACTCTCCAAAGGTTCCAGTTCCTTCTAGTAAAAGGGCTTAGAACCCAACCTCCATTTACTTCCCAGACACCCTTGAAATTTTAGCATCAAGAAATTCCTTTCCTGCTTGTAATCCTGCCTGGCCATTTAGGCAGTAATCTTGTCCACAGACCAGGGCACAAGTAACTGGGCACACCCACTCTGTTCAGGACGAGGACGAATGCCCGAGGCACTGGCTTTTACGTCCTCCTAGTGAGCATGCTCTCTGGGTATATAAGCTATTAGCTGTCAAAAGATCTAACTATAGGATCTAGACACTGGGTCTCATCACTGTAACATATCCAGAAGAATGTGAGCGTGGGCATGTGTGGAGGGGAGGGGAGCAACCCTTACATTTTCCTGTCATGTTAATTTCTCAGTCCTTCTTTGTGAGTGCGTCTGAGTATGTGTGTGTATGTTCACCTAAAGTGGTATTAGAATGTGCAACCCTAATTCCATCTAACTGCTGGACTATCTCAAGGTTTATCCGAACTGGTGTGTGTCAGGAAACTCAGCTACAGACACCGCATTGAGCAAACAGTGTCTAATAGTAGAAACTAAGGGGACAGTAGAAACTAAGACCTTTTACTGGGCTGCCCCCCACCCCCACCCCAAGCCATCCTTCTGATTTTAAATTTGTTTCCATGGCTGGGCACTGTCAGAGAAAACCTCGTTCTACTGCCTTCAGAGAGCCAGCACACCTTTATCCCGTCAGGAACCGGAAACTCTGATCTGTGTCTTTTCTTTTCGTCAACTGAGAAAGGTTATGGTCATGTTGTAGTCGCCAGTTTTGCCGAACGGGGTTGCAAACGATTCTAGGTGCACACCATTGCAGCCCAAGCTGAAGAGCTGAAAACGGGCACCCACACAAGGTGAAAAGAAAATGCAGCCAGTGTGCTAAGTTTAATCTGCTTTGGGGGATATTATTTCATTCTAGTAAATACCCTTATTATTGAAAGAGGTGACACCAGAGACACCAAGACTGATGAGGTGGTCCAAGCATCTGGCCAGTCTATGAACGGGGCTTTCAGGTAACAACCAAACACTGGAAATTATTGGCTCTGTGAGAAATCACAAACATTTCGATAAGGTCTTAGCAAAGATAGCAATGGGACACTGCTTTTCAGTTTAGAACCACAACGGGGCGGGGCGGGGCGGGGGACCAGACACAGGATTAGCAAACTATAATTAACCCAGGGTGTCAAGATGGAAAAAGCTGCTCAACCCTGTGGCTTTGCAGATGTGTGCATTTCACAGAAGGCTGTACCTAAGAGGATCTTAAGAGGATGTTGAGTACAAGTCAATTGCTTTGGAAATAAAAAGGATCAATACGAATAGTAGTGACTTGGGAATGTTAAGCTACACCAATCCTTTCATCATTGTCTATGGTTTGGTTTGGTTTCCAATTCGGTGACAGAAAAGACAGCTGGATCCCTTCCCCTCAGAAGACTATAGTCTAGAGGGGCAGACACACAAACAGCAAGTAAATGGTATCTATCCTTTGACTCAGGGACAACAGTCCGGGAGGGGATGTGAGAGGCCGGGGAGGACACCAGCCAACAGTGTGCACCTCACGTGACAGGATGCTGCACTCAGGAACTCGGAGCCACTGGAGCTGCCTGCACAAGCCAGATATCAGGCTGGCATGGAGTGGAAGGGGTTCCTGTTCCCACTCGAACGTAGGAGCCACAGGGAGTTGATGGCTGGGGGGGGGGGGTCTGTTTTCTTTAAGGATGTAGCTCCTGGTAGGCTGATGATCCACTGGACGGCCCCACAGAGGAGTATATGAACACACAAATTGGACTTGATGGGTTATTAAATTAAACCAAAGAAAAAGATACAAAATTGAGGGAGATAAGGAGATGGGTAGAGGTGAATTTGAGAAGAGTTAAAGGAAGACGCTGCTGGAGAATATGATCCATTGTATGAGGTTCTCAAAGATTTAATAAAGATACTTTTAAGGGGAGAATATTCCAGACCTATGTCCTTAAAGTACATGTGCAAAAAGAGCAGTCCCTGTGTTCCAAGGCAGAGGGCAAGGGGCAGCAGACGGTTCTGTGTGGCCCAGAGCCTATGGAAGGCGCCATGCTAGCTTCAATTCCAGAGGCACAGGAATCTCCTTCAGGCAGAAAACTGCCAAGTGGTTCACCTGCTGTGACCAAATATAAAATTCTGGAGGAAAAAAAAAATATCCAGATATGGAGAAATTAAGGTATCCACTGTTTAAGGTCAGAATTAATGTCTCTCAACTGCCTCTCTTGGTCCCGTGAGGAGATTCTGGAGAGAAAAGTAACCCGGTTTTGCCAGGAATGGGAGGGACCAAGCAGCTTTTAATACACAGCCAAGTCTGGCCCCAAGTAAATCAAAACAAAGGCCCGGAGCTCTGCGTTTTACAGGGAATGGCAAGCCAAAAAAAGGTTGTGTTCTTAACAGAAAACACGCAAAATGCCCAACAGAAGAACTGTGGCTCCCAATTTTCTAAGTTTCTAAGGTTCCGGAACAGCGGAGGTTCCAGAGGGTCCGAGATCAGGCCCGCATGCCTGTCTGGAAGGTTGTAGAAAACCTCGTGAGAACTCCCACTATCCCTGCTGGTTGAAGTTACTCCAGACAGTGTCCAGACAACATTGAGGAATCAGTACTTAGTGCTTTATCCCCAGGAAAAAAAAAAAAAGCTTATTTATCCTCAAAATTACGTGGGTCTCGCCCTCATGAATGACCTGACTCCTAAACGGAGGCTGTCCTGCAGAGCCGGGATCTTTGCTGTCCACGCTCTCACGGGGCGCCCTGGTGCTCGGGTATTCACTCTCCCCTTGAGCCTTACTGGTTTGGGTCCCTGTCCCTTTTGTAGTCATGGATTCCTTCTAGCTCAACTTTATTTTTATTCTTTTGAATGATGCATATTGTAAAAGAGGAAGAAATGAATGTATGGAAATATCAGATTTTCTTCTTTTTTTTTAAAGAATTTGTGTTTTGAGTAAAACTGGCCCCATAAGCTGATATATTTGTATATTACCAGAAGTGGAACTGTTAAAAAGGATTAGAAGGATTAGGAGGTGTGGCCTTGTTGGAGGAAGTGTGTCACTGGGGGTGGGCTTTGGGGTTTCAAAACCCACATCAGGCCAAATATCTCTCTCTCTCTCTCTCTCTCTCTCTCTCTCTCTCTCTCTCTCTCTCTCTCCCTACCTGCAGACTAAGATGTAAAGTTCTCACTACTTCTCTCCAGAACCATGCCTGCCAATCTTCCTGCCATGGTGAGGACAAACTCATTCTGAAACTGTAAGCAAGCCTCCAACTAAAAAGACCTGCCTTGGTCAAGGTGTCTCTTCGCAGCAATAAAACAGTGACCAAGATAATTAGCGTAGTTTCATTAAGAAACAAATATCCTGAAAGCTGCACAGGAAGTCACTATAATTAAAAGGCCACATCAAGAGATATATGCATACACTATTTCTCAAATGCCCTGATGAATGGGGGAGGCCTATTTGCTAAATGAACTCATGAAATATGCCCAAAGCTCCCATACTTTGAGAAATGAAAATAAATAGCACAAAAATATCCACACTCATGTTTAAGAAGGAATTAAAGTATCCATGCAGAAGCACTGAAAATGATAGTGACTAAAATCCTGAAGTCACATGTAAAAACAGGGCAGGAAAGTAAGCAAAGTCAAGTGACATTTCTGATTTCAACAGGCTAAAATTAAACTATGTAGATAGCCACACAAAAGTACTGTTTGTCGGGTAAGTAACACCCGTGAAGCTGAAATGAACCACACTGGAGATTATTATTGGATGAGCATCCATTGCAAGGGAGTCTCCGTGTCTTTGAGCACACGTCATTGACTGAAGATAGAAACACTTTCCTCGTAGCTTATGGAGTATTGAAGCAGCCTGTGACCCAGTAACTCTGCCTGCACCCCCAGTTCCTTCAACTAATGATCAAAATGAATATCCCCGGTCCTGTGGTACATCAACACTGGGGGCCTCTTGAGATGGCATAAGAGCAAGAAATCATTTCTGTGCTATTCCTGCCAAACAGATATAACCAAAGTCTAAGTCATAGGAGGCATGAGACTAATCGGAATTTAAAGATTCACTACCTAGTAATTAGACTATAGTTTTAAAACCAAATAGTCAAGGTCCAGAAAAACAAGAATTGGGGAATCACTCCAGGTTAAAAGAATTTAAGGACAAACTGGGGATAAAGCTCAATGGTAAAGCATTTGTGCAGAATGACTGAGGGCCTGGGTTTGATTCCCCAGGACCAAGAAAGAACAGAAAGGGGGGGGGGGGTTAGACTAAATGCAACATGTGTTCCGTCAGATACAGCACTGTATCAGTGTTAAATTTCCCTGATCGTGATGCCTGTTCTGTGCTCAGGAAACACAATCTCAGGCTCTACAAATATTTAGGGATACAGATCATGATGTCTCCAGCTTTACCTCCAATAATTAAGGAAAAGGGCTAGAGGTGCAGCAAAGTGGTAGAATAACTATAGAATGTTCCAGGCCCTGGGTTTCATCCTCAGCAACAGAAACAAAACTTGGTTACAGCGATGTGTGGTGGTACTATATTCCAAATACTAGGGGGGCTGAGACGGCCACTAGTTTGAGCATAGTCAGATGAGACCTTGCCTCAAAAAATAAAGTGAGGGAGAGAGGGAGGAAGGAAAAAAAGGAAAGAAGGAAGGAATGCACATACACAGATAATCAAACCAAGTTGCATTGACAAGCAAAGTACCAACAACTAACAAAAGTAAAAGTCACAAAGGATAAATACAGCAATCCCTTGTACTAGACGTGAAACTTTTCTGAACTTCAAGATTATTTCAAAAATAAATTCAGATTTTTCTTTTTCCTAAATAAAATCTACGTGACTATATCCCAAACTCTGTAGAGATTTAGAATAGTTTTTGCCTGGTAGAGTAAAGAGAAAACTGTATCTGTACTTGGGCAATGGTTTCCGTTAAAATGCAGTACATCGTGCTGATGTGTGTGTGTGTTTGTGTGTGTGTGTGTATACATGTGTGTGTTTGTGTATGCGTGTGTGTTATATTCGCTGATCCTCCCAGCTCCCAACCCAACTGTGACTTAAATAATAGTAAAAGCCGCTTAGTAAGGCAAGAGACAGATTTCACAACCGGCTAGCCTTTCTGAAGAAATCCTCTGAAGACAGGACACCCAGGTCAGGAAATTATAGGTTTTCATAGGAGGAATATGGGGCACCAAGAATTTTCATGGTCAACGGTGGAGACCTGACATGAAAGCCTTTACTTTTCCAAGCTCAGAACTGTAACACTGCGCTACTGTGGCCTTACGACAGGAAGAAAATAAACACCTCACAAAGGGGCCAAGTGGGAGATGGAGAAGCGACCAAACTGTCAACATGTGGAGTGCGGGATGACTTAGCCAAGGCCATTTTGTTATTCATATAATTTAGGCCTCGAAATTTTCTCAGATTGCAAGAAATGTACTGTGTGTTTAAGAGAAGATTCGCTACAAAGAGAGTGCAGGCATTCAATGATGCATGCTGGGGATCTAAGAAGAGAGACCTTTTGGGAACATCCCTAACTCTCATGGCCAGGCAGCAGCAACAGAAACACAATAAAAATGACGTGGTGTGGGTAGGAGCAGCATCCGCAGGCCTTCAGAACGGAACATGCTCTAATTAGCATTGACAATGGTAGACAAACTGGACAACTGTTTTTCTTGATATCTTGAGGAGGATGTTTGGAACAGCTAAGTGAAACTAAGCCGGCTTCCCCTTTTCTCTTTCTTTTCCAACTTTATTCTTTCCAGCTCTGCAAATATTTAAGTCTTGGCAAAGTTCAAAACTCACAACTTGCTCTTCTCCGCGGTCTGAGAAATATAATACTGGAAGGAGAAAGGACGAAAATAATATGGAATGAAAAGTATAGCCTGTGCTGGGAAGCAAACCAACTCCCACTGAGGTTTCCATTATGGCTTAGATGAAAGCATCCAGATAAACAGGTAGAAAGTGTCTGGATATAAGGGGAGAACGCATATGGGTACACAAACAGGAAGCATAGGAATATATAGGTAGGAAACGGAGACGTATAGAAAGAAACATGAAGATGTAGGCAGGACGCACCTGGATACCCAGGTTGAGAAACAGAGCCAGAGAGAGAGCTGGGGGCCTAGAGAAAACATATTTCTACAGCTATTGGAAATGGTTTTATTAAAATACCAATAGCCAAGGGCCTGGAGAGGTGGTTTAGTGGTAAAAAGCACTTGGTATTACAGAAGACCTGAGTTTATGGAACTTACATAGCGGCTCGCAACTAAACATAACTCCGGTTCTAGGAGATCTACCACCCTTTCTGACCTCCATGGGAACCAAGCGTGCACATGGTGTACAAGACATAATGGGGGAGCAAGGCACTCATACATACATAAAATAAAATAAATCAGAGAGAGAATAAATGAGAATGCAACATTCCAACCAAATCTCCCTTCACCACGGTCGGTCTTCAAACAATACTCGTAACTGCGTATGACCAAACCATGTCAAAGCTATATTATAAATACAATGTTTATGGTTTTACTCCCAAACGACATCCAAAGAAACTGGGAAAAAAATGGAGTAAAGAGGGCCTAAAATGTACTAGAATATGTATTGCAGCAACATTTATAATGGTGAAAAGTAGAATGAACCTTTATGTCTGCCAACAGGACATTGTTTAAAGAAACTATAAAAATTGGGCAGAGCAGCATGAAACTTCTCCCGACTACTGGGAGAACTAACAATCTGAGAGCAGACAAAGTGAAACCCTGACTCAAGAAGTCAATAAATAGGCCAGGATCTGGCTTCATGGTAGAATGTTTGCCCAGACCTGCGTACAATCTCCACCACTCTAAAAAGAAAAAAAACAAAACAAAACAAAACATATTAATTAATTGATTAAAAAACTAATGACCTCACTAGTTAAATAATTCATACAAGGATTACCATGCAGCCCATAAACATGATACAATGGTTTATAAACTAAAGAAACATGCCCAAGTTAATTTATAACTTAAAATGATAAAAATGTAGTTTCTTATTTATCAGAATTACATGGAGGGGCTAGAGAGATAGCAGAGGCAGGTGAGTCTCTGTGAGTTCAAGGTCAGCCTGTCTAAAGTGAATTCTAGGACAAGCAGAGCTACAATGAAAAACCCTGTCTCAAAAAAAAAAATTGTATGGGGGCTATAGAGTGGGCTCAGTGGTTAAAAGCATTTATTGCTCTTACAGAGGACCTAGAGTCAATTCCCAGCACCCACACAGTAGTTGACAACCATCTGATCCAGGGGATTCAACGCCTTCTTCTGACTTCTGAGGCACCAGGCACACATGTGGTACATACACACACACACACACACACACACACACACACACACACACACACACAGGAGGTGGGGGGAGCAAAACAACCATACATGTAAATAATTGTTACAAAATTATTCAGACAAAAAAGTTTGATAACAGACACCACTGACCAACATATGGGGAAAGAAAATCTTTACTGGTTTAACCTTTTAGGAAAGAAATGAAGTAAGAATCACTAAAGTTATAAATGCAGATACTCCTCTCTCTACTTGTGCAAGTTTACCCTCCACATAAGCACTGTCTGGCTCTAGGATTTACCTAGAAGGATGCACACTGCAGCACTGAATAAGCTAAGTATCAGCATGAGAAGCTGCTTTAACAAAGCATTCATATAGACTGTGCTGACTACAAAATGCTGTTGGCAAGACTGAGTCCTTTATGAAGCACTCTAACACATGCTAAAGTTATTAAAAAGATATATGCACCCTTGCAAGGATGTGTGCACAGAGTAACACCAGCAGAATGCACTAGGGAGCTGCTAGTGGCAGTGTCTATGGGGAGAGCACACTCAGAGGTCATGGAGACAGGACACTGTTCATGTTCAAGGCTTTTGTGCCATAGGCTAGTGTTTTATTAATGAGAACACCTCATCAAAAGGCATTACACGTGGGACTAGAGAAAGGGTTCAGAGGTTAAGAGAGTTCACTGTTCCTGCAGAGGACTTGGATTTGGTTCCCGGCACTAGCAGCTCACAATCATGTGTAACTCGCGTTTCAACGCCCTGGCTCTGTGGCATCAGGCACAAAAGTGGTGTACAGACATTCGGTATGGGAGGTCCTTCTGTATAAGTGTTGCTTTTATTGGTTAATGAATAAAGAAACTGCCTTGGCCTGTGATAGGGCAGAGTAATGCTGGGTGGGGAAAACTAAACTGAATGCTGGGAGAAAGAAGGCGGAACCAGGAGAAGCCATGTAGCCCTGCCAGAGACAGAACCTTGCTGGTAAGCCACAGACACGCGGTTATACACGGATTAATAGAAATGACCTAAATTAAGATGTAAGAGCTAGCCAATAAGAAGCTAGAGCTAATAATCCAAGCAGTGATTTAATTAATACAGTTTCTGTGTGGTTATTTCGGGGCTGAGCAGCCAGGAACAAATAAGCAGCCTCCTACAACAGACATTCATGAATCCAAAACACCCATCCACAAAAAAAAAAAGATATTATACAGGAAAAAAAACTGATATTTAAAGATATTTGTGATTTACTAAATTTTTTAAACAGACCACAAAAAAGAATGTAGAGAATTTCTAACACGTGCACACACACACACACACACACACACACACACACACACACACATTAAGTCATTGTATGTTTGTGTGTCTATGGCACACACGTAAAAGTCAAAGGACAACTCCAAGCACTGGTTCTCTCCTCTACCATGCGGGCTCCAGGGATTCAGCTCAGGGCATCAGACTTTGAGACTAGTGTCTGTTCCACTGAGCCAAGGCAAGACAAATATGTAAGGAAACACAGAATAATTTTGAATAGTAAAATTATAGTAGCTCTTTATTCTCTTTGTTATTGTTGAGCAGCATTAGCTGTAGTGATTTCCTGAAGGCATAAGTCTCACTGACTCAAATATCTAACGTTTTTTTGTTGTTGTTGTTGTTGCTGCTGCCTTTTTTTCTTTCTTTTTTTTTTTAAGAGAGGGCTTTCTCTCTTTAGTTCTTAAATAAAGAGGAGTACCAACCAAGGTTTTTTGTTTGTTTGTTTTCCA
Organism: Myodes glareolus; assembly: GCF_982192425.1. Classification (NCBI taxonomy): domain Eukaryota; kingdom Metazoa; phylum Chordata; class Mammalia; order Rodentia; family Cricetidae; genus Myodes; species Myodes glareolus. The sequence continues at coordinate 27,783,752 of NC_142045.1, read as the reverse complement.
GGCCTCTCATATGGTATTATTTTGCTGACTTCATCATGGAAAACTGTTCAGACAAAGCACGGAAGAACAGCTGTCCCTGACCACCACCAACTGCAAAACGCCCAGGGAATAAATTTAGACTTCTAGAAAGGAAAAAGAAATCAATCAGTTGATACCAGTTTTGGGGTGATTGCGGAGTATGGGGTATGAAGATCACACACAGGAAGAGACAATATCACCAAAGACCCAAAGCTGAGATCAGAAAGGAGTGTCCAAGTGTCATTCAACACTAACCAATCTGGAGCAAGTGCCTGAATTTCCATCCCAGAATTAAATTGGTGTGGGGGTGGAAGGATGGGAAGGAGGTAAGGCTCCAAATTCATGTGGCTGAAATCCTCCTTAGCAGGGGATGTTGCCAAGGAAGACAGGTGACAGACAGGATTTAAACTATCAAATTCTTCTCAAAACTCCCAACAGAGGCATTTACTATTTGAAGAACAAACTTATTGAACTATGTATTTTTAAAATGTTAATTTCCTTTATCGTTAGGACTTTGGCTTTTGTGTTATTTACCCGAATTTTTTCTCCAAGTAGATTATGTTCCTTTTATTGAGTGAAAAGTTTGGTTCTTGTTGTTGTTTTCTTTTAAAGAAAACCACTTGATATTTTGAGATTTTTCTGGTGGGAAGGAAGATGGGGTGTTGAGAAGAAAGTCCCTGAGTGAAGAGCAGGTAAACTCAAGAATGTTCTACTGGTGCCAAGCCAATTCCTGACTAGACTCTAAGGTCATTGTGGCCTAGGGTGATTACTACTTGCTTCCTTTGTAAAACAAATCTTCAGAATCAAGTAACCCCCTTGTTCCCAAAGAAGCATCCTGGGTCGCTGTTGCTGCTAGGAGGACCACTGCCTGGAAGTCGTAACTGGCTGCAACTGCTCTCAAAGCACTGAGAACGGCCAATGCCATTGGTCTAAAAGGTTTAATGCAACCTCATCAAAGAATTCAATTGAATTCTTCACAGGACTAGAAAAACAAACAAACAAAAAATAACCCAAAAGCCACAGTGAAATAGAAAGGACCAGGAAGAGCCAATGGAATCCAAAGCAGAAAGAGCAGTGCTGGGCTATCATACCACTTGCTCTCAAATTATACTATGGGACCGCAGTAACAGAAACTGTAAGGAACAAGTACAAAACCAGGCATGGATAACAATGGAACAGAAGAACCAGAAATAACCCCCTCTCCCAGCTATAGACACCTGGGTTTCTTTGTATTTGTACTTTTCAAAATTTTGTTTGGAGCCAGACAGTGGTGGCACACCGCTTTTATCCCAGCACTTGGGAGGCAGAGGCAGGCGGATCTCTAAGTTCGAGGCCAGCCTGGTCCACAAGAGCTAGCTCCAGGACAAGACTCCAAAGCCACAGAGAAACCCTGTCTTGAAAAATCAAGAAAGAAAGAAAGAAAGAGAGAGAGAGAGAGAGAGAGAGAGAGAGAGAAGGAAAGAAAGAAAGAATAAGCAGATAAATAGATATATAGATAGATTACACAAACAAATAAAATTTTGTTTGGTTGTGTGTATATGTGCGGGTATGGGTATAAATAAGTGCCTTCAAGGGCAGATGTCAAAGGAGGCCAGAGGTACTAGATTCCTCTGGATCTGGAGTTCCAGGCAGACAAGAGTACTTGCTGATCCCGCAGAAGACCATGGCTTGGTTTCCAGCAACCACAAGGCAGCTGCCTCAATTCAATCCTACGGGTTCTGGTACCCTCTTCTGGTCTCCAAAGGTACCACATACGCAGAAGATATGCATACAAACATGCAGGCAAACGCATAAAAGTTTACTTAAAAGGAATCTTGGTCCTCGGCTCCTCCCTGCCTGCCTTTTCTTCTCTTCCTCTCTGGCTCTTTCTCCTCCTCTGGCAGAACGCTCCTCCTATAGATACAATAAAACCCTTCTCCTCAACCACACTAGGGGCGCTCCTGTCCTCAAGATCACTCAGACACTTCCTTCAGCTAGGAATCAAAGGTTGGGGCTTACCAAGATTCGGCTGGGACACTGCCATGGACCTTTGCGGCACCGACGTGGAAGTGATAGAAGGGTGGAGGTTCACATGATTCAGGGGCTGATTCATCGCCTTCCGAGGGTCTTGCCATGTGGTGATTTTTTCTATGTGACTAAAGGAAGGAAGACAACGAATGACTTGTTAAACCATCGGTATCATCATCATCACCACCAGCAGCACACCAGGGATACTGGCTCTTCCCCTTGGGTCAGCTTACAAGTGGCTTACAAACTGCTTCTGGTTTTACCCAAAGACTACCTAGCCCTTTGGGCGGTGCGTTCTGGTTGAGCTACGGCGGCCGGCAAGGACTGCGTACAAATGGCGGCGAGGACTATGTACAACTTAACTCGGGGAGCCTACACACAGGGCACCACAGCTGCTTCCTCATCCCCTCCAGTTCCACATTCACAGATAACCCTGGAAGGTAGCCCTCCAAAAGCTGATCCCATACTCCGCCCCCAAACCACACCACAGACCATTCTGGCTACTTTTCAGCACCTGCCCCACTCCGTCAAGCTCAACCTTCAGCGGGTAGGTGTGGGGGTGGGTGTGTTTTAAAGATGAGTAAATTCACGCAGTGCCCCTACTTTGCTTTATAAATATAATAGGATCTTTCTATATCCATTAAAGACAATAAACCATGATTTTTTTTCAAAACTGAATATTATCCCTTTGTTCTGGTCTTATAACCAGGTTTGCCTCTACCTGGCAAACCCTACTTAGACACTTCCTGAGATGCAAAAGGAAAGTGATTGCTGCTAAACACACCTGAATTTTGAATAACAAAGGTGTTCTTATCTTCAGTGTTAAGAAACTACAATAGCTAGCTCCCTGGATTTATGCTAGGTCTAGAAATTTCCTTTCTGTAAAGTTGCTTTTAGTTTGGGGTCTCTCTCTCTCTCTCTCTCTCTCTCTCTCTCTCTCTCTCTCTCTCTCTCTCTCTCTCCTTGGTTTTGTTTTTTCTTTCCTCCCAGTTAAATGCTTCTTCCAAGATTGGGATATGTTACCATGGGAACTCTTTCATTGCCTAGAAGAGTGAAGACATGGACATTCTTCTGAGAGTTTCAAATTGACTATGATTTTTAAAAAATAAATAAACAATAAACCAAGGGCCAAGGGCCGGACATGGGGAGGGCTGGGGCCGGGGTTGAGTTTGATTACTGAATGTCAACCCCAGCAGATGTCATCTCAATAATCAAAAAAAAAAGCAGCAGTGAAATGTTTCGAGTCTTGAATAAAATCCTTCAGTCTCTGGGCATGAGGAGACTCACGTAGCCCCAAAGGGTCTTCTTCACAAGCCACCAGAGTAAGGAACTAATGAGCAGAAGTCAAGTAGATGTCAAAATGAAGTAAATTCCCTTTAGCAAAGTAATCCGAACTAAAGAAACTATGACTGTTCTTACGGGGCCAATCCTACTGCTTCCAGACTGGGAAGAAGACAGCTTAGGGGGAGAAAGCACTCAGCACATGAGGACCTCAAAGCTCCAGAACCCACGGAAGGCCTGACATGGTACTGTATGTCTATTGTCATAGTACCGGGAGGCAAGCTAGGAAGCAGAGATGGGCCAGTGCCTGTCATCTGGCTAAATTGGCCTATAGAGCAGCAAACAACCGTAAGACCCAGTCTAAGGCAAAATCTAAACCTCAAAACACCTGAGGTGGTCCTCTGATCACCGCATGCTCTCAGGCAGCAAACGTAAAACCCTCTCTCTCTCTCTCTCTCTCTCTCTCTCTCTCTCTCTCTCTCTCTCTCTCTCTCTCTCACACACACACACACACACACACACACACACACACACTCAAGAAAGGCTTATCTTAGATAAGTACCTTCTGCTCTGCTACCATAAATCCTTCTCTGAAAAATGTTCTAAGATACCAGCATCACAAATACTGATACTATCTGAAAACCCGCATCAGAGCCCAGTCTACCCCTGATAGAGAGATATACCAATGTCCTGGATGTGTTGACAGAGATGGGTCACTGATGTTAGTCAGACATTTAGGGGCAAAGTTGAAGGATTACCATAGCAACTGGAATGCTCCATTCCCAGAGGCTGAGCCCCCCTCTCCCCACTTCTAAACAAGCAGCTGATGGCTCATAAATGCGGTGGGACGGGGCCTGTGTCCAGAGCTGTCATGCGAAGCGATGGCTAAACTGTTTACGCCTATAGACTGTCAACAACGCTTTCCAGCTTTCCTTCCTTTGCAAAGAGGGCAGAGCCTTCTCTCCGGACATTCTGTCGCGTCCTGACAGGTCTGACTCCAAAGATTAAAAAAAAGGACTTATCCCAGGGCTTGAAGTCCTGGAATTCCCACAGTATCCTGGTAGCCACCACAGCCCGCCCTTCCAAACCTACAACCAGCCAATCACTTTTCAAAGAGCTTTGTTCCCAGCTCTGCTGATGGTGTTCTCTGCGGCCTTCCATGACTCCAATAAAAGAGAAGCCTTGCTTGGGTGAGGAACAGGAAAGCTGAGCTGGTATCAGAGACTGCTGTGTAGGGGTTGCGAATGAGTGGCTTTCTCCTCAAATGACAAAACTACTCATTTATAAAAAACTCCTCAGGGAGCTATGAGTGGAGACAATCCGTTTGTAAGCCACATTCTGTCCCAGTGTCAAAAGGCTGGACACCACCCTAGCCTACAGGCAAACTCAGGGGCGACTGTACTGGTTACTGGTTAATGGTAGTGCTCCAGGGTAGACTTGGCTAATTTCTCCCCTGGTCTAAGCCATTTAGAGCCTTCGGCTTTGGTCCCCTCACCCACTCCCCAAACCCAAAGGATGCCATTCACTCTTTCATTGCCCTGCCTCATCTCGGGTCCCTCTATACGGCTGAGTCACTTCCTTTCTCCTGTTTCTCAGTGTGAGCCTGCTGTCTGCCAGGACTGAGAGTTAGCTAGACTAATCCCCACTTCCCCACTACTCCCACACCTCCTTCCTGGCTGTATTCCCTGGCCAGCTCTACTTTAAGAAAGGGCCTTCTATTTCAAAAGTATAATCTCTTGTGGAAGTTAACATCAACACATCTATATATTCATATATTTTATTTTCCTATACTTTAAATAGTCTATAAATATATGCCATCTTATTTTCAAATATAAAAAGGGAACAAAAACAGGTGAAACTAACCATATGTAATGACATAATCAGGTAATGGATTGCCTGGTAGGGATTTTTGTTTTGCTGTTTTTCCTATCGAAATACTTTTAACAGTGACTTTTAACAGAGACTCTGAATTGTTTTCATAGCCAGCCAAGGCTGAAATACTCATTGAAGGCACAAAAGAAGAACAAAGGGAAATTCATGCACAAATATGTACATGACCTGGAACATAAATTTCAGGAGATTTAAGGGCCAATCACACTCGGTGTCAATTGCCGTCACCCTTTGAGGAGGCTCCCCTCTAACCTCTTCCTTTACACCCTCTCAGTCTGGGGGACAGTCATATTTCTTTCCCAATAGAATATAAGGTCTTTTCAGAATATAACAATATCAAAAATAGGAATGATTACAGGCACTTCGTTTTGAAAGTATTTAGAAATCCTCATAGCATGGGTAAAGAATCTGCAAATATATAATCTTGGAGCTGGGTGTGGTGGTGCACACTCCAGGAAGAGTCAGGCAGATCTCTTTAAATGCAAGGCCAGCCAAGACTTTAAATTCAAGGCTACACAGGGAGACCTTGTCTCAAACAAAACAAGGCAAAGGCAAAACAAAACAAACAAAACAAAACACAACAAACAACAAAAAGTTCCCCACTTATCTTTGCGCAATCCCAAAAAAAGGGGGAAGGGGGTAAATGGAACTGGTGTCTTGGCCCCATGCTGCTTACAAAGAATAACAGTTCCTAAGAGGAAGGAAAACTTTTCTTGACAACCAAAAACTTTTCCATGGACTTAAAACAAAATCCCTACAAAGATTTCCCATGGAGGGCCTTGAATAGCATGTGATGGGAGAGGTGGTCACAATAAAGATGAAGGAGAGGCCTTTCTCCTTCCTTTGAAGGCCAACTCCAGTAGCAGGTTCAAACTCCAATGGGAGTTTGCTCCACGACTGGCCGGCCCTGAGTGGGCTGCAGCTCCAGGAACCTGGGGTTTGCCAACAGACCGGAAATACCAGCTCACTGGCCTCTGAGGAGATTCTTGACTGGAAAGGCTGGCTTCGGGAAAACCGATGTATCAAATAATTTTTCCCCGTGGATAAATACTTTCTGCCATAAAGATAAACGTCATTTTAATTACTAGATAAATCAGTGGGGTAAAGATTAACTGTAATAGAGAGAGGAGGCACGCTACTCTCAACTTCAGATTACCCCTCGGGTGCAAGCCTAGCCCTACCTATCAGCAGCTTGGGGCACTGTCACTACCTGCTTTTCTCCTCTCAAGCACTGCTTTGTCCTTTACGAGCCTTTTGTCTTGTCAGCCTCTATAAGTCAGTGTTTTCTTTCTCTCATGTTTAGTGTGACTGTGTGCGTGTGTGTGTGTGTGTGTGTGTGTGTGTGTGTGTGTGTGTGTGTGTTTGTTCACATGTGTGGGCATGTATGTACAAGTTCAAATGCACATGTACACGTTGAGGGAGGCCTTGGATTGACTTCAGAAGTCTTCCTCATTTACCTTCCACTCTTCCTTTAACCCAGAGCAGTTCAGTTAGTGAAGGGAGCCAGCCTAACGAGGCAGCTTGCTCTGGAGCTCCTTTTCCTTCTTCCCAGCACAACAGTTCTTCTCCAAATGAGGCAAGGCCGTGGGTCCCGTCCATATTCTTGCTGGCTTAGCTTTCCTTCTCCCCTTCTATCCACTTCCTTGAACAAAACTCATCCTCTATCCCGCTTAGACTCATATCCCAAGTACAAACAGCATTCAAGTCACCCTTGGGAACAGGTCTCCAAAGCCACCCTCATACAGCCCTCTCCAAAGCCACTGCTGCCACTTTAACCTATTACCAGGCTCTCGACGAACCAAAAAGATCAGTCTTGAAATCACAATATACCTGGGAACCTGAACTTTAATACTAGCACAGATCCTGTGTCACAGAACAGGATAAGTCTTGAACCCACCCACGACTTGGCAGCCACAGCCAAGGAGAAATACAAAACAAACAAGCAAAACCTCTATCTCAAATACGCAAGCACAAGTAAAGCAGGTCGGTTCTCAGCATCTGAGACTATCAGAGTCACTTAACAGGTTTCATGATTTCACGACCAGGATTCCCAAGTTCCCTTCCTTAGCACAGGAAAAGCAAGGAGCCTCAAACTCAAGGCTGACAAAATTTACTCAACCAACCATAGATTACACACCTATTATGCATGATGCATGCACTGGGCAGGATAAAAATGAAAAAAGCATCTTATAAATATACAACCTTGACTAGTAGCAGGAGAGAGAGAGAGAGAGAGAGAGAGAGAGAGAGAGAGAGAGAGAGAGAGAGAATCATACAGCTTCTCACTGGCTGGAGCTTTTGGAAGAATTTACCTACCAATCCTTGCCCTAGTATACACTTAACTTTATAGAAGGAAGTCACACAACAAAGACTTTTTGAAGTAGAGAAAGCCTGTGTCGTATGTTTTGTATTGCTGGAAGCATATGATGATATAAAAATAGGAATGACCACAAGTGCCCTTGTCTTTTTACTGCCCTATTCCTGGGCCCCCCTTTCTTTGCTAAATCAGACTTTCCTATTACAGTCAGAACCAGAGCTCCACCATCACGGGGTTTAGATGGCCCCCCCTGCCTCTTTACCCACCCCAACCGAGTAAATCACATAAATAGAATGGTAGCAATGAGATGGGAATTTAAAGGCAAACTGAGGTTCAGAAGTCAATCATAACTGTTATTTTGATGAAGTTCCTCTTTAACCTCTTCCTTGACTCCCTTCTTATTTGGGGGAGTACTCTTATTTCTCTTCCAGTGAAATGTAAGCTTTTCTAATGACCATGGGACAAATTGCATGGCACATGGAAGGCATTAAAAAAAAATCTTGCAATCCTCATGACATTAGAAATCCAATTTAGAGTATAGATAAATTTGATTCACTAAGCCAGTTCACCACCCTCTTAATACTATACAGCAAGTATGTATTAAATGCAATTACCACCATGCCTGGAGGTGCACACCTGTAATTCCAGCTCTTGGGGCACAGAGATGGGGTGGATCTCAGTGAGTTCAAGGCCAACCTGGTCTACAGAGTTTGTTCCTGGACAACCAGGGCTCATAATGAGATCCTGTCTCAAAATAAACAAACAAACAAAGGTAATCACTTTAAACACTGCTGAGTAAAATAGCTTTGCAAACTGGGTTCTGTGGACAGATACAATCAGACTCAGTCTCGGGAAGTGTTCAAAATGAAAACTGAAACAGATTTAAATAAGGCATATAAATTGTCAGAAAGGGTTGGCCAAGTGAATTGGACTCATTAGAAGCAGGCAACAGATTCTATGTCAATTTTTAAGCCTGTAGCAGATAGCAAAGCAAGACCAAGACTTAAAGTTTGAAGAGTCTTCCTAATTATAAAATAAATCTGCAGTTTCCAGTTTACTTTTCAGAGACAAACATTACCCATCTTCCAGACTAATTCAACGTTCTCGAAAACGATCTGACTTAAATTTCAAGCCCTGGGAAACAGCAAAACATTCTGTATCTTTTACTCAGTTCTGGCACATCTGATTACTATCTTCTGTTTTGTTGTCTGGCGATGAGATTTCCCTCTTCTGACTCCAAAGATCGTATCTTCAAACCTTAAGAGAAAAGGTGGCGGCCATGATCATTTACTAATCCTCCCAGGCCCAAGCGCATACTTCTTCCTCTGCTGCCACCTAAAACCAGAATGCCATAGAAGTAGATGACAGGGGGAGCCCATGGCAGAAGCTGCCACCACTATGGAGATACTCAGCTCACGGCTCACGGCTCAACCAGTCAGCTGATTCAGCCCTGTTCACAACAGGGAGACCAGACGCCTGCCTCCTGCTCATGTATTGCCTTCTTCACTGGTGGGGAGCTCACTTTTGAGGTTAAACACACTGACCATCAGAAAGCGAGCATTGCTACCTCACAGAATGAAGAGGTGCACAGCTCATGTGTTCCTGTATTTCTCAAGTAACCAATCTTACTCCACCATTCATTCTTCTTGTTTTCACGCCCATTGATCCTTTGTCCCTAGAGCAGCTTTCATTAACCATAACCAGTGACAGTTCTCCTCCCAACCTGTCAAATCCGATGTGCCACCGCCCTCGCTAACCTAGGATACATGACCCATGGAGACAAAAGCCGAACTTCAGAGGGGCACAGCTGACCAATCCAGTGTTGAAACGGTCCCCATCCAAATCCCAAAGCTATAAAAATTGACTTTGGGGGCATCCATTAAACTGTTCTGTTCACACCACAGAAATACGTGCTTGGGCATTCACCTCCTGAAACCGCGAGGAACTTGCGGTTCAAAGGTGCCAGCCCAATTTTCACTGCAGCAGACAGTTGTAGGCTATGACACAGGGGTGCCGGCTCGTTCACTGATGGGGGATTTTTAAGATCTTCTAGCAAAAGATGACGATATAAAACCAGACGCATTGTTTTGGTGCCTGCTTCCGGTCTCCACCATTTACTTTCCACTTCCAAAAATTTCAGAGTTGTCTGGAATTCTAAATGGCGGGGATTGTATTTTTAACAACCGTGGCTCTAATCCTCGACTTCCATCCCGGCCTTGCCAAGAAGCTACTGGTTTAACTTAGTAGCATCAGGTGCGAACAGGCCTTGCACTGGGGCCAGCTGTGCTGATCTGTCTACCTCAATTTTTTTTTCCTACTGCGCTCCACTTACTTTCCTTCAACTCATTCCCTCTGAAGCTACTCAGCGGCAGAAGTGAGTCAGAAGTGAGACACAGTGGCTGTCAGCACAGGAAAACAGTGAGCGCCAACTGGGGGCCATGCTAGCTTAATATCTGTGGTTCCTGAAAGGGTTTATTTACCAGTATTTTGTACTCAGGACAGGAAAGAAAAACACGATGAATGTGTTTGTCACAGTCAAAACTACTTTGGGAAATGGCTCATCAATCCAGCCCTACAGTGTGACTCATGGCCCTGTCTTTGGAGGATAAGGGGTTCAGCCACAGTGGAGAGATAGGCCATCACCTATTCTAGCCCCCAGTACCACAAAAGGACAGGCAAATTTGACTTTGTAAAGTAGAGCCAAATTCTTGCTTGATCTCATTTTTCCTAATCCCCTAAGAGGACAAGGAAAATCCTGGTGGGTTTTGTTTTGTTTTTTGTCCTGTTTGACTCAAGTCACAAAGCCCATGGAAGAAGCTTGGCTACATAAACAACTTCATCACAAACAACCTGGTAGTGGTGGCACAAGCCTGTAATCCCAGCACTAGGGAGGTAGAGGCAGATATAGACAGACAGGGCGGATACAGACAGACAGACAGACAGACAGATGAAATAAACAGCCACCATTTTGCTTCTCTTCTCATGTTGGCATTAATAACGAATGTTATTAAAAGATGTACCAAGCACTGTTAGGATCTACTGTTGGGACTCAACCTGAATGTAGAAGGTTATTTCACCCCATTTTCTTATTTCTAGATGTCTAAAAGGACAATTATAAAATACATATTGGGTATTTGTATTCTCACAGACAAAAACATGGAATGAGAAAGTGTTGAGAAATATTTTTAGGTGTGTTGCTTTTGTTTGTGTTACATTTGTTTAACTCTGTGAAGCTGTTATTCTTTACCTGTCTAAAACACCTGAGGGTCTAATAAAAAGCTGAATGGCCAATAGTAAGGCAGGAGCAAGGACAGGCGGGGCTGGCATTCAGAGAGAATAAATAGAAAAAGCGAGAAGGAGAACAAGGAGAGGAGGACATCAGGGGCCAGCCACCCAGCTAAACAGCAAGTCACGGAGAAAGAAGTAAAGAAAGGTATAGAAAAATAGAGGAAGATAAAAGCCCAGAGGCAAAAGGTAGTCAGGATAACTTAAGAAAAGCTGGCAAGAAACAAGTCAAGCTAAGGCCGGGCATTCCTAACTAAGAATAAGCCAGTGTGTGACATATTTGGGAGCTGGGTAGTGGATCCCTCACAAAAGCAAAAGAGTAAAACATCACACAACAAAAAAGACAAGTGGAGAAAAGATGAAGTCCATCATCTATAGGAACTGGCAAGTTTTCATCTCTTTATTTATTCAGTGAGCATTTACATAGTGCTGTCTTCTTGTAGGGATTCAACTGCAGAATCAGTGTGGGGATGGAGACAAACACACAGCACTGTGCTTTTGAGCTCTGTCCCCACCCATGTTCTGAACATGCAGAGTATGTTTACCACGGAAAATTCTACTAAGGTTTGGTGCATAGCATATGCAGTAAGTTCAATGCAGCCAGCTCTTCCACTGCAGCCAGCTCCTCCTTTCCAGGGTGAGGAAACACCCTGTTTCTATGGCCCAGCTTCAGAGGAAGCTTGTCTACACCCAACGCACACATATGTTGAGATTTGCGAGGCATGGAGCAGTGCGTGTATGCCATTTAAATGTCTGCAAGCTGCTGAGTGCCTCTGGTGTGTGGGCCCGCTAAAGGTCGTTAAGCCAAGGGTGGGGATGTGGTAGGAGGAAAAATAAGAGATCATAGGGGGCTAAGAGCTGTTGTTTTTAATTACAATGGTGCGGAGCCTGACATTCTCTCTCAAAAGCTTCTTGTCTGACACACCAACCACGCGGCCTACATCCGACATCTGCAAGGCAGCTCTGTGTTTTAAAGCCACTCGACTGCGATAAACGCTCAAATACTTTGAAAACTGTTTTTCCAGGCTCTCGGTTTCTCATGTTTCTCCATGCTGTTTTTCCAGTTGTTCTTAAATGGGACATCCACTGACCCAACGCTTGGCTGCTCTCAAGTCACTCCAGATATCCAGCGTCTCCAAGCTGGGCTGCGCCTACCCTCCTCTCCCTTCTATTGGGCCAAAAGAAGTAAATGCCACTTGGCCAGAAGATGAGGGCAAAGCTATTTCCAGGCAGGAGAGCAGGACTTAATGGAGAATTAATGTTCTAGAGATTAACGTAGGAAAAACAACAACTGAAGACTGGCAGCCCTTAGACGACCTGGGCTTCATTCAGCCAACGGAATATGCTCTGAAAAGCCCGAGTTACATTTCAGGAGTTGGGGACTGAACTAATGACCCCAGAGAAAGTCCCTGCCCCTTCTCCCTTCCTGCCCTCCAGGAAGCAGGCCACAGAGAGACACACCTCTTACCTCCTCTGTACCCTTCCCCATGACAAACGGTACAGGACCCCAGAAGCTTCAGGATCTGCCCTCTGGACTCACATCTGCACGAGCGGATGACTTTCCATTAGTGAGCCCGACATCAACTCACGTGGGGAGAGTCAGTCGCTTTGTGTTAGCTTTGGTTTCTTTCCTCCTTTAATTCTAGGGAAGATGCGGCACAGCTCTGGCGGTCTGACCCACTTTCTCCTCCTGTTCTCAAGGCGCAAGACAACACGATCCAACAACAAAGGGGCAGGCACAAACCCCAGAGTCGGGAGAGAGGTTCAAAGGGCTTTTCACAGCCACGAGACCGTTTTGTAAGGAGCAACCAGCAGGGGCAAAGACAAATGCCAACACACTGAAATGAGGATGCCAGACTTCTGAGGCAGGGATCGTGCCACAAGGGTCTTGAAAGCGACTGGAAGTACATGGGCCAAACCCAGGCCATGTGCACACCTGGCAAACATATGCTTCATGACTCAATTCATTACACAGTGTTTGGGGTTTTTATTTTGTTTTATTTTCCAGTATTTGGAGACAGGGTTTCTCTGTGTAGCTCTGGCTGTCCTGGAAGTCACTCTGTAGACCAAACAGGCTTTGCACTCACAGAGAGGTCCGCCTGCCTCTGCCTCCTGAGTGCTGGGATAAAAGGCCTGGGTCGCGGCCACCACCTGGCCCCCAGTGATTTTTAACACATGCCTTGGCATTTTAAAGGAGCTGTCGCTAATTAGGAGGCCGCTGCCACTTCGTTTATCACCTCCAAGCCTTGGTCTCCAACAGGGCACAAGAGCATCTATTGAGTAGTTCTGCTCTGAGTATTTCTCATTTAACAAAAACATTACACCATGCCGGGAACCAAGCACATGCTAAAACTATTATTTCTCATCCTTTCCCTTATGAAAATCTATCTACCCTGTCTACTTAAAGAGACTTAAGTAACACAATGCAAAAAGAATACGAAAAGGAGGGAGAAGAAATGAAAGAAGACATCTGCAAATAGTCTAGATTACCAAAGAACCTGAGAAATGGGAGAAACTAAAGGTGGGCATTGATTTACTGTAAAACCCATAGATTTCAATAGTCAGGGTATCTAATAACTGACCTGGAGACAAAATTAATCCTTTGAAATTAGCATACCAGATGTTAGATATCATTATGGCATTTTCGAACAAAGTACATTTTAGGGACTTCTCCCTCACTTCTCCATCTACCTTAGATCTGAGCCCCGTAACACCCCTCACGAGTCTTTTTTCTTCGCTCATTTCCCATGCATCCTTGACATCATTTTCCAAACACCCCTTTACATGTATGTACATTTACACGCTGCTGGCTAGGATCTGCATATGAAAGAGAACGTGACTTCTGCCATTGGGACTTGGGTCCCATCTCCTAACATAATTATTTTCCAGATGCATCTGTTTTCCCGCCAATTCCATGGTCTCATTTTTCTATACACATAAACACCTGTTGATGGGCATTTGGACTGGTTCCTCTGGAATTGGAGTTAGACATGGATTGAGCAACTACCTGGCTGCTGAGAACGGAACACAGGTCCTCTGCAAGACAAAAAGTGCTCTTGATCAATGAGTCATCTTTCTAGCCCCTTGTCAGACTCTAAGTAGGGCAAAGTGGCTTTAAATTATATTTCTCTGATATCGATAATGTGTCATATTGTTAATATCTACTATCCATTTTTTATTTCGTCTTTGCAGAACTGTCCATTCACTTCATTATGCCTGCCTTTAATCCCAACACTCAGGAGGCAGAGGGAGGTGGATCTCTGTGAGTTCGATGCCAGCCTGGGGTAGATAGTGAGTTCCAGGACTGCACAGAGAGACCCTATCTCGAAAGACATTCAGTCATTAGCCCACTTGTTAACTGATAGGTTTGTATGTATGCATGTGTTTCAATTTTGTGGCTCTTTGTAAATTTTGAATATTAGCCTAGCCCACTATCTGCAAATACCCTAAATCAACAAAGAAACTGAAAAATGTGAGAAAATAAGGATGGGCATTAATGTACTGCAAAATCTATGGATCTCATTTTTTTTCTTATCCAGTAGGCTATCTGAAAAAAAAAAAAGAAGGAAAAAAAAACTTTTTACTTTCACGGGACCCCTTCCCTTGATTCGCGGGGCGAGATCTATGCTGCTGGAGCACCGTTGGGCGAAGTTCTTGCCTATGCACGTCTTGAAAAGCACCACTACCCGGCTGGCAGGGAATTTCATCACAGCAACCGAAACAAAGCTAGACTAGTCAAACTCCAAGAAGGGCTCGCACGAACCTGATTGACAGCTGGTGAGGAGCACAAGGAAAAGCCGAGTGTTTTCCATCAGCACGTGGAGAGAGAGGGACAGTCTTGGGGACTGGGACCCTATCCTGTGAGATGTGACTGTCTCTGATACGATGGTGTTAGACATTGCTTGCTTGCTTTGTGGTGCTAGGATGACCTACGGAGCCTCTCAAGGACCAGAGAAAGTGACAGGACACCAAGCTACACACTCTCAGAACTGAGTTAAATTATACCTGGGTGGCATGCTGGAGAATCTGGCATCAGAAGCGCTGGGCATACAAAAAGTGTGCAAAGTGCACCTAAGAAGACAGACTCTGCAGTCTTATTTCTATGTTAAATGCATGTTTATGCAATGGGTAAATAAATTATAGTATAGTCCGGGCAATGAAAACCCAAAGAGCTATTATAAATGACACAGATCTATATTTTGTTTAATGGAAGGATGTCTGTGATACATTGCTGAGAAAACATAATCCCATTTTGGGTAATAGGATACATATGAATGAGGAGGAAGCAGGCTTTAGATTTCTTTGAATTTTCTTCATTAAAGCATTATTCTTCTAATTTGGGGGAGAAAAGCTACTCTTCACTTCCTCCCCCACAACAGAATTCACTTTCTTCACTAAAAACGAGGCTGTTTTCCACATTTAAACTTATATATTTTATATAATACATTATAATATAAACTCATATATTTATATTATATATATTAAACTAATTTCAATGTCACAAAAAAATAATTTCACAGCTATGGGGCTGGAGAGATGGCTCAGCAGTTTCAAAGTACATACTGTTCTTGCCGCTGGCTTGAGTTTCCCAACACCCACACCAGATGGCTCACACCCACCAGTAACTACAGCCTTTGGGAGATCTGAGCTCCCCACATCCCCCCACCCCACCCCACCCCATGTAGACATCTGCACTCATGTGCAGACACACGAAATTAAAAATAAAGCAATTCTTGGAGCTGGAGAGATGGCTCAGTGGTTAAGAGTACAGGCTGTTCCGCCAGAGGACCCAGGTAGGACCCCCAACCATGGCCATGATGGCTCACAACCATCTGTAACTCCAGTTCCAGAGGATCAGGTGCCCTCTTCTGGCCTCTGTAGGCACTGCACACATGTAGTGTACAGACATCCAAGAGGGCAAAACACTCAGACATACATCCAATCAAAAACAAACAAATCATTCCACAGCGGGAGATTAGGGTCAGCAGTCTAGCTAGTTGCTTAGCTACCAGCTGTAAATGCAACACTGTAACACTTCCCTTACTGCTCAGCCTGAAGGTACCTAGACTCCCTGAGAGTCACCAAAGGGAGAAGACCACACAAAGAAAGGATAAAGACAGTGGGGCAAATTCCGTAAGCAGTGTCTTGCAGCTGCCTATGGCAACTGCTTGAGTGCAATGGGAAATCTGAAGGCGGTGTCAGCGGACGCGAGATCAAGCGGGGACTACATTCTCCGCGACACTCTGGCATCTGTCCAGCACCTGTCAGCCTCCAGTTTGCCAGCTGTAAGATTTCTATTACTGGTATCTGCCTGGTCCAAGAAGGAGCAGCCCATACTGAATCGAGAAAAATTAGAATTAAAAATACTTTTAACTTTTTTTTTATTTTATATGTATTGGTGTTTTGGCCGCCTGTATGTCTATGTACCATGAGATGCATACGTCTGTTGCCTGCCAGAAAGCGGGCACTGGATCTCCATCGGCCTTACAGATGGCTACGAGCTGCCAGTGTGGGTGGGTGCTGGGAACTGAGCTCGGGTCCTCAGAAATAGCAGCAAGGACTCAACCACAGAACAACGGCCCCAGCCCCTCCTTTGATCGTCCTTGTGAAAGAGAATATGCACAGCTTGTTTAACTGTGTTTTCCTCTTTTCCCATCAACTCTTTTTTTTTCCTTTTCCTTCCTTCCTTTTTTTTTTTTATTAAAAAAAAGAAACCTACTCTTCTTTCTTTGTTTGTTTATTTGTTTTATTAGAGGAAGAAACTTACTCTGGTTGCTCATTTCTCACCATTAACCCCATGTTAATTATATACTCACTACAAATAACAGTTTAAATTTAGTCTCCTGACTAGCTCCCGGGTTCCTTCTCATCCCACCATGAGGCATATCCGGCCCGCACATTCCTTATACAATTTCCACTGACTTGAGAGGAACTCTGAGCTGGGATAAAGACCGCGGTATCTGGAGAGGAAATGTTATTTTCTATACAGGATACATTTGGGCCTTTCCTTTCCGTGAGCCTTTGGTTTTATGGGACAGGATGTCATTATGCAGTCCAGGCTGACTTTAAAACACCGGAGCCTCTTCCTCGGCCTCCTGAGGGCCGGGATTATAGCCAACCACCTCCAGGCTTAAAACCAAAGACTTTGTAAAATTTCTCAACCTCAGAGTAGCCCCAAGAATGGATTGAGAGGCCAGAAGGCCTGACATACAGCAGGGATCAAACTCTACTAGTGGGATACACGAATAAAGCAATGACTGTATGAGTTGGTCAATGAATGAGCACATTTAATGAGTTTAGTCCAACAAACCACTTTACTCTCAGCATGACGGCGTCACCAGATGTGGCGGCACAGGCCTGCAATCTTAGCGGCTAAGAGGCAGAGGCAGGAGGATCAAGAGAGTGAGGCTATCTTTGGCTACATGAGACCCTGTCTTTTAAAAGAAAAAATTTTCAAGTGTATCAAAGGAATATTATACATACCTGAAACATGCTTTAAAAAAAAAAGTACTCATAAAATCAAGGACATAAAAACTAGAGACTTAAACAATACCATTTGGCCAGCCTAGCCGAATGGGTAGGGTCTCATCAGTAAGTGGGTCTGTCTAAGCGCAGTAAGAGCGAGAGGAAGAGAGCCAGCGTTCTCCTCCAGCATCATTATGCACACCCACTAGCACACATGCTGTGACACGCAAGCACCACGCACACAAGTATCACACACACGGACGGAGGAAAGTAAGGGGTGAGAGGTAGACTGATTCCATTTTGGGTAAGGATTTCAAGTCATTCCAAATGACTCGTTCTTAAAAGAGGTTCATGTTTGCCTAGTCATAGACATAATAAATATTAATTAATGTGAAACATATGAAAAATATATATATATATAACATTCATTATAACATATGATGCCTAATGTGCAGTCTGTCATTACACTGACATTAAATGAAGAAAATGATAAAAACCCTGAATTCACATTGACACATCACATCTTTCTTTGCTCCAAATATCTCTGGAACACTAAATTTTGTTAAGCCAAGAAACTGAGCTTTAGCCTGGAAAATTCCCATTAAAATTATGATCATTTTAACAAGAAAGATGAGGGAGGAAGGGAGGGAGGGAAGGAGGGAGAACAGGTAGGCAATGAAAATGGAGACCAGTCAATCCTTAGGTGCTGTGTGGCCATGGGGGACGGTGACTCAAGGGCATCACGAAACCAAATGGACTTCTATGCTTCTCAGGTAACAAAAACTGTCAGGCTTAGTCAGTCTGAGTTCTGGACCAGAGCAACTTCAAGGATGTTCTTGTATGAGATTTTCAGAAGGTAATCCTGGCCCCGTAAAGGTTTCCTTCAAATAGTATAGAAGTCACTAGACTGTACAGTTACCTCTAAAATTTAAAGGACCTTTATGCACATAGAAAGCTTTCATTCTAAATTCGCTCAGCCCCAACTACCTCTTAATGTCTTCTAGAGTGATTTTCTTTGCACTTACTAATGTCCTATCACATACATGTGTACAAGCATGCCTGCTAACCACAGCATTCGAGTACGGTGAGGATGAGGATGGGCGGAGCTACATTGTAAGACCCTGTCTTAATGCCAGTGTTTAAGGATTAAATTCCAAAATCCACTACTTATGCTGCTGAGCCCAAGCATGACAATTCTAGCCAGCAGCACTGTCTGAGCACCCACAATATTTCATAGATTATATCATTATTTTCGCCCCCAACTAAGCAGAATTTACAAATCTCAGGCAGCTCCTAGGCATACTGGGTGTGGTGGCGCACACCGTGAACCCCAGCACTTGAGAGGCAGAGGCGGGTGGATCTCTTGTGGATCTGAAACCAATATGGTCTATAGAGTGAGTTCTAGGCCAGCGAAGGCTACATAGGAAGACCCTATCTCAAAAA
This sequence comes from Myodes glareolus, assembly GCF_982192425.1. Lineage (NCBI taxonomy): Eukaryota > Metazoa > Chordata > Mammalia > Rodentia > Cricetidae > Myodes > Myodes glareolus. Next base: position 27,765,046 of record NC_142045.1, on the reverse strand, counting down.
CAAACGAAACAAAAGCCAACCAACCAACAACAAAAAGAGTCCCTGAGCAAATGTAAGCAGGATGCTATGAAGTTCTGGCTCTGAAGCAAGCCAGTACCAACTTCCTCCAAAGCAGAACCAGATCAGATCAGACAGAGGAACAGACAGCAAGAACATGAGAGAATAATCTCTGCGTGTGAGTGCGTACATACATGTGTGCATGCATGTGCGTGAGGTCAAATCTATAAATGTGCTATATAAACATATCTATAGTTTGAAACCAAACTTGTGTCTTTTAAAAAGCGATCTGCACTATTTGTATTCAGGAAACTTTTTAATCTTCTTCTTTACTTTAAAACCAAGAGCCTACATTTATTCTTAGGTGCTTTCAAAACAAAACTCCGCTTAGTTTGAAGTCACAGCCGCTAGAAGACACGCTGGGTGGCTCTTCCTCCATCCCCTTGAGACAACTGGTGGGAACCAAGCAACAAGCCATCAACCCAGCTGTTCAATCTTATTTCCTATTTTAGCAAGTCCCTTTCCACTAGCGTCCCTTGGTCATGCCACACTGAAAACCCCCACCACTGACTTCTACACTCTCCCAGAAAACGTCAGACACAGAGCAAAGTAACAGTTATGTGCCAACCACACTACTAGGCGGAGGCCATTCCCAGAATACACGCAGCCTAATACACGCAGAGCTTACCAGGGACCAACGGGGACTTCACCAGACAACACAAACCAGCCTGTCAGCATTGATCCCTGCAGTCCAGCTCACTGCAAAGTCACCAAAGTCCCATAGGGCGGTTCAGGAGATTGAAGACCAACTTCAGGATTCCATGTGCTGTGCGAGCTGCTAGCTACTGGCTTAGCATCATGTGGGCTACAGGCTTTTCCACCGTAAATGTACTGCACACAAAGCCCTCGGGATTCGGTGAGAGCACTTAAAGAAAGCACATACTCCCACCCTAGTTGCCTCTTATTTAACTACATTCATTGCAATTACCCAGGCCAGGAGACTTCAGAATTATTTGCTGACTATTTGAGACTTACTAGTGACAATTTCTTTCTTACCGCCCACTCTTAGATGTTTCTTTGTTTAAGACAGGGGCTCAGCCCCGTGATGATGGTGTATGAGACACCAAAGGCCTTGAACCTGACCAATGACTCACTTCAATGGGCATTTGAAAGTAAGGCTGATTGGACAAAGGGAGATACTGTGTCACACACCTCGACTCCCAATGCCACAGAGATGAACGAAGAGGGATTGCGGAGACAGGAAAGAAAGAGAGCGGAGAGACTTTTGCTTGTTCAGTTGGTTTGGTTTTAATATTTTTTGATTTTTCTTGGGTGGGGGTGTTGCAGGGGTGAGGGCAGATATGGGAGGATGTGATGTGAAATTCTCAAAGAATCAATAAAGAGACTATGCTGTTGAAAGAGGGGTGTGTCTCATTATTAAGTACAAACTGACCTCGAACTAATGGCAACTGTCCTGCCTCAGCTTCCAAGGGCCAGGGTGATGGTATGAGCCACCAAGTCCAAATGAACTTTCCCTTTGGGGGACTTTGTAACATGAGGGCTGGCTTGTTGGGGTTTCTGTCCTTCCCAGTACCCCAACAGCCGGCAAGCAACAAAGAAAAATTACACACAGGACTCCATAAGGTTATAAACTGATTGGCCCATTAGGTCAGGCTTCTTGTTAACTCTTATAACATATATTACCCCATTATCCTTATCTATGTTAGCCACATGGGCTCAGTACCTTTCTCAGTGTGACAGCTTACATGTTGCCTCTTCGGTGGTCTGCGCAGGAGTGCCTGAGAGAGAGCTTCTGCTTCCAGAATACTCCCAGTCTCTTTGCTCCACCCTACTTCCTGTCTGGCTTTCCCGCCTATACTGCCTGCCTGGCCAATCAGCGTTTTATTAAAATATGATTGACAGAATACAGATAATTCTCCCACACCATTTCCCTCTTTTTTTTTTTTAAACAAAGGAAAATACCCATAGTCCATTTGTTGGGAATGTGGGCGTAGTATTTCAGTCTACTTCCTGCTGGTTGGGGGCGCTGATAATCTTATGGGGACCTAAATAAAATTTAGAGTTATAATCAAGTCCTGACTGAAGTATCCTGGGAGTCTTGATCATCTCAGGCTGCAGTCTTGAATCAGTTCTGGATGTAGAACTCTGTCATCTGGGCCATCTGTTCCTGTTGATTTCTCAGGTGGTCTCCCTTGGTCAAAGATGATTTTTCTTAACTCTGAATAAATCCAGAGCCTCTCGTTTTCTGTGGAAACAAAAGCAGAATCTCTTCTCCAAAGTAGCATACCTGTTAACTTCAATTTTGAAGCCAAGGTATTTTCAAAATACCTTTCTTGGATTGATTCCGCAGCATTTATAAGCAAATATCTTTTAGCAGCTGTTGTTCCTTCCTCAGCAATCAAACAATTCAAAGAGAGCATAATAGCATACAGTATCAAGATTCTCTGTGTATTTTCCATCTTTATGCAGCTTTATTTCAACCTCTATTTTATTTTTTCTTTTATCTTTTGGCTTTTTGAGACAGGTTCTCCGTATATATCTTTGTCCTGGAATAACACTGTAGACCAGGCTGTCCTTGAACTCACAGAGATCCTCTGTCTCTGCCTCCCCAGTGCTGGGATTAAAGGTGTTTGCTACCACACCTTGAACTCAGAGATCTGTCTGTCTCTGCCTCCCAGGCATTGAGATTAAAGGTGTGTGCTACCACACCTTGAAGTCACAGAGGTCAACTACCTCTGCCCCTTAAAGTCACAGAGGTCAATATGCCTCTACCTCCCAGGCATTGGGATTAAAGGTGTGTACCACCACACCCTATTTCTCCCTTTCTTTTTTATTTTTAATGACTTTAACCTTTTAACCTGCATATATTTTTAACTCATAGTAAACCATTTAGAGGTTTTCTTCATCTTTGAATCTCTCTTTACTGTATATCTCTCTTTTTCTGACCACATGAGCCTTTAATTTACAAAACAATATGGAAAGCCGTGGCTTTGACGGCTAGATCCTTAGCTTTCCAGCCTCTGCGGAGGTACTGGCTGTAGCCATTTTTGTTGCCACAACTCTATGGCGTTTCAAGGTCCTTGCTAGCAAGTAAGCTGGAGCATTCTGCTCACAGACCACACTCAGTTGGACCGCCTGCCTGAAAGAGTCAGAGTTTGCCCTGGCAGGACGGCCCAGAAAGATGGCATTTTAAAACAGCGCAGCTTTTTTCCTGTTACGGCTGAAAACCGAAAAGCATGCATTCAGCTTTTCATCAACACCGTTTAAGTGCTTCGCGGCAGGACCTCTTAAAAGAGCTGCAAGGTTTTGCAGCTAAAGCTGAGTCAGGAAGCCTCTCTTAGATGAGAGCATTTGCTTGCCTCTAGCAAGCAGAGCAGACCCGAGAAATTGCTGCTACCAAGAAACCATGAATAATGCTGTTATTTTGTTCTAGAATTACTTCCCAAGCTGTCTCAGGCTTTATGTGGATACAGTTGTCCACACGTTGGCGCCATATGTAACATGAGGCTAGCTTGTTGGGGTTTCTGTCCTGCCCAGTACCCCAACAAGCCAGCAAGTCCCAAGGAAAATCACACGGAGTCTACATTAGGTTATAAACTGATTGGCTCATTAGGTCAGGCTTCTTGTTAACTCTTATAACTTATATTAACCCATTATTCTGATCTATGTTAGCCATAATGGCTCAGTACCTTTTCCAGCGGGGGCAGCTTACATGTTGCCTCTTCGGTGGTCTGCGCAGGAGTGCCTGAGAGAGAGCTTCTGCTTCCAGAATACTCCCAGTCTCTTTGCTCCACCCTACTTCCTGTCTGGCTTTCCCGCCTATACTGCCTGCCTGGCCAATCAGCGTTTTATTAAAATATGATTGACAGAATACAGATAATTCTCCCACACCAGGACTTATTATTTTTACTTCACGTGTATGAGTGTTTTGCCTGCACTGTATGCATGCCTGGTACCCACTGAGGCCAGAAGAGAGGGCAGGATCCCTTGGACCTAGAGTTAAGGATGGCTGTGAGCCACCATGTGGGTGGTGGGAACTGAACCTGGGTCCTCTGGGAGAACACCCAGCCATTGCTCTTCACCGCTGAGCCTCCCAGGTGCCTCCCTTATCCCCCTTTTAGTTCTGCCTTTTAGAGAAGTCCTTTTCCTGACTTGCCTCAACCTTGCTCCCAGGATTGAAAACTCCACAAAAGCCATGCCCAGAGCCCACCTAGTTGACTACCTCCATTGTTAACACGGACAGAGACTTGAAAACTTTGAACACTCACACAGATGGAAACAAACGCCCTTTGAGGTCTATAACTTAACCTTTAGAGTTTTGTTGATGAAATCCTAATTCTCAGGAATTAGGAAGAGAGGCTGAAAGGAACCATTATGTCAAGCTTCGCTGCGGGAAATATGTTGTGGGAAAAATATATGCAGTATATCATTTAAAAATGTCTTTGAAGGTAGGCTTTCATAATCCACAGCTGTCTTAGCGTTCTCTTGCCATGAAGAGATACCATGGCCACAGCAACTCTAATAAAAGGAAGTATTTAATTAGGGCTGTCTACAGCTTCATAGGTTTAGCCCATTATCATCATGGTGGGGACAGTGGTGGCATTTACACAGACATGGTGCTGGAGAAGTAGCTGAGAATTCTACATCAGGATTCACGGGCAGCACAAAGACAAAGACACTGGACCCGGCTTGGGTTTTTGGAACCTCAAATCCCATCTCCAGTGTCACACTTCCTCCAACAAGGCCACATCTCCTAATTTTTCTCAGGTACTGCCACCCTCTGATCATTAAAAGCATTAAAAACATGAGTCTATGATGGCTATTTTTATCCAAACCAGCACAACAGCTAAAACATACATGCCTTTCAATGGCTCCTCTACTTCGTGGTTTCTCTGAGAAATGAAAGTAATTTTCAATACGCAAAGGAACTCATGGCTGTAATTGTCAGGGTCACTCTTGGGGCCAAAGGATCTGCAAAGAAGCAGAAAGGGACCTAGGAAATGGCCTATTTCTGGATACAAAAGCCACTTACTTATGTGTTCAGTCTGTGAAAAAAATGTATTAAGTACCATGTTTGTGACTTATGTATTCCCCTGTAAAACTTATATTTCATTTTTGCTAAAGCAGAATGTGACTTCCCCAGAAAGACTCCATTTTAGATACAGCAAGGAATGCGAAGGCAAATACCCCAGACTGTCCCAGGAACCTGTGCTTGACTTGGCTCTACACTGTTTATTTGAATTACAGTTTGTCCAGCTACCCATTCATCCGTTTGTTGGCTCTTTCCTCTTCCCTTTTCTCTAGAGCCTCCAAGGAACCTTAGCTCCTACAGTACTTCCTCCAGACGACCTCCAACAGTAATGCGACCCATCTTCAGGTCTTTACAACGTCATCAGCTTCTTTGCCTCTCAAAGCCTCTTTGAAACCTCCTTGAACTCTTCTAGGTACCATGGAAACCTTCACATGGATGGACAGACAGATGGACGGGAGAACGGACAGACGGCGGGATGGATGGATGGATGGATAATAGGTTTGCTCTGTAATATGTAATTGTGTTCTAAGAGTTAATATCACTAATTAAGATTGGAATAAGAGAATCTGTTCTGTCGCAGCCAAGGCTATAAAATATAAAAGAAAGTAGCATTATTAAGTAAATTGCTACCAACAAAAGGACTATCTGTGAACTTATTGTCATTCAAAAAATCTGGCTCTGTTGAAAGACACAAATTTCATCCTAAGTCGGTTCATGATAACTTTTCAAATTAATTCAGAGAAACTCTTTCTCTTTTTTTCAACTAAGTTTCTTAAGCAGGCTTCAAACTCATGAAACGGACACATATTACCAATTTGGGATCCTCCTGCCGTGGCCTCAAGAATACTTGGCATACAGTTGTGTGTCATGACACCTAACTTGTGTGGTGGTCTGAATGAACATAGTCCCCACCGGCTCCATCGGGTTTGGTACTATTAGGAGGTGAGGCCTTGTTAGAGCAGGTGTGATCATGCAGGAAAAAGTGGGTCATTGAGGGTTGGCTTTGAGGTTTCAAATGCTCGAGCCAGACCCAGTGTCTCCCTTTTCCCGCCGCTTGCTAATCCAGATGTAGAACTCTCAGTTCCTTCTTCAGCATGGTGTCTGCCTGCTCACTGCCATGCTACCCAATATAAGGGTAACGGACTAAACCTTTGAACCTCTAAGCCATTCCCAATTAAATGTTTTTCTTTATTATAGTTATTATAGTCATGGTGTTTCACAGCAATAAAAACCCTACAGGACACTAGGAAAATGTCATTACGGTTAATTTATTATCCTATTTTATTTTTTGCACACAAGTATTTTTCCTACATGTATATATGTGCACCATGTGCGTGACTGATACCCTTAGCGATCAGTAGAAGTTGAACTGCATATGAGTACTCCACTAAACCAACGGACCTTCTAACCACGAATAAATCTCTCCAGCTCTGTGTGGTTTTTAAGAGATACTTTCTTAAGCGTTTAGGGATAAAATAGTTTTTGGTTGCTTTTTTCTTTTTCTTTTTTTCTTCTGAGACAAGGTTTCTCTGTGTAACAGCCCTGACTGTCCTGGAACTCGCTCTGTTGACCAGGCTGGAACTCCTGCCTCTGCCCGCTAGGATTAAAGGTGTGTGCCACCACCGCCCGGCTTATTGATTGCTTAAAAGTACTTCCCATAAAGAGGCTGAAGAGAAGGTAGGTACATACATAGAGAGACACATAAGCAAAATAAATCTTTTCTAAGAATGCAAAAGGCCATGAACTTGAAAAACAGCAAAGGCAGGGGAGGGGGTGTTACATGGGAAAGTCTCGAGGGTGGAAAGGGCAGGGAAGAATGTTATATTATAATCTCAAAAGACTTTTTAAATAAAAAAAATACACCTTCCAACAAAGAATATATTCCTCATTTAATCTACTTTCTCAGCTTTTATAACCCATTTAAACTTTTAATTCTTCGCAGGTATGGTGGTACACACCTTTAATACCAACACTCTATGCCAGCCTGGTCAACACAGTGAGCTGAAGGCCAGTTAGGATTACACAGTGAGAACCTGTCTATAAACAAACAAACAAACAAATAATCCTTAACTTCTGCTTCTGAGTATGGAAGCCTGTTGACCACCATGAAGCAAAACTTTGTTACCCTGAGCATTCAACTAACTACATAAACACGGTTCCTCTTTACCAGGCATTTTTTAAGGGTTATATGAAACAAATATGACCAATGCTAACGAAATCCTAATCCAGGCAAGGCAGACACAACAGGTCATCCATATGTTCTGAAACTGTACTTAAAAATAACACATCTTATTTTTTTCCCTTATGAACAATGAAAGTCTTCAAATCTTTTCTAGTCCCAGATTTTCAAGATAAATCTCATCAGACTTATTCTACAATTAATACTGATGTTCTGGTACAAAATCCTCTGTCTATAAACTGGTCCAGTCTGAGGAAACACCTTTAGCTATCAGGAACACCACCCCCACCCTCACGTTCCTCCATTTCTGGCAATTAAGAGAAGAGACGGAAGGTGACCTGAGACATTCCAAGGTCTACTCTGAAATCTGAAAACTCTTGGGACCTGCCAGGAACAACAGAGAGCAGCTTCAGGAATTCATTTTTTGTTCTGGATCATTCTCTACTGGGGAACTAGACCTGGTACTTCTAAGGCCCCTGCTGCCACATTAGGGCACTGATTAACTTAAAAAAGAGCCAGTTCCCTGTGACTGCCTAACCTCAGGAAGAAAGAAACAACAGATTTGGGGATGAAGGACATGGGATTGAGTACAAGGCTTTATGCAGGTGAAGCACACATACAACCAAGCCCCCAAAGAGCCGTTGATTTTAATATACAAGCTCCGGCTCTATAGATGGTCTTATGAGACTTACTTCTGGACATGCTTTATGAGTTTTTTTTTTCAACAAAGGGCAAAAAGCCTTCAGAATATCTTAGCCTCAAAGCTACATTGCATGACTGGCAATGATGATGACAGCCGGGTAGAAGAATCTTGCCCGGCAGACAGCTCTGCCACTTACTAGCTGTATGTATGATCTTGTAGTTGATAGCCAGTTCTGTTAGTTCCTCAGCTTCTCTGCATTTTCCAGTTTCTTCACCAACAAAACGGCACTAGTGACTAGCGGTTCAAAATCTTTAGCCAGTCTGTGTGCCAACTCTACCTCCCTACACTTTCCAGCTACATAAGCTTGGACAAATCGCTTAACCATTCCCAGGACTTTAGCTGCTCTACAATAGCTATGATATACAGACAGCTTGAAGCAGAGCCTGTCCAAGAGAAAACATCAGCTACCATTAGCAGGACAAAAGTATCCACAGAAAAACAGTTACCTTGAGTTCTGGGGGAGGGAGGAGAACACACACACACACACACACACACACACACACACACACACGACCTGCAGGCCTTTAATCCCAGCACTCGGGAGGCAGAGGCAGGCGAATCTCTGCAAGTTCAAGGCCAACCTGGTCTACAAGAGCTAGTTCCAGGATGGGTTCCAAAGCAAAACAGAAACCCTGTCTCAGGGGGAAAAAAAAAAGTTACCTTGAAATTAAATTTTGAAGGGGTACCAAGATTTTTAACCTACTGCCAGATACCCACATATCTGTCAAATGAACGAATATCTTATTCAGCTTCATAATAACTACTGGTAAATAAAGCCAATAAGTGTTGTACAGATGGAAACCAAGAACCAAGAAAGCTCAAAGACATTCCTTCTCCCCCAAACGGGTAACAATGACTCCACTACTCTATAGCTGACCTAGTTTCATCTGTCCCCGTGATAAAACACCAACCAAAAGCAACGTGGGGGGGGGGGGGGGCAGATAGTAGTTTTAAGGACATTCATCAATAAGTCTCAAATGCTTGGTCCCCAGTTGGTGACTGGGAAGAATTAGGAGGAGCGGCCCAGTTGGACAAGCAATCACTTGGGTCGGCTTAAAGTTACAAAAGCATCCCACTACCTCCAATGCACTCTGCTTCCTGTTTGTGGGTTAGTGTGTGAACCCTCCACGCCTAACCACCTGCTGCCATGCTCCCCACAATGACAGTGACGAATCCCCTGCTTCTCTGGCACTGTAAACCCCAAATAAACCCTTTCTTTTATAAGCTGCCTTGGTCATGTTGTTTAATCACAGCAACAGAAAAGTAACTAAGATAAAAGTTGGTACCAGAAGTGGGCTTTATCCCGGGACCAACTGCCTGACCATGTGGTCTGTGGGGGAAAATGTGAAAGACTTGGGGAATTTAGACTAGGAAAATAATTGAATACTCCAAGCTAAACATGATGGGCCTTGGAAGACAGTACATACACACACACACACACACACACACACACACACACACACACACATACATATGTTCAGCTCAATAGGCTTCAGGCGAAAGTAGGGACCTCACAGCAGCTGAGCTAAGGGCCCATTCCTGTGATATTTAGGTCAAGAACATGACTGTCTTCTACCCTAATCCTAAGAATTTGCCTGCGGCTAAACTGAAAAGTAAGGGGCTGTTTCTTTGGCGGGAGATTTCGAGGCAGAGTTGTTATCAGTAATAACGACTTAGGCAGATCTACAACGAAAGGGCAGGTGAAGCAAAGAGAACTACAAAGGTGTAAAGTTTGCAGAGAAAAAGCACACCAGGAAATGTAACTGTTGTGTGCGAGCCAACATTTTAAGTTGTAATGACTATGCCTTAGAGATCCAGGAAACACAAATCCCTCTGACCCGGCAAGCCCCTCGCCCAAGGCCAGAGAGTTTCTAAACCGCTATTGTTTATGGGAGATAACAAGCTGCGTGTTTCCACTCCCCTAAACAAGTTCGTTTGACCCATCTGCACCAGATCACTTAATCACAGGTGGGCAAGAGGTTCACAGGCAGGAAGTACGTCAGGATATATGCTTGCCCCTCATTGGATGTAAGCAGGAAGTACATCAAGAAGTACGCTTGGCCCTGACTGAACCTGGTGGGAAAAGCAATGAATTTTGAGTTTTCCTTTTTAAGCCGCTGCAAACCATGACTTGGGCCCGTTTCCCCAGAACCTGGGGATGAACCAGAGGCCAGCCACATGGCCAACATTTAATTAAAGCTTGCTTCAAATCTGACGTTAAGCTGTAGTCGTTGTTCTATTCTTAATTGACGGGATTAACAGTAGAGCCAAAGACTGTGCTGAGAGTCGTGATTTGAGATGGACTCAAGGGAGGGGTGTCCTCGTGATAAAACCCCACCCACCTGAGATGCTAATTTGGAGAGGACAAAGCCTAAGGAATTTTCTACTCATTGAAAGGGGAGGGGGCGCAGAAAAAAATCAAAGCTGACGCGAATGTGATCCAAGGGGACCAAGCTTCATCACAAGCAGGCAGCCGAACTGGGCAGTATCATGCAAGCGGTTCTGGCTTTAGAGTCATAAATAATACATGAGAAAGAGATCTGCTTGGAATTTCCCTCCATGGTTAAGGAAGAAAGCCTGTGGCAGGGGAGTCCCTGCCCGGAGGATCTCAGAGGATGAGGACTTTGTATAAAGCTGTGGATGAGACGCCTGAATTGGGGTGGAGACCCCAAAATGTTGGGGGACATCTACCAAAGACAGCTGCAGACAGAGACCAGAACCAGCTGGACAGAGGTGTGCAGTCAGCAAAGCCGGAAGGAAGGAGCCATCTAACCCTTTGGACGTAAGACACAGAGCTACATAATTCAGAGTTTGCCCTGCTGGGTTTCGTCTTAAGACTTTGGTCCAGAATGTCCTCCCTTTTGGAATGTTAATGCATATTCTGTGTCCCTGTGTATGGAAACCCGTTTGCTCTTTGAGTTTACAGGGGAACTTGTATTTTAACATGTTGAGACTGAAGACTCCAGGTATTTTTAGAGTTGGACTGAATATATTTTGAATTATGATACAGTCACAAGACTCAGGGGGTCAAAGACAGAATATGGTGGCTTGAATGATCCCCGCCCCATTCCCCTCCCCATAAGTCTCTGGCTTGTACATACTTGTCCCCTATCTGGTGGCTGTTTGGGAAGGAATAGGAGTTTTGGCCTTGTTGGAGGATACATGCCACGCAGGGTGGGCAGGCTTAGGTTTCAAAAGCCTTTCACTTTCCCTGGTGCAGTCTGTTTCCTGCTTGTGGACTGGCTGTGAGCCATCACCTCCACGCCTGCTGTCAAGTTCCCTACCGTGATCAGGTGAGAACCCCTCATTTCAATTAACAAGACAGCCCCCTGCAGATGTACCCACAGGCCAATCTAGTCTAGGCAATTTCTCGACTGTGGTTTTCCTCTCAGATGATCCGAAGCTGTGTCGAGAAGAAATTCAAGTTAACTAGGATAATGCTGCTCCCAACCATCTCCATCCCCTAAGAACTCCACCCCCCACCCCGCAAAGGACAGAAAATAGTGTGGCTAGGCTCGCTAACTCACTAACATCAGCATAAGCAGGCTGACACTAAGTCTGGTAAATGAGAAGAGCAACTACAGGCTGCTCAGCCTTGGTTCAAGCGTGTCCAACTTATTTCGGGGGGGAGGGGGAGTAGGGAGACAATATATTTTTTTGTTGTTTAGTTGATTGGCTTTAATCCCACGTAGATGCACAAAGAGTTCTCCCTGGTGCCCTGCCTGTAATTCCAGCACCAGGAAGGTGGAGATAGGGAATCCCCTGAGCGAACAAACTAGCTATACTAGCCAAAACAGCAACCAAGCTCTGGGTTCAACCGAAAGATTCTATCTCAATGGATCAGAAGAGCATTTGATTTCAGGGTCAGTCTTGGGTCTCTGCACAGACACACACTCACTTGCACACATCTTTCTAGAACAGTGAGCCTTGTTCTTGCATTTGCATGAGGATTGCAAAGTTTGTTCCTAGAAGACCACAGTGTACGAACATTTACAAGTCTGAAAGTGCTAACCTTAGCAACAAACTCAGCTTCTTTGTTGATTTGGCCTCTATTTACTGTGTCACATTTTTAAGTGGCAGGGAGACCATTTCAACCCAGAGGAAAGGAAAGAATAATCAAGTGATCATTATTCCGGACACAGTTCCTACATTATTTAAAATTCCTAAGTATCATACTTTACTTAACAAGCCCCTTGCTACTGGGCACTGACATAGCCTTTCTTACATGTGTTCATTAGGCTAGAGTCCCTGGATCAGTACTATAGGTGACAAGGCACAAATATGTTATCAGCTGCTAATTAGCTTTTTTCTTCATATTGGGAATCCACTGGATTGGTCTAAATAAAAATGGCCCTCAGAGGTCATGTGTTTGAATGCTCAGTCACCGAGGAATGGAACTACTTGAAAGAATTAGAAGGATTAGGAGGTGTGGCCTTGTTGGAATGGATGTGACTTTGTTGGAGATGGGCTTTGAGGTTCCTAAAGCCTTCATCAGATCCAAGCTTGCTTTCTCTCTCTCTCTCTCTCTCTCTCTCTCTCTCTCTCTCTCTCTCATCACGGTGTCTCTTCACAGGAGTAGAACACTGATGCTGAACTCCTGCCACGCTTATGCTGGTGGTCTAAGAATTTCAACATGAGAGTGACCAAGATACCATAGGAACCTTGTTTAGAAATTAACACTAACACCCTGCAAAGTAGTCTTCTGCTGCTGTACAAAGTAGTATGTTTTATTATGGTATTTTCATACATAATCCATTTTTGTGGAGTCTACCCCTCCCCCAATCCTCCGGCCATTCTCTCAACTGTACCTTTCTACCCCAATGGTCCTCTTTCCATTTTCTTCCCAAACTCCTTCCTCAAAACTCCTTTTGCCCTTCTTGTGGTTCCCCCTTCTTGCTTCATGCCTTCCCACATTCCCACCCACCCACATACACACAGAAACATCAAAAGCTGGGATCTGCCTCTGGGAGAACCGTGTGGAATCTGTCTTTCTGAGTCTGGGTGACCTCACATAATGTGATCACTTCTAGGTCCACCCTATTTCCCTGCAAATTTCATTTTTCTTTACACATAAATAAAATTATGTATAAAGAAAGACTAATAAAACGCCACTGTGTTGCTAGGCCGTCTATGCATCTACCACTACCTTTGGGCTTCCAGGTTGACTTTATGTCCTTGCTATTGTGACTAGAACAGTAGACAAGCAAGTACAAACATCTCTGGGGCAGGACGCAGTCCTCTGGGGACAGACCCAGGAGTGGAGAACCAAGTCTTACAGGACTTCTGTTTCTAGGTTCTCAGAAACTGCCACACCAACTCCCACACTGCCTGTACCAGTTTACACTCCCACTAACCATGAATCAAGGTTCCTCTTCCCTTTGTCTTGCCAGTATTTGCTTTTGTTTTTCTTTTCTTTTTCTTTCCTTCATTTTAAATTGTTTTTTTTTTTTAATGTTTGCCATTTTAACCAGGTGAGATGAAATCTCAAAGCCATTTTAAATGCCTTTCTCTAGTGGCTAATGAGGCTGAACAGTTTTTAATATTGCCATTTGTATTTCTTCTTTTGAATTTCTTGAGCCACTTATTGATTGGTAGTTTGGGATTTGGGGCATAAAATTTTGAAGTTCTTTATATGTTCTGCATATTAGCCCCTTGTCTGAAGTATAGGTAGTAACTTGTTTCCCAATTGGTGGCAATGTTTGGAGGGGCGGGGCTATGGAACCTTTAGAAGGTGTAGCCTTGCTGAAAAGATACATCACTGGAGGTGAATGCTGAGGGCTTGTAGCCTCACCCCAACTCCTGCCCACTCTCTCTGCTTCCTATGTATGAGTAAATTGTCATCAGCCAGCTCCCTGCTCCAGCCACCTTCTGCCATGTCTTCCCTGCCATCATGGTCACTCCCTCCAGAACCATAAGCCAAATAAAATGTTTTCTTTTAGCGGTCTTAGTGGCACACACCTTTAATCCCAGCACTCAGGAGGCAGAAGCAGTAGGTGCAAGTCACCCAGGGGTACATAGTGAGACTATACACCTCAAAACAAACAAACAAACAAACAAACACAGCGAAATAAAAACCTTTCTCTTCTATAAATTGCCTTTGGTCGTGGTATCATTACAGCAGCGGCAAAGAAATACATCTCCCTTTGCTGTGGAGAGGTTCTGAAGGCCACGTAATCCAGTGTGTCAATTTTGGGGACAGCGTCCCATGCTACTGGGGGCCCCTTCAGAAAGGTCTGGCTTTGGCCTACACCATGAAGCATTTTCTCTCCATGTTCCTTTTAGTAGTTTCAGCCTGTAAGGTTTTAAACTCAGGCCTTTGTTCTGGCTGGAACTAGTCTGTTCCAGGTAGCAAGTGCAGATCAGGTTGCACTTTCTGCAGGTTGGGGTCCCGGCTCCCCCCAGCCGGTTGCTGGAAAGACTGGCCTTTCTTCTGGTGCCCACCTGGTTGATACTTTTGCCAAAAATCAGGAGCCACTGCTATATGGGATTTTTTTTCTGGTTCCCCCATTTTGCTCCACTAGTTTGCATGTCTGGTTTTAGGCCAGGACCACTGTCTTTGTTAATGTGACTGCGGTATAATGAGGTCAAGCATGTTCTTACTCCCAGTGAGGCCCCTTCTGCTTAAATAGCTTTGGCTACCAGCAGCCTTCTGCTTCATATTAACTTTAAGGTTTGGGTTTTGTTTTTTCTTTCTTTCTTTCATTTTTCTATGAAGATGATCACTGGAATCTTGGTGGGAAATGCACTAACTCTGCAGGTGAATTTTGGTAGAGCAGGCATTCTCACAGTCTGGAAATCCAGGAGCATGGAACATTTTCCCACCATCTCATGTCTTCAAGTTTTTTGTGTGTGTCTTAAAGTTTTCACGATAGCTTCCTTGCTTAGGTGTGCTTTTGTTTTGAGGTTTTGTTTTGTTTTCTTCATTTCTCTCTCGGCAAGTTCTTTTGTTCTCTTTTGGTGTTTCAAGACAAGGTTTCTTTCTTTATATAACAGTCCTGGCTGTCCCGGAAATCGCTGTGTAGACCAGGCAGCTCTCAAACTCACAAAGATCAACCCGCCTCTTTGCCTCCCAAGCGCTGGGATCAAAGGTGTGTGCCCCCACTGCTGCCCAGCTGCGAGTTCGTGCTTGACATATAAAAAGCTACTGATATATATTTTTTTAATGTTTGAATGTTACCTGCATGTATGTATGTGCATGTCGTCATACATACCCGGCTCCCAAACAGACATCGAACCCCAGAACTGAAGTTACAGAAGACTGTTAACTGCCATAGCCACGCCTATGCTGTGTCTGTTACCCAACAAACTTCAGTCTTGCCCCTAGCACATCAGGAACCACACTGTCCAAATGGAGACGTTTAGGCTCTGAAGAGATATGGAATGTGGGTCCACGTACCTCTGTGTGCTGGCCGAATGCTGCGCCGGGCTCCACAGTGTAAACCCAGTTATACACATAGCTCGCCCCCTCACCCCCAGCAATGGCGAGGGAAGGGCAGTCATTTTCTCTGTGTGGCTCTTGGGCATGCGTTTCCTGGCCACAAATACCCTTGAGCTCTTTCCTGTTCTTGGTCACCCGCCAGGACCTTCTCTTCCGGTTACTTCAAGAGCCATGAGAAGTTCACAAGCAGATGACTAACACCGCTAAGTGGAGTGGCGAGGGTGGCCATGGTGGCAGCAGCAGTGCTGGGTGTCTGGGTCCATTTGTGGGAGCTCTCTGGCACGGGCAGCAAGTGCTAGTTGGCCCGTAAGGAAACTGATGAGAACAGCTTGGTGCAATAACCCAAGACCCCAACTCTTCCTTCTCCTAACTAGATTTACCCAGTCCCTCGGGTGCAGCTTCTAATTTTCAGTCTTCCCCAGATCTCTGCAGAGTGCTGCTGACTTAGATTACTGACCTGAATATCTGGAAGGGGAGGGGTATTTTATTTTATTTATTTATTTTTTTAAACAGTGTCTTGCCATACAGCCCAAGCTAACCTTGAACTCACTATGTAGCCCTGGCTGACTTGAAATTTAGAGCAATCTTTCTGCCTCAGCCTCCCGAGTGCTTGAATCCCAGGTCCATACCACCGTACCTAGCAGAAGGGAGGTTTGCCTAAGCCAAGTTAACAGGCTGAGGGTAGCAGTGTGAATGACTAGCAGGAGATGGTTCTTGACCCTTTGCTGTACCCGAAGGATACTCTTATTGGTTCCCATGGAAGAAAACACAGACCAAATAAATAGCCAGCTACAACAGTGAGGTTCAAGAAGCAGGCCAGTACCCGTTAGGGGCCCTGTGCCCAGGAAAGCCTGCCTCCAGACAGACACTGTCTGAAAACGGCTGGGAAGTATGGTCCGTTGCCATGAAAAACAGATGAGAAGCAGGATTTTGGTTAAGTTATTTGTCCAGGAAAAAAAAATAACTTAGCCAAAATAGAAAAGGTGTCCGCTGGCTGCCAGCTGACCTCAGAGGAAAAGAGAGGACTGTCCGTTGTAGCCAATCCCCAAACTATTTAAATGGTGCTGTGTGGAGCTAAGCCTTCACGGTCTGCCAGCTCTAACAATGTACTGACTTGCTAAATAAAAATCTCAACATTTTCATTATGTCGGAGTTAAGTTTAAAAGTAAAACATGCCAAGATAGTGTATGTATTGTAGAGATGCCAGAAACTACAACTGAGAGACCTTGTTTGTTTAAAAACATCAAAACGTCATGCATTGTGGGAAGATTAAAAAGCAACAAGATAATATTGCCACATTGTAATAAAACAAGCAAGGGATAAAATATCGACTTTTTTTTTTAGATTTATTTATTTATTACATATACAGTGTTCTGCTTGCATGTATACTTGCAGGTCAGAAGAGGGCACCAGACCTCATTACAGATGGTTGTGAGTCACCATGTGGTTGCTGGGAATTGAACTCAGGACCTCTGGAAGAACAGTCAGTGCTCTTAACCTCTGAGCCATCTCTCCAGCCCCAAATATCGACATCTTTAAACATTAATATCACTAAGACGCAACAGCAGTTAATAAGATTTTACACATACCGTAGTCTATGTAAACATAACTGAGTGCTGAGAACGCGGTCAACCCTTCATTAACTAAGCTGACAAAATCAAAAGGTCAAAAGGGAAACAAGGAGCCTGCCACCCTTCCCCACCCCACACCCCAGCCAGCCCAAACTGGGATCCCAGGCCTGTAACCCTGACCTTTCACTTCCTTGAACAGGCAGAGTGAAAAGGACACAGGCCTCCCAGGTTCCCTCTCTTCTTAGGGGAAATGAGATCAATTTTCCCAAAGCAGGTGCCATTGGGGTTACTCATCTGGTACCTAAATGAAATCTCCAAGTCATGAACCTGCCTATTTAGCTTGTACACTGTAGGCATGTATGGTCAAGAAGCATCAGGCTACAGACAGGAAAGCGGGGAGCGTAGTCCCAAGTTTGTGCTATTCATGTGTCTTGGATATAACATCGGTGAGACACCCACTAGAGAAGTGGCTTCCAGAAAACTGACAACCAATGACCACATTGGGAATAGCTGGACCACTGACGTCAGCACTTTCCGATTGGAACACAGGCTCTTGTGGACAAGAGCTGCGGCCTGCCTAAGTAATCACGGCATTTATACGGCTTTTATTTTATTTTGTTTCATTTCGTTTTGTTTTGTTTTGTTTAAAGGCAGGTAGTCCAGGCTGCTCCAGAACTCAGGGATGACAGATTACAGACACGCGCCTCCAAACCCAGCTGTAATCTCTACTTCCTGTCTCTGTGCATGCTTACCTTTGACACCCGATCACCATGCCATAAGGGAGCCCAAGCCACCCTGAGAAAAGGCCCAGAGGAGAAAGCAATGAACCCAGCTGACAGGCACCTTGAAAGCAGCGACTCAAGATACCGTGGGGAGCAGCAGCATCTGGGCAGGATGCTGGTTTGTGAGAGTGAACTAACGATCGTCTTAAAGCAACACCCCTGTCTTTGGTGCCCGAGGAAAACAGAACGGTGTTCAGGTTCTGACAAACCAACACTCCTAAGTTCAAAACGACACAAACGTTCAGAAGTAGGCACATATTTCAAAGGAAACAACTCAAATGGCCTGGCATGACCATTTCTCCTTTTCTTGTGACTGTGTGATCACGTCCTCCACAAAACTTTCCAGTAGCAAACACCTAGTACTTCATTAGTCCACCATCAGCCCACATACTTTCAAAACCAGTATGCACCGGTTCTCCATCCTATAAAATCCTGTAAACGTTGGGTGTGAAAAAATAGACTTAAAAAAAAAATCTTCAGATCGATTCCTCACCCCCTCTAAAAGACTCTGTTGTTCTCGAGAAACAGTAGGTCGGTGTTGACAACATTCACCGGCATCCATCCCAGATTACCCGCAGACCGTAATCTAGGATATGGAGCGACTGCCCGGGACAAAGGAAATTCAACACAAGCAAGATGTGGGAGATGGAGTTCACGATGCTTCAAGTTGCATGGATGCAGTTTACGTTGGTGGTTGCAATACATAGTGTTCCTGGTTGACTTTGAATTCCTTCAGAGGAAGGGCCACATGCAATCTTCACGGGCACGACTGGCAGCCACACACCAGATCCCACTAGAAAAAACTACCAATATGCACTTGCAGGCATCAAATAGTCCAGGGAGAGGGGACAAGAAAACAATAAAGCTTTCTCATGGGGGAATAACTGTGTCTCCAGAGAGCTGTGTGAGAAGCTCTGGGACACCACTGAAGGCAGAGCTCAGCAAGTGAGCGACCTCAGCCGTGGTGTAAGAGGACATTTAATATCCTCCGTCAGCTCTGACTGTGCATGCACACGCCCTTCGGCTTGCTGGAGGCAAGCTGAGTATTTAAAGAGAAGAACAGCAAAAGCTCTGCCAGGTGTCCCTTCAGCCTGAATCTGGAGCCGTCATCCCGGGCCCTAAGTGGCTGGTGACAATACATTAGAAAGCCCGAGACCCAAACAGGAGCTGAAAGTGCAGGGACTATTACCATAAAACAAATGTATTTTAGATAGGGTAGCTTCCTGTGTAGACCAGGCTGGCCTCGAACTCTGGGATCCACCTGCCTGTGCCTCCCAAGCACCTGGCTGCCACAAAACCCCTCTGCGGGGATCGCTAACCCCTTCAGCCAGTTGACAGGCTCACCACTGTCCAAGGCAACTGGACTGATGCTCAAGTATTTTCCTAAGAAGAACTTAATTTTAAAGCCCAAAAATAAATGAGCAGGTTCCTTTCTACTCTGGACTTCACGCGTAAGAACATTCCTACAGACTTCAGAAGATGCTGACTTTGGGCTAGCGTGTTAAAGATGGGTAAAGAAACCATGAAGGCTTCTGAGGTTCTACAGGGAAGGGTGGGTTACCAGTGGCCGGTCTCCCTCTGTCTCCGCCCACCCTGGGCTGTGAGTACTTGTCACTCAGGCCCTCTGGCTCCCCCGCCCCCCAAGGCCTTGAGAACTGATTTACTAAGTCAGTCAAGAAACCAGATTCCACGAACTAATGAAGGAAAATGGAGTTCATGACTGCAACCAAGCTGGGCAAAGACACAAAGGGTCTTTTGTTACCAACTGGACAAGGGAACACACAGGAGTTCAAGCTTCACAAGGAATTCTGACATCTTAATCAAGATTTATGTCGGCGCAGGTTTCATATACAAGGGTAAGTTCACATGAAAATACTGTCTTATTAACTTCTTTAGCTAAAAAAAAAATTCAAGAGACAGCTACTTCCTAATAATGCTAATAATTATAAAGCTGGAGGTTCACCCCCTCCTCGGCATAATCACAGTCCAGCCCCCGGCCCCCATTCCACTCCCATCTCTGGATAACTCTGAAGCAGAGCCATGAACTACCCCACTGACGAAATCAGGAAAGCGATGACATTTTTCTATTCCACACAGAAAGTTTTGTGTCACGCGGTTTTCTTTGTCCACGTCCTTCCTGATGCAGAAAAATCAACTTGGCCTTTTCTCCTTATAATGATTAAATTATGAGATAATGTCAACGGAAAAAAAAATGCTACCGTGGTAAAGGCTTCTCTGGTGCTAGTGAATGCCATACACAAGCAGGCAGCTAAGGGGCTGGCTGCACGAAGCTGTGAAGGACACGTCCTCCACAGCTGAGCTCAGTGTGGGCTACATCTATGTGCAGCTTCATTCAGGACGCAGTCACGACACACAAAGAGCTGCTGAGTACACACATCATTAAGCGGCGATGGTATTATTAATACCAATACATGCAAAATCTTCACGTTTTATAACATGGAAAGCATTTGTTTTAGATTCTCCTAATATTTGTTCCATGTTCTGGTATGATTGTCCTGCTTTATAAGTGAAGAAATGAAGGACCAGAAGCTCTGTCATTTGCCTGAAATTTTGCTGCTAGACCAATACCAGAGCAGAACTCCCTGTGGTAAGGCTGGCTTACTGTAGCTCATTGCGTGCAAGCTCTCCCCTCTCCCCGCTAACTGGGCGTACACAGGCACACAGACCCAGGAGGGCTTGACTGGGGATTTTAGGGCTCCTAACCAGCTTTAGTCACTACTCAACATCTAGAGGACCTCCTCAGCTGACAGAGGGACTAATTTCAGGAAGCCAAAAGGTTCTCAAGACCTGCTCCACATCTCCGGGTCTATTTCAGCGTGCTGCTATCATTCCGAGAATGCCGGAAACGAAGGGAAGAGGTCAGAGACAGAGCCCCCGGACTTCCAGGAGGGCCAGGTGTTCCTAGGACCACAGCTGCTGCTACAGGGCTGCCTTAATCCCAGTCCCTAGCCCAGCCCCATTCCTCCCAGCCCACAGGATGGCCAGCTGCTCAGTGCCTCACAGTGAGGAGTGGTGGGGGCAGATGTGAGGCCAACCCAGGGCTCCTAACCTTGGGCCCTCAAGTCCACGTCCTTCCTGTGGAAGGGGAACTGACCCATCTTCACACCATCCTCTTCCACTCCACACACCCTGAAAGACCGGAAGGCAAGCACCAGGAGGGGGGCCAGCGAGAAATCAAGCCTGTCCAGAAAATGAAAACGTTGACTTCCACACTCTCATTCACAGAGACAAGGGGCAGAAGTGTCTGTGGAGGCCTGGAGTGGTGGCTTTTTGGGTCTGTGTACTAAAAAAGAGGGGGCGGGGGAGACACAGGGAAGAGCAGTGAGAAGGGCCTGAGGGCAACTCAGTGTACAGGAGGAAAGCAAAGTTCAGTAAGGCTGGGGACTAGGAGTCTAGTCACAATGGAGGGCCGACTGAGTGCCATGAGGTACATGGACGTCATCCCAAACGCCAAACGAAGTGCTTTAAATCATACAGCACATGTTAAGACATCCATCCTATTAGAAAACATTCCTGTCATCGTGTGATAAAAAGGAAATCAAAGAGAAAAATAAAACCAGGCATAGAAGGGTGGCCAGTCAGATACTCAAAGTCAGATGTCCAAATGGAGACAGTGACGAGCCAGTCCTAAACTAGGAAACATGTAGGGTATACAGAGGGAAGGCTAGAGTCAGATGAACAGAATTGCTTTAGGTGAGGAAGAAACGGTGTGCGAGGTCCCAGCTTGAGGAAAATTTACTGAGCACCAACTTAGTACCTCTAGGGGGGCCTATCCAAAGGTCACTGGATA
This sequence comes from Myodes glareolus, assembly GCF_982192425.1. NCBI lineage: Eukaryota > Metazoa > Chordata > Mammalia > Rodentia > Cricetidae > Myodes > Myodes glareolus. Next base: position 27,743,512 of record NC_142045.1, on the reverse strand, counting down.
GACGGGGCTAACACCCGAAGATTTACACTGTTTAGACCAGAAATTTGTGTAAGCTGAGATTTTTCTCCTGCTTGTCGAAATGTGGTCTAAGTTACACACACACACACACCAATTGTCAGCCACTCCCGAAAGGGACTAACAGTTCCCACTCTGAACTTTTCCCAACCCTAAAAGACTGTTCACAGAAGTCCAGGGAACAAAAAGAAGGAAGACAGGAATATGCGCAGATACCATTATTGGTTGTATCCTTACTAAATTCATCCATTGAAATACAAACTCTGAAGATGGAGTCTTTTTGAAAGGATCCGATCCTAAGGATCATGAATGAGACTAGTTACTGTCCTGCCATAAAGGCCTGACACGTCCCTTTGGTGACAGGACTCAGGAAGAAAGCACCATCTGAGGACAGAAACCAACATCTATCACCATCACCTTGAACTTCCCAGCATTCAGAACTGCGGAAAATAAATGCTTGTTATTCATAAGTCACCCAATTTCTTGTATTATAGCAGCCTGAGCATAGCAAGACACATATTAATTAGTTCATGCATATGCATTTTCCCACCACGCAAGTTAAAGTTTCTTTAAAGATTTGATGTGTATGTGTGAGTGCATCTATGTATATCTGCGCATCCGTGCCTACAGGTACCCCCAGGGCATCCCCTGGAGGTGGAAGTGATAGGTAATTGTGAGCCACCTGATTAGGGTGCTGGAAACCAAACCCGTATCCTCTGTAAGGTCAGTAAGTTCTCAGAGGTACATGCCCTGGTTTTCTCAAGATAGCATTGGTGTAAAACAGTGCAGTCTAATGCATTCCTGTGCCGTTTATATTTCTAAAAAGTTTCAACATTTCCTCCAGTAGTGAAGATCAAATCTAGTCAGTAACTTTAAAATAAAACATACAGGCTATGAAAGACCAAGGCCACAAAAGATACAGGAACTAAGAGATGAGAAAGCACCAACATCTCTCTAATCAGACTCCTCAGAAAAGAGTAAAACACTGTCACATAAACCTGGCTTGGCATCACCCCAGCCCCATTATAGATAAGGAGGTATGAAGTAAGCTACTCAACCTCTCTGCACATTAACAGCTTCTTTGGTGGGGGAGGAGATGGTAAAGAAGCTCAACAGGTTTGTCCATACCAAGTGCTGAGCAATACAGACTCCACCTTCCTACAGCTCATTGTCGGATAATGACATAAACACCTCCACGTAATTACAGTTGCTCCAGGACAGCAGGATACCGACAAGGGAACTGTAAGTCCCCAAGTCCCTAGGAAGGTTAGGGAAAGACTCCAAGAGGGAAGAGTTTTTTTGCTCTTGGTTGTTTGGGAAAGGGTTCTGGCAGGGGAGGGGGGTGTTGTTGTCATTGTCATTGTTTGTTGTGGAATATTAGCTGAAGATGTGTTACATTCTTTTTTACGCTGTGAACGTTTGTTTAATGATACAAAGATGTGTTGCATTCTTTTATGCTGCATTTGTTTAACTCTGTGAAGCTGTGTTACTCTGCCTGCCTAAAACACCTGATTGGTCCAATAGAGAGCTGAGTGGCCAATAGCAAAGCAGATGGAGAGAATAAGCAGAAGGAGAAGAATACGAAAGGGGAGCAAGAAAAAGGAGGAGGAGGAGGACATCAGGGGCCAGGCACCCAGCCACACAGAAGCCGCGGAGTAAGAAGGAAAGGTATCTAGAAAGGTAAAAGTCCAGAGACAAAGGATGGATGAGATAATTTAAGAAAAGCTGGCTAGAAATAAATCAAGCTTAGGTCGGGCATTTATATTAAAAAAAAAAAAGTCTGTGTGTGATTATTTAGGAGCTGGGTGGCGAGCCCCCGAATGAGCAAAGAGAGAAAGAAACAAGAACAGTTACAGTGTTCACTTCAGAGATAGCTCAACTGCAACTGTGTGAAAGATCTGAGGCCAGATTTCATTTGATTTGATTTCAAATAACTGGTTAAGTTCCCACTGACTAAAAGTGAGGCAGAGAGGCGCGACAGGAAATGTCAGCTTCCCTGTTGTGGGTTATTACTGTTACAGTTCTATTATAACAGCCTAATACCATCCCCATATTTAAAATAAAAAAACAAAAATTGTGGTATCGAGGCCAAGTCATGAGGCAAATTTGTCTTCAGCAGGTCAAAGCTGGCCTCAAACTCTTGAATCTCACGGTCCTTTCTTCTGCCTCAGGCATTCAAGAGCTAGGATTACAGACCTGCGGCACCATGGCCCGCACACGGCAGCTTTAAGAGCCATTACGGAGTATGTCAGTATTCTCAGTTTTTCTTTTTCTTACCACTTGTTTTGTTTTGTTCTGTTTGAGACATGATTTCACTCTGTAGATCTGGCTGTCTGGAACTTATTATATAGGCTAGGCTGACCCCAAACTCAGATACACCTGCCTCAGCCTCCCAAGCGCGGATGTTGAAGGCATGCGTCACCACACCTGGCCTTTCTAAACACTTTTTAGTAGCCATTGAACAAACGCCCATTGTTCTAGCTTGCTTTCTGTTGTTATGGTAAGCATCATGACCAAAACAACTCAGAAAGGCTGGAGAGATGGCTCAGTGGTTAAGAGCACTGTCTGCTCTTCCAAAGGTCCTGAGTTCAATTCCTGGAAACCACATGGTGGCTCACCAACCATCTGTAATGAGGTCTGATGCCCTCTTCTGGCCTGCAGGCATACACGGAGACAGAATATTGTATACATAATAAATAAATATTAAAAAAAAAAAAACTCAGAAGAGGACAGAGATTCTTTGGCTTAAAGGTTATAGTTCATCATCTAGAGAAGCCATGGCGGGCCCTGAAGCGAGACTGTGAAGGAATACTGTTTCCCTAGATCAATGAGCTACCCTTCTTACACAGCCCAGGCCCACCTGCCTAGGGACGGTACTGGCCACAGACAGCTGGACCATTTTATACCAAGAAATACTTCACAGGCTTCATCAGGTCAATCTGATGGACGAAATTCTTCAATCACAGCTCCTTTTTCCCAGGTATGTCAAGTTGAGAACCAAGATTAGCTATCACGTCAATGAAAACGTTTTTCTAATAAAGAACCATATATAACGTGAATATGAACTCGCTACCATCACTGCACAGAAGGCTGACAGCATGGATTCTGTGTCCTTTGTGAATCTGGCAGAGTAGTTTTCACGTCGGTTGTCTGCTAGAAGGAGGATGTCCCTGTGTAACCCAGACTAGTTTTGAACCTTCAGCAGTCCTGACTAAGCCCCACCCCCAAATGCTAAGAGCGCAGGTGGACCACACCATGTGCGGCTGTTGTGGCAGGTTCCTAAGACTCGCTTGCTCGCCCTTCCCCAAAACCTTAATGGAGGCATTTTCCAAATTAATTAACGCAACCAAAACGAGTGACTTCATTCCGTGAGTGAGCAGTCAGCACAACCTTCAATGATTAACAACTCAGGAGACTTGTAAGAAAGCCAACAAGGACCTGTGAGGCTCGACAGTTTCCACTGATAATTCAAAAGCATCACGCAGAATTTTGCCAAGAAATAGCTGAAGCAAGCCAGTGAGCAAATGGGGGGTGAGGGAGTGGAAGGTAGGGGATTCAGTCCCAAGGTGTAGACCAGTGCCTGGCACACAGCAGATGTTCAAGAAATACCTGCTGCATGAATAACAGAGTAACATGTAAAGCAGAAACAAAAGCCAGTATCTGAGAGGCTGGAGAGAAGCTCAGTGGTTAGAGCACCCGCTCCTCTTCTGAGGACCCAAGTTCAACTCTGAGCACCCACGTGAAAGCATACAACAGTTTATAACTTCAGTTCCTAGGGATTCAATGCCCTCTTCGGGCCTCTATAGCACTGGGCACAAATATGGTACACACATACACACACAGGCAAAACACTTACACACATGAAATAAAAACAGATAAATGTTTTCATCGTTATCTGATTTTTTCTGAAGCCTGAATTATTTACAATTGTTTTATTATTTTGCTTTAATGCATATTAATTACCCATCAGGTTGCTTTTAACAAGAAAGTCTACACAACATACAAAAAAAAAAATAAAGCTAGGTTACTGAATTATAGTTTTCCTGACAACCCCTTCCCCCCAAACACAAAGCTATTATTGCTATCAAGACCCAAACAACTAGCAAATATTAACTTTCAGCAGTTAGCTTAAATAATGTTTAGTAAGATAAAGTCATGTTTAGTAAAGATAAATCAAAGAGAGCTAATTCATGTGATAAAGATAAGATCCACAGGGAGCCTAGAAGGTCATGTGGTTTACTGGACATTGTGGTGAGCTTGAAATCAGTGTAGCTAAGAGGGTGAGTTGCAAGAATAAAGTTCGAGGCCAGCTTAGCAAACATCTCAAAATAAAGCCAAGACTTGCCGTCGTCTAATAAGCCAGATGGGTGACCAACATCCACTCTTCAACTTCCCAATAGCAATCAAGGAGAGCAGATTATTCAAGTGTCATGAAGACCCCTGAGCCTTCCCCAGTATGGGTCACCTGACTACGAATTACCTAATATAATAAAACACACAGCCCATTCTCCACGACCCCACTTCAGGAAATTTTTGGCTAGTTCATTAGCGTAGGTAAGGAGATTGCGATGTGCAGCGCAATCTCATCCCCTTTCAGTTTCTGTGAGGCCAACGATCTGAGAATGGTTTTTACATTTTTAAATAGCTGCTGCAAGCTAAAAGAATAATTCTTCGTCACACTTGAGACTCCAAAACGGGGGTTACATTGAGCATAAATACACTCACTTATTCATCGAGACTGGGCATTGAGACTGGACATTTTTCACACTGGGGCAGCAGAGGTGGGCGCTTCCAACAGAGAACACACAGTTTGAGATATCTGGGCCTTTACAGAAAACGGAGATAGCCAACTAGATGTGTCACAAACCTCATCTTCCAAAAAGGCAGCCTTATCCGGGTCAACCAACTTGCAGTCACTCGCATGCTATTTCCTCCTGGATTACTGAAAGCCCACAGCAACCTATTGTTTTCTCCCGGTCACCAAAAAACAAAGATAAAGGTTTCCACAGAGGAAATAACAGCCTTCCTTTTCCAAAAGCCTCATCTGCCTTACTTCCAGGGAAGTTAAGGCAACACTTCATTTACACAGGTCTGCCCGTGTTATTTTCCCCCCGAAGGAATTCCGAGGATTCCATCAGTTCACTTCTACAGGCAAGAAAAAAAAGGTACTAGGCTAATTGAGCCTATTGTGGGGAGAGACTTTTAACACCACGTGTCAAAGAAGGTCATTTTCTCTTCCTTTGAGATGCTGTTCCAATATCAAAACATGCAAGCTGCCCAGCTTCTAACACTGAACAAGGAAGACATGCAACTGAAACCAAAATACAAAATCCATACACGCTCAAAATGATTTTACAATGAAACCAAGTTTTTTGTTTGATTTTTCTTTAGATTAGCTTCCTACACCAATATGCAAAGTACTGCCTTGTGATTCATGAACTAGTAAAACCTCATTCCTGGGGCTTTTGGAAAGAACTCAAGGGTGTCTGTCTGTGCTCACTTACATCAGGAATCCAGCTCTTCTGCCCCCAAAGTTACAAATGGCAACTTTTCGTTTTAATTGCACATTTAAAGAAACCGAATGTTAATTTAACAAGGTAAACAGTTTCTAACACAATATAAATAATTATTTGGGTTGTAAATGGTAATGACTCAAAGGAATGAGAGGGTGTCTTCTTGCCTCCCTTTCTAGCAGGGCAAGAAAGGAAAGGGGGCAGAACTGGAAGAATTCAGCCACTCGGAGGGCGACAGAGGTTGCCAACTCCCAAACACAGACTCTGTTCATTTGCTGGCCACTCATTTGTCAACATCAGCTAAATACTTTCCTTTCTGGGTGTTGTACAGGTAGCAACACCCAGAGAATTACAAGCCAGTAAAAGGCTTGAGACTGTCCTTAAAAATCTATTAACATAAGCTAAGGCAAGACGTGTGCAAAACCAGGAAAGCGACCTTCCCCAAGGGTAGCCCTTGTTCTTCTAGCCTCTTTGATATTCATGGAAAAATCCCACTGGGCTGTGGTAAACTTTCAACGAACACTTTCATTTGCCTGACTGCTCAGACTTGCGGCCCCCAGTCCTGGGGGTCATTATTTCCTTTGGCAAATGAGGCGAACTTGGTGACTCATCTCGTGTTTCGTATAGAGTTAGGCCAAAAGACTGGGTTTTCTACCCCACCTTACAACGTAACAAAGAAAAGACTAAGATTGAGTTTTATTCTAAACGAGAATGTCTGATTTCAAAAAAAAAACAAACAACAAACAACAACAACAAAAAAACCAGATACTTGAACGGGAATCTAGTTATCACACAACCCTGTCAAGCCTCAACTGTGGCCTGATACTTGGAACAGCTGAAACTGGCATTACATAAAGTCTAGCCCAAAGACCAAGATGACGTAAACGTATTCCCTGCTTTAACCAAATCTGCCCGGTTCACACCATTTTGTTAACATGAGCACATGCAACTGGCCTCAATTCATCAGAAAGGAAAAAAAAAACCAGAAACCCCAAACTGAAACCTCCACCGATGTGGTACCCCAGGGCAGCACTCTTTGGCAATAGAAAACAGACTCGGTAAGAGAAAGACATCCTTTGCGATTCGTTTCTCTTTCCCTTGGTCCCTAAGAGCACACAATCAGTGACACTTCTGTTTCCTGCCAATTCCGCGATATCTCCTTTCCAGGGCAGCTCCAATCGGGAGACGCCAACACCTTGGGTCACACTGGCTTCCAAGGTCGGGACACTGAATTTCTCCCCAAGCAGAGCATGAAGCACAATGGAGATTAACATGGAAACCGGCAGCTGTTCCTTCCGCCGTCGGCAAAGTCCGTTTCCACACTTCTTTTTTTTTTTTTTTAAATATTTATTTATTTACTTTGTATACAATATTCTGTCTGTGTGTATGCCTGCAGGCCAGAAGAGGGCACCAGACCCCATTACAGATGGTTGTGAGCCACCATGTGGTTGCTGGGAATTGAACTCAGGACCTTTGGAAGAGCAGGCAATGCTCTTAACCTCTGAGCCACCTCTCCAGCCCCCCGTTTCCACACTTCTAAATTACATAAAATAGTTCCTTTCACCACGGGCTTGGTCCTCTCATCCCTAACCCACATCCCTCCACTGATTTCTCATCTCTTACTGGTTTTTAGCGTTTTGTGCTTTCGCCTGTTGTGGAGCTCTGGCTAAATTACCACCATCGTGATGAATTTTTCAAAACAGACTGTGGTTGTTGTGATAGGCAGGTCTGAAAACCATTGGGAAATGCTTAGCAATTCTCTCTCCAAAGCAGAGGTAGCTTGTTGGTCCTTATGCTTTCGGGATAAGAATAGGGACTCCATCTCCTCTCTCCAGAGTCTGATGCACTCAGCCAGCACCCTGACTACGAGCATCCTAGAAAGAGGCAGAAGGCAGATTGAGAAATACAAGGGCGGTGGACAGAGCAGAATCGAGTATGAAACAGCTTGAAGGGCTGACCTAGGAATTCCTAAAGATCCTCTCAGCTGCCTGATGGGATGGTTTGAAGGGGAACATGCGGCCACCAGCAATGAGAAAGCAGAAGAGGGAGTGAAGAGACCTGACACATGGCTAACGTTAAGCAGGGAGGTAAATGGTAGGTAAATGCTCCCATGGAAGTCAAGGAAAAGCATTGCTTCATCTCAGCACTGCCTGTTTCCACTGGCTGCAGGCCCGAACCCCCTGGAGATAAGGGCCTCTCTGTGTAGCCCTGGCTGTCCTGGAACTCACACTGTAGACAAGGCTGGCCTCGAACTCAGAGATCTGCTGCCTCTTCCCTCCCAACCCCTGCCCTACAGTGCTGGGATTAAGGATGTGCACCACCACCGCCCAGCTCTCTTCTAATTTTTTTTTTTTTATTATCTCTTCCTATGCCCGGACTAGAACATGAAGCTGGGGCTAGGCGCTTTATTACTAAGCTATACCTTCAGCCCTTTTATTACTCTTGTTACAATCAAATGCGTCCACAGTGGAGGAGACAGGGAAGGGGGGAGGGCAGTAAAATATAAAAAGAGACAAAAGGAGAAAAACTATAATTTCCCTATCCAGAGAACTGGCAGCTACCATTCAGATCAACTGGCTCATCCCAAGTATGTTTTGAGGGGGTCTTTAATTTTGAGTCTCTCTCTCTCTCTCTCTCTCTTTTTTGGTTTTCCAAGACAAGGTTTCTCTGTAGCTTTGGAGCCTGTCCTGGAGCTAGCTCTTGTAGAGCAGGCTGGCCTCAAAGTCACAGAGATCCTCCTGCCTCTGCCTCCCGAGTGCTGGGATTAAAGGCATGCGCCACCACCACCCGGCCAAGAGTCTTTCTTAAATTCCCTCTGAACACCAGATTTTACTTTCTGGAAAACCTGCCCTTCTGAGTTATCACTTCTCGCAGGCAGCGACATTCAGGATCTCTTTCCATCTCACCTGACACTGTACCTTTTCCCAAAATCAGTCAAAACATACTGATCTAGGCAACCTTTCGCAAACGGCAAGAACGTCTTCCAAGAGACGATGCCATAGAGACACTGCAATGCTAAGAATGGGATCCGTCCCACTCTACTAAGTCTTTCTGCAAGACCGCTATGGGAGGTGCTCGCTAGAAGAAATAACATTTTGTACCTTCAAAGTCATAATCAAAGACTTCCAGACAGTGCCTGATTTAATACAGAAATGACTCAAGTAATGGTGAAAATTGGGTTAAAATATGGATTTCCAGTTGGGAATCCCAGCAATTGGGAAACAAGGAGAAGAAGGTGGAAAGTTTGAGGTCAGACTGACCTACACGATGAGACTGCCTTACCTCCCTTCACATACACACACATACACACACAGTGGGAGAGAGGGAGAGAGGGAGAGGGAGGGAGGGAGGGAGAGAGAGAGAGAGAGAGAGAGAGAGAGAGAGAGAGAATTGTCCACGGCCATACCACCCTGAACGCTCCCGCGCCCCATCTCGTCCGATCTTGGAAGCTAAGCAGGGTCGAGCCTGGTTAGTACTTGGATGGGAGAGAGAAAAAAATCAAACAAAACAGAACTAATTTGTACCTGTTTTTCAAACGATTTTTTTCTTTGATCCACTGATTTCTTTCAAACTAATTGGTTAACAATCGTATAAATGTTAAAGCATGTATAAAAACTGAATTAAAGCTAGAAAGATGGCTCAGTGGCTAAGAACATTTATGTTCTTGCAGAGGACCCAGGTTTGAGTCCCACGAAACAGATGGTGGCTCACAACCATCCTAACTTCAGTTCCAGAAAATCCAGTACTCTCTTCTGACCTCCATGGACACCAAGCACACGTGTGTGTACATACATGTATGCAGGCAAAACGCTCACACATAAAATAAAATGAATAGATCTAATTTTTCGAAAGGAACTAAGGAACAAGAATGAAAGAACACAGCTGCGTCAATGGAACACGGAGAGAAACTTCTGTTCTTCTTGCAAAGTTTTTAATGTGTCTGTAAGTGAGTCAACTCTTTTGTAGCCAGCATAAGGATAATCAAGCTTTACTCTAGAGTGGCCAATTACTGAGTGCCCGTAACTGTTCACAGTGTGCCTGTTTCATTGTATTATTGCCTGACTTACCATCTGAGGAAACTGAGATCCAAAGAAAGAAGCGAGTTGGCCAAGGACTCGGCAAGCCTGGGGAGGGAGAAGGGCCGCCACACCATGGAGGCGTCTGCCGTGCATGCTGTTTGGTTCCTTTATAAATATTATTGTGTGTGAGCGCGCCTGTTTCATTCATTGTCACTTGCCGTATTTTACTGTATCCTGTTTTTCTAGAAAAATGAATCAGCCTCTCTCTGTTTATTCGAGATAACAAAACCAAACAGAAAAGGCCTGAGAACAATATTGGTCGGATCGAGGCCATCCTGGCTGCAAAAGGAAACATCCCTGCGTCAATATCCTCAGTGGGAGAGACATCCCTTCCTAACACACACCAGGGATATTCCAGGAGGGCTCAAATGAGCATACGCATCCAAACAGTGTAAGTTCTCCTGTGCTTGGCGACTGGCTTTCTCAGCGTCCCCGAAGACAGTCCCTGTCTCATCTCAGGCTCGGCTCCGAAAACCATATAGGTCCTCACATGCCTGCAGAGCCTCCGTGGGACCTCTTATTTCCCCCTTAACTAGACGGGTTGCTTCCTGTACCTTTTTTTCCTGTCTTTAAAGTCTCGGCCCTGTCATGGCTTCCTCCTAATCTCATGTAATCAAATCCCCTGGCAGGCACAAAGTATTTCTTCCTCTGTCCTTCCCTAGGCTAATAAATCTCTTCCATTTTGCCATGAATCATGAGAAGCCATTTTCAGGCTTCTAAAGATAGATAAGTTCCTTAAGACATATATTTAATTAACACATTCCAGAGTTGTTCTTTGTTGATGTGTTTGTTTGGGGGGGGGGGGTTGGAGAGTTGTTTTGTTTTTTGAGAGATAGGATTTCTCTGTGGTGACTATGGAGACTAGGCTGGCCTCAAACTCACAGAGAAGCCCCTACCTCTGCCTACCAAGTGCTGGATTAAAGGTGTGGACACCATCGCTTGGCCCAGGGTTTCTTAATATTGGGGATCAATGTGGAAGGTAAGAAATGCTACTTTTTATATCTAGGCAAGAGAAGGATCTAATAAGGGGATAATTGGGTTTCTGCTTACGACGAGGTAAAAAGCAGAGAAAATTGCTGCTAAAAATCTCAGAACAGTGTTTCCTTGGCTATTTTGATGCATCTTATCTGAGTGAAACCAGCATACCCCAGGTCTTTCCAGCTTCAGAGGAAAGATGGCCATTTTCCACTGAGGAGTCCCAAAGTGCCACGACGGAGTGGCCACACCGTGAGAGGTTCCTGGCAGACAACATGGATGCGATTTCCATCTCATCCTGCAGCACCTGGTCACAGCAGGAATCCAGACATTCAAGTCACTGAGGCTGGACTAGTAGCAGTTCAAGTTCAGTCTTGGTTACAAGACTTCATCTCAAAAAGAAAGGAAAAACAATGGGATGGATACAATGTAATTTATCTTCTTTTTTCTCTCCCCAAGAGTTCCTGTGGATGAGCCTAAGTTCATCCCAAGTTACACAATGTAACTTACACTACTTCAAGTTTCCAATGACTACAGCCTTATGGGTTTCCACCAACTACTCATATTATTTTTAACCATCCCATTTTAACAAAGTATTTGGAGTCTTAGGAAATTCTATATAAATCAGGCTGGCTCAGGAGGCAAAGGCACTTTCCACCAAGCCCAGGAGCCTGAGTTAAATCCCTAGAACCCAAAGAGAATAGAGACGAGAACCAACTTTTCTTTGTTTTTTGGGGCAGGGGCGGTTCAAGACAGGTTTTCTCTGTGCAGCCCTGGCTGTCCTGGAATTTGCTTTGTAGAACAGGCTGGCCTTGATCTCGCAAGAGATCGGCCTGCCTCTGCCTCCCAAACCTGGGATTAAAGACACATGCCATGATTACCCGGCTAAGTAGAATATTTGTTATAGGAAATGCATATGTAATAAAACCTGTTGTTAACGCTGTGGCAGCTACTAAGGTGGATTCCTTAGTAGACCGAATCTTGCCACATGCCCACTTTGAAATAACTTTTAAGAATTCCTTTTTAAAAGCCACTGCCCACTTTTTAAGGATGAACTGACACAAGAGATTCAAAAAAGATACAGAATGATGGGGGCTGCTGGAATAAATAGGCCAGGCTATGAGAAGACAGTGATGTCATCCAACACAGAGATGTGTCTGAGTGAAGAGTGCTGGTATCAGGCTGGAGGTAGGAGCCCAACATCCCTAAGCAGTCTTGGTACCAGAGACTAACGTGTGGATCCTTAATCCTCATACCATAATCCATGGCGGGCAAGAGGCTAAGTAAACCACATGAGCTCATAGAGCAGGTAAATGGGACAGACCAGGTGTGAAGACAGGTCAGTGGGGCTCTCGGCCTTAGCCAATCAAAGAACTGGCACACCCAAGCATCTGGTGCTTGCAGAGCAAAGGGGGAAAACAGGGATGCTTTTCCGGAGATTAAGGGTAAGGGAAAGACAAATGAGGGGGACTTTGTGAGTGTGTCCATGAAAGAAATCCTACAGAAGGCAGAGCTGAGATTTGAACTCAATTCTGTCTGAACCAGGAAAAAAAATTAGGGGTGGAGGGAGTCAAGACAGGGTTTCTCTGTGTAGCCTCGACTGTAACCAGGCTGGCTTCAGAATCACAGAGAGCCTCCTGCCTCTATCTCCTAAGTGCTAGGATTAAAGCTGTAGGCCACAATCCCAGCTTGGACGGCTTGAACCTAAAATCTTTTTAGGTCTTTCTGAACTGTAGGAACCTAGAAAAGTAAAGGAAGTACCAACTGGGAGGACAATAAGGAAGGACAAGCTTGTCCCCAGCTACCACCTGGACTCCTGGGTGGGGGCAGAAGAAAATGAGGGGACACCACCTCATCCAACTCACTGATATCCTCAAGATACCCAGGAACCGTCAACCCAGATATCCAGGCTGCTGGCTAAACAAGCAAATCTAAGATAAAGCCGCCACTGTAGTGACCTCACTGGACTGGAAGATTACAAAACAATGGGGAAAGAGGAACAGTCACACTCGTTTCCAGGACAACTTTCGAGGAGAGATGACATCCACCATCAGTCACACCTCTGGATTATGCCCTGTGTCCACAGAGGCCCATGAAAGGAAGCAGGGACCAGGCACGTTCCTGATTATGCGTCTGGAATATCTCTTTCTCTCTTCTGAGTGGAGGGCTGCACTGCGTCCCCCAAAGTCGCCACACTAACCGAGGCAGTGCCTATCAGCAGGGTTACTGAAAAAGAAACCAGGTAGGGCACTCCGCTGATTTCTTCAACCCCCACACGCCCCTGGACAGAACAAAGACCAAGTCTTAACTCTCCTCTTGATTGATGGCATCGAGCCCCTTAGCTTACCTGTACTGCCCGAAGACTTGACAACACCAGAAATACTGACTGTGCAGGCTCCTACTCACACTCCCACCCCCTGAACCCCCATGACCACAATTTTTCCAATGGTATGAATCTTTCAGGACCACAAGAGATGATTTCTACATTTTGTTCTCAAAACCAGGAGACTTTATAAGCATCTAAGATCTTATCATTACACCACTGAGGAATGTGGCTCCGGTTAACACCAACACACTGATACACGTCTTGGTCCTAGACTCTACCCTCTGGCACTCTCGTGTGTTTTGACGTGAACTGGCTCTCTCAAGCGCATTAACAGCCTAGTTTCCTGGACGTTTATCGTGTCCACTTTGACATGAGGAAACGAGACACAGAGCTGAGGACTGAAGCCAAACACTGTGAGACCAGAACTCGTACACTTAACCACTACCCTAGGCTACCTCCCGGAAAGCGAGTTTTGAGCACCAAGTCTCTTTTAATTATATTCTATTCCCCAAGGGAAACCCTGCACACGGGATATGCACAGGTCACGAGTGGGTTAATAGTGTGAAAGTTGAAAATATCATGGAACTTTCTTGAAACCTGTTTGATCAGCTGAGGCAACTACAGAACTCAGCCACTAAGATGAAAAATATCGGGCTGAAAAGCTCACCTTCTCTTACAGCTGCCCTGTGAAATACTACCACCACATACACAGACAGACAGACAGACAGACAGACAAAGAGGTACAGGCAAATACAGACAGGCAACTACTCAACAGAGGTCATTTTTATCAGAACTAAAATGAACGGTCTCTCTCATTTGCCTCCGCTTCTTGTCTAGGTTATAACCACAAGACCCAGCTCAGATCTCTCAGACATCCCACTAGCAATATTGCGACTGAAGGGGAAAAAATGTTACAACTGTGTCTGTTCACATGCAGGAATAAATCATACTTCTGGGTCACAAAGCTGGAAGACCACACACGAGAATCTAGAACTTTCCACTGTTACACTTTGGGATGTTCTGTTTTCTTACGATGACTAGGGTAGAAGGGATGCAAAGAAACTATCAGAAATCTGAAGATCATGAAAGAATTCAAGCCCCTTTCAGTAGGAACAATTCTACACCAGAATTAAATTTTTCCTGGAAGGGTAACAGATCCCTGAAACAAACTTGTTGCCAATCCTAATTTATTGCTCTGAAAATGTGATGAAATGACAAGATTTCTCTACCTTAGTATTTTGCTTGAATGGATTTGAAGTTCACTGAACATGGCATTTTTTTTTAGAAGAGCAAAACTCACTAATCCCATGGTTTTTTAGGCTCCTTTATAAAGAAATGGTTCTTGTTTTTAAACTACACAGCTCTTTAATTTCACCTCTTTGCTGTCTACTTTTTTAAAATTCCAGACAGTAATTCTAATCACTGAACTCTTTGTGAAACTATATTTCTATGATTTTTTTTCTTAAATCCCAGTAATGTTATTGGAAGGAAGCAGAAAGCCGCAGTTCTCAAACAGAAGTGACGGATTCGAGGACGGAGGGCTGAAATAAATAGGACACTCTGAAGGAGGAGGCCACTGTCCCACAGTGGCCTGTTGTGTGGGACCATGCCCAGGACTGTCTGGAGACCAGCGACCAGACTTCCCAGTCCTCTCGAGTGCTCAGAGTAACCAGGTGCAACTAGAATGTCTGCCAGATAATGGAGAACTTATGGAAGAAACAAAACAAACAAACAAAAAAAGTGAGAAATTCAAAGAAAAACTCAGCAGAAGTCATATTAACATGGTCTATATCTCATTATGTTAGAAATTAATTTTTAAAGAACTATGTACATCTTTTGCATACAATACCATTATGTATGTCTACTTTTTAAAATTCCAGATGGTAGTTAGTCATTTTTTTTTTTTTTTGGTTTTTCAAGACAGGATTTTTCTGTGTTACAGTCCTAGCTGTACTGGAATTCGCTCTGTAGACAGGCTTGGCCTTAAATTCACAGAGATCTGCTAGCCTCTGCCTCCTGAATGCTGGCGTTAAAGGCATGCGCCACCACCGCCCAGCAACAGTAGAAATTTTACTCACTGAAGTCTGTGTGTAACTATATTTCTGTAATTTTTTCTTAAATCCAAGAAATGTTATTGTCTCCGAAAGGTTTACATCAATATAGCACAGTGGCATAACATTGAACTGTTTCTCCATTCCATTTTGGCACAAGGTCGGTAGTTTCTCGAGGAATACACAGCTTCTCCCCAGTTCCCCGAGGATATCTGGGCAGGTCCCAAGGACCCTAAATCTCTCAGCCAATCAATGTACCTTCCTCGTTGTTATTGTTCCCACTCCTACTCACTCGCTTTCACCTAAAAAATAACTTGGAAGATAGAATGAATCCGTATCTCACATCCTATCCCTGCAAAAATAATGCTTACCCTATCTACACATAACACTAAACATAACACACCCATGGCACAATTATTAAAAATTATTCCTCCTTTAATATAACAGGGGCTTATTGTAGCCCCCTCAAGATGCACCTCTGACAATGATATTTCGTGGAGTCGGGGTTATCACAGCAATCGGGTGGTTGTTATATGGTTTCCCCAAGTGGTAACTTTCTCTAAGCTTAGTATTATTTGAATAATGGGCTTATTTTTCAGAAACCACAAAAATATTAGAGCCATTCAATAACGAATTTATACTAATAATATAATGCCATAAGTAATATAGTTATAACAAGAATATTTTGATAGTTAAAATTAAACTCAACATTCCAAGCAGCAAAAGAAGATAAAGAACCGGAGCTGGAGAGATGGCTCAGTGGTTGTGGTTAAGAGCACCGGCTGCTCGTCCAGGGGACCTGAGTTTAATTCCCAACACATACATGGTGGCTCAGAACAACCTGTAACCCTCTTCTGATCTCTCTGGGCACCCTCATAAGCGTGGCACACACACTTACACAAAAATAAACACAAAATAAATCACTTTCAAAGGAAGAGAATGAATAGACTTGAGTCAGTATCTAAGTGCTTCTGGATCAACTGACTCCTTTTCCCATCATCCCTATTTCCATGGCAACAACAGCTTTACATCCGGTAAGTCCAGTTTTAAGTGCCATTCCTAATAAATCAATGTGGATATACCACTTTAAAACTATGTTTATTTTCCTATGCGTATGTTGTAGGAAGATGAGAAACTGAACAAATTCCCATATAACTAAAAGTCGAATGCTGATTACTCACTAAAAATCCATACCAAGGTGCCTCCCCACAGATAATTTTTACAAAATAGGCCGGCTTTGGGTTTGTGAGCCAAAGCCTTATCTATTAAATAACAACATCACTTCCATGAATTCCATGAAACTACGTTCTGACATACCTATTCTGAATGAGTGAGAAATGCTTTCTGTGGGTAAACATAGATTTGTAAAAGCAGAAGTCGATTGCTGCTTTCAGAACTAATAATCTGCTAAGTGACCACAGACGAGAGAAGCGCAACCACGATAGTTACCACAGTTGGGAAATCACGTACAATAACAAAACCTCACAATCGTCTCTGAATGACTAAGGTTCATCACGAATTTCCTCTTTACCTTTATGGTGTTGGGTAATACCACATCCTCTTGGTGTGTTTCTGTTCTTTCCAGCTTGCACACAGGGTAAGGCTAAGTTCCTCATTTCCTGCATGGCTTGCATCATTCTAAATATGTGGTTACTATCTAGCCAGAAGATCCCTTCTTCTGGCCACAGAACTTTCTACCCCGACCTCCCACCAACAAGGCCACTTCCATTGAGAAGCTGCTCTGCCTTCATGGTAACTGTGATTCTCACATGGTGACTAAGTCAATACCTGGCTCAGCTGAGGCACAGGGAATGTACATAGGCAGATACTGACTTTCGCGGCAGCTAGGGGAAAACCTGCTAGTCCCTTCTGAGATTGCTCACCTGGGATGTGGAATCCACATGCCCATCAGCTGGAAAAGGGAAAGTGGCCAAGGAGCAGAGAAAGAGAGATGCCAAGGAAACAGCAGAAGAGTCCAAAGGACACGAATCAAGTTCATGGATACAGAGTCAACTTGGGCCTCACGCGGTACAGGCATTGTATAGCCAACAGTTCCAGCAGGAACAGTCCTGACTTGTTGAATTCAAAAGGTCTGATTCTTGATCAGGCAGAAACAAAACACTATTGAGTTCTGGCCAAAGGCCCAAGCTCTGTCTCCAAGTCCTACAGACTGGGTTATTACTTGAGATGAATTAGTCCCACTTCAGGGTATGACAATATTCAATTTGCTGCATCTTTCTATAATACCAGGCTGGAGAGAATGCTCAAAGGTTAAGAGAATGGACTGATTATGCAAAGGACCTAAGTTCAAATCCCGGCCCCGCATCGGACAGCTCACAACTATGTTTAACTCCAGTTCAAAGGAATCTGATGCCTCTGGTCTCACATATGCATACCCACACAGAGACATACATATATACACAGAATTTAAAATAAAGTAAATACCTTTTTTAAAAAAATGTAAGGTGGTGGTGGCACAAGCCTTTTTTTTACCCTAGCACTCAGGAGGCAGAGGCAGGAGGAGGGAGCTCTATGAGTTCAAGGCAAACCTGGTCTATAGAGTGAGGTTTCAGGACAGTCAGGGCTACGCAGAGAAACCCTGTCTCAAAGAAATCCAGAGACACAATAGTTTAAAAAAAAAATGGAATAAAACACCAGGGCTTTGCTAAGGGTATGTTTGCTATGTTTCTTACAAAATTGGAGAAGCAAATCAAAGCAATAAAATAGAATTTGATGAAACAGACTACCCTGGGCTTCTTGATTCATGAGTTACAGTGACTCCAATTTTTGATAAAGTAGAAATCAAGACTACAAGCAAACAAGTGTTTTCTCATAAGGAAACAAGGTCTAGCACTTAATCCCTGACTCAAGCCAGATGTCGCCTCCTTAATCATTTGGACACCTCCAGTCAGCACCTTGCGCTTCCCATGGAGGCTTCTACCAAGTCCCACCCTAGTGACACCCCGCTGAGCTCATGGACCTAGGTGACACTCAGACTCCATTCACAGCAATGAATGTGTTACAACCACACAATAATGACAGCAAAGTTAATTGTCACTCATGACACAGGAGTTTTGCTGCAGGGCTAAGAGAAATAAAAACACCTCCGATCTTCTCAGCCAAAGGAAGCTAAAAGGGGCAGGCCTTAAATTGGGGGAACTGTGCACGAAGGAACTGAATATAAATTAATTCTACTCTGTCGGTCTGTATTATGGAATCCTACTAAATAGTAACTGAGATCCCAGAAAGCCCCGCAGATGGTCAGTAATACGGAGTAGACCCCTCAGATCAACATCTTACACCTCAGCCTAGTTCATGGGGATTCCCCCCCCCCTAAAATTCTAAAACAGACTCTAAAAAAAGCTAAGAACTCGGCAACCCATGTAGTGGAGCACGCCTTTAATCACAGTACTAGGGAGGCAGATGCAAGTACATCTCTACGAGTCTTAGGCCAGCCTGATCTAGATAGAGAGTTCCATCCAGAACATCCAGGGCCACATAGAGACTGTCTCAAAAACAACAAAAACCCACTTACCTTGTATGAGCCAGAATTTAAAGAGAAGGCGTGCGTGCATGTATACATACATACATACATACATACATACATGTATTCTGTAGTATAGTAAAAGAAAAAACTGACCAGAATCAACATGATATTTAGTATACAAATAAAAATTACTCTTACTTTACTAATATATATAATCAACATGATATTTAGTATACAAATAAAAATTACTCTTATTTTACTAATATATATATTAACCACCACCCCCAACCAGACTCTCTATTTTTGGTGAGAGGCAAAATTCTACTCCTTTTTTAATACATTCCAAGGAAAGATCCTGAAGGTGCTTGTCCTTGTAGACTACAAAAGGGCATCGGCTAGAAAGGTGCCCATACTGAATGTGTGCGTGATGAGGTCATGAAACACATGCACTATAGGGGAACATCCAAAAATAGCATCCAAAACAAGGTGTTGCCCAATCTGGGGATAGAGTGAACAGGTAGTTGAACACCCACTCTGTCCCGAGGCCACCAAGCAGCTGCTTGGCCAATACTTTATTTATGCCCTGCCCTTTTTGAATCCACGCTAGTGTAATATCCTGCCTATTGGGCCACTCCCCAGCACCTCTCCACAGAAAAGAAATCTTGGGCCACGTAAGCTAGAGACAAACAATAACAAAACAAAAAGAAAAAAAGTAAGTAACCTGAGGGATATAAAGTAGCCAGAGCTGGCAAATATAACTGGGCATGGGGGCACACGCCTGCAATCCCAGTGCTCGGGATGGGCACAGAGGCAGGAGGCTTTTGAGTTCAAGGCCATCTTGAAGCCAGCCTGGGCTACATGAAACCCTGAGCGAAAAAAATAAAAAAGTAATGCCCACTTAAATATAAATTTCAGATACACAAACTATCTTTACGAGTAGTTCCATGCAAAATTTGGGTTGTGTCCGCACTAAAAATGTATTCAGTGTTTATCAGAGACTCACACGTAACTGGACATCAGTGTTTTATCTGGCAAAAATTCTTGTTGTTGCATACTCCTTATCTAGCCCCCTTCTTTCTTGGCTACGATCCAAATTTAGAGAACACCCTCATTTTCAGTCATGGGGTAGAGGGATTATATGGGGAAGCTAACTCCCTATTTATGCCAAGCAATGAAATGCAGTCAGCAAATGAACACCGAATCTTAATAGCAATACCATACTCTTTATGCCAGATCATGTATCTAAGCCAGGACAAAAAATAAAAATAAATAAATAAGACAACAGCTTAAGGAGCTGTGCTGTGGTTATAAAGGGCAGTCTCAGACTGTAGGGCCAAATGTGATGTCAAGCCAAGCTGGAGACATCCCTGTTGTGTAGCCCATGAAGGCACATGAGCTTCTCATTGATGAGATTCCCAAAGGGGGCAGGTCAGGCCCTCTCCGCTTTTTTATATAGCATAGCCCACAAGGAGTGTGTTTGGCTGTTGTTAAGGCCAAAGAAAAACAACCATTATTAAGGCACTTTGGAGAACGTTAAGAACTGCACCCTTAGCAGCAAAGAGAACCAGGTGAACAAATTCTCAGCAACTAACGCTAAGGTGAACCTCGGCCCTTGGGATGCTTCAGGGCTCCGGGTAAGAGAGGCCAACTCTTGCCAAGAAGTGTCTTTTCCCAGCTGCGGGAATGTGTGTAGCCCTAACAAGGTGTACGTTTTCAGAGGTTTGGGGAAATGCTTATTTAGCAGGAGTCTGGCTATTTCAAACAGTACCGTGAAAAATTCCAATCAGATGACACAAGTCTTGCCCTTATCTCTGCCAAATAGTTCAAAGCACAATTCAAAGAAAAGAAAAGGTGTTTCCCAACACCCACCCCATTATCGAGTCTGAAGTTTCTCTCTTTTCATTCTGTGCTTTGAGACAAGAGTCTCTTCTCACTAGGTAACCCAAACTGGTCTCAAACTATGAATTCTCGTGCCTCAGGCTTCGAAGTGCCACCATACCTGCCCTTATTTAAATCAGTGTTGCTATTTACATTTCAAAGGTGGTCTCCCTTCAGCCTCCAACTAACCTGTGTGCCTTTGATCTTTCTGCAAAGGGTTCCTCAGGCTACAGACCTGAGGGGTCAAGCGCAAGTACACACATTGTTTCCCGTCTACTTATTAAGGCTACTTACGGCCTCCTAGAAAAAAGAATCTTTATAAGTTTGCCATCTGAGAACCAGTTCAGGATTTGGCTGGGCTACAGCACCTGCCCACCTCAACCACCTTAGCCCCACCTAGAACTTGAACGCCAGAACCTCCAGCAGCATCCCAGCCGCGGTTTTTTTTGTCACTTCAGAGTTCTGTCACCTGGTATCTTGGGAAGGAAGAAACTAAGTCACAAAGACACGCTCTAACATAACAGCCCTTGAGAGTTCTAGCTTCAGATGTCATTGACACACGACTGCACATGAAAGCCTCTGTAAGTTTTAGATCAAAAACAGAACACATTAGGAAGAAAACAAAACCAAACCCACAAAAGTGCCAATCTAGCTACTTCCTAAGATCTAGTTATGGAATTCTATAGCCCAATGCGAAGCTCACATGCGAACATCTAGGGAAACCCTTGAACGATACTAGCACGAGATTTTCAGTGAGGTTTTCCTATATTGGGAAAGCAAACTTCCAGGCTTCACTAGTAAAACACTCGCCCAGCACATGACAGGATTCAAATAAAAAAAGTTTTTATTTTAAATCCCATTTCATTATGTTCACAATTACATAATATCTGAGGAAAAGGATAATTCTAAAGAGTAGCCTCCAAATAACATATGAAATCAATCTCTAATTTTGTTTCTTCCTCCAGATTGATAATATCACCCAGAACTTGGGAGGCAGAGGCAGGTGGATCTCTGCAAGTTTGAGGATAGCCTGGTCTACAGAGTGAGTTCCAGGACAGCCAGGGCTACACAGAGAAATCCTATCTTAAAACAGGAAAAAAAAAAAAAAGGAAGGAAGGAAGGAAGGAAGGAAGGAAGGAAGGGAAGGAAGGAAGGAGAGAGGAGAGGGAGGGAGAGGGGAGAGAAGGAAGGAGGGAAGGACAAAAAAATCCCAGTCACTTAGGTCAATAGCAAAAAAAAATTTTAAAAATGTTCTACTCCTGTTTTGTACTGATGAGCTGGCTATGCCTTCATTTAGGGACAAAATAACAGGATGCTAAGAATCCCCTCTTGCTCTCAGGCCAACTGGAGTTGGAGTGGTCCTGCTGGGCTCTATGTGAGCCAGAAATGCAGGGCCAAGAATTAGCACTCTGGGTGATACCCAGGTCACATGCCTGACCCCTCTTGGTCAGGTGAACAGGAGTTTACATGTAAATCAGGAAATCTCTGGAGCAGAACAATGGGAAGCTGACTCATGGTGCCTAAGCCGAAGGTAATGAGAATGGCTAAGGACTCTATGACTAAGCCTTCCTTTTGCAGGGCCAAGACAGAGACCAAGGGGCCCAAAAGTCACCCGGTAAGTGATGTCCTTTCTCACCTCAGCCACTGTGTTTGGACACACTTTGCATTAAGAGATAGTAAAATGAAACAAATGCCCCTTACTGATTCCTTCCTTGTCTCGAAGCTCTAGTTAATTCCACGGGGTCACAATCCAGTGGTGGCAAGGGCAGACTTGAAGATACCCTTCTGTCAGCATCTTCTCCACAAAGTATGGCTGGCCAGGAAACAACCTCACAGGAGTTGAGGCAGGACCCATCCGACGAGCCTGGGTCCAGGACAGAAGGAACTCAAGACTCGCAGACCCAACCAAGCTTTTTATCCGCCTCCAAGAGTGTGGCGGTAGAAGCTGTTTGATTTAATTTTAAAAAAGTAAAACAAAAAAAACCTTATCCTCCGTTTTCTCAAAAGACCTGTGACTATAAATATTAAAATTATACGCATCTAAATGTATCTAAAACCTTACTATAAAATAATTTTTAAAAATGGTTGACTGTGTGTTGGGGCAGGTCTTACCTAAAGTCTAAATTGCAATCTCAAGGACTCCTTACAATTTCCCCAGTTTACTAACAATTCTACCCAGAGTGGTTGTTATGAATATTAAGCTATAAATAAAGTTGGGTTCAAACTAACACTTCATCTTTCATTCCATCAATTATGGGGTGGGGGTGGCGGCGTTATGTACAAACCTCAAATACACAGCAAGCATGGTGGCCAACACCTTCAATCCCACAATCCCAGCCCTCAGAAGGCAAATGCAGACAGATTTCTGTGAGTTAGTTTGAGGCCATTCTGACCTACGAAGCAAGTTCCAGGACAGCTAGTAGGTCTTACTACACAGTAAGACTTTGTCTTTTTTTTTAAAAAGACAAGATTTATAAACACACGCACACAATTTTTTTAAGGCCATGAATTTGAAAGAGAGAAGGGGAGGGGTACATGGGAGGGTTTGGAGGAATGAAAGCGGAGGGAGAAATGATGGAACTATATTACAATCTCAGAAGGTACAAAAATTATTTTTAAAATTTTTAGTCACATAATAAGTAAGCTGAGGATGACCAGCACCCTATAAAACAACCTTTACGTAAAGCCTGCTAAGGAAGCAACCCATCTTGTCCCCAGAGAGAATAAAGCACGCACCTTCTGTATCTTTTCAAAGACCAGGAGATACCTCAGCCAAGATAGGCTTTCTCAAATGCCCTGGTGCAGTGGCCAGAGCGTAAGACTAGACACAGCTGGAGAAGGGCTATGCGGGGACTGGGCAGACGACTCTGTGATTAAGAGCATCTTATGTTGCTCTTGCAAAGGACCCTGGTTTGGTTCCCAACACCTACAGGACAGCTCACAACTGCTTCTAACTCCACTTCCAGCAGGCGTCACATCCTCTTGTGGCCTCCTTCACTCATGTCATGCGTATAAACCCACATAGCACACACATAAATAAATAAATAAATAAATAAATAAATAAATAAATAAACAAACAAACAAACAAGTAAGCAAGTCCAACCTGTCCCCTGGAGTTGTCTGGGAGGAAAGGCTGAAGGCACTATATTAAACATGACAACTGGAAGAACTTATTTTAGAACTTGTATGCATTGACTTACATACTTACTTGTTTTTCCAGCCATAATAAGGTCCTTCTGCACTGGCTGAGGTCTAGGCCCTCTCTAGCATAGCTCTGACTCTAAGGGAACAGTCAAAGTCGATTCCACTTTACAAACAAGGAAATGAGAGTTTGCTGATTATGTAACCTCATTCAGTGATTCAAACCGGAATGTCTAACAACAAAACTCATGAGTACTCCCTGACTGTCCTCTGTTGCTGCTGCTGCTGGCCAAGTGTCCAACCTGTCTCTCCACACTGTGCACACACTGCCACTAGGCCCAGAGTTCCATGTCTGAAGCAATGGATGGAAGCCGCCATTGGCAGCCATAGAAACCACTGAAGAGAAGGAAGAGGCCACTTTTCTCTCAAAAACAGAAGAAACTGCCAAGAGAAACAACCCAAATATTCACCAGCAGAGCAGCAGTCGAATGCATTAGCAACGTTCATCTGCTTACAATAAACCAGGAGGAGACGACACCATTTAGCCGCAAGGGGAACGAAGCGCCGTCCCTGCGTGCTACGTGGAGGAGCTTTGAAAACACTGTGCCAGGTCAAAGCAGCCTGTCATCAAAGCCCACGATTGCACGCTTCCATTTACACAAGTTGGCCAGAATATATAAGCAAATGTAGGGAAACAGAGAACACATGAGTGCTTGCTAAAGCCAGGAGGGATAAACAAACAGGGTGGGAACGGGGCTGGAGAAGGGTGAGAGCTCATAGTTGTCCAGTTATAGGGGCTTTCTCTGTAGTAATGAACATGTTCTAAGACTGAGAGCTGCAAGTATCGATGAGTACACTAAAAATATTGAATTACACACTTTACATAAATTATGTTTTATTTAAATCACGTCCCAATAATAAATCTTTTTTAAAATCCACTAATGAAATGAAAAGAAACCTTGGCTAATATCTCCTGCAAGTTCCTCACTCAAGGATGAGGAAATCAAGCAACAGACCTAATGTTCAGGTCCAAATCAGTGTTCTAATGTACTGTGCCTACTGATCCCATCACTCAATGCCCTCCCTGGGGGGTCCACCTCAGTGCTAGATCACGCATGAGCCCACCACAGGATATAAACCTAGCTGGACTTTCAAATCTGAGATGTTGAAATTATGCCCAACGACCTTTACCGTTAGACTCGGAGAGGCCAAGACCCTAAAAACTGAGCAGCCAGGAAAGAAATTAAGCCTAGATGAACCAGCATGGTAGAATGCACTGGGTAAAAGGTCAGACAAGAGCCAGGTGATGGTGGCACACGCCTTTAATCCCAACAATCGGGAGGCAGAGGCAGGCGGATCTCCCTGAGTTTGAGGTCAGCCTGGTCTACAAAGCAAGTGCCAAGACAGACTCCAAAGCTACACACAGAAACCCTGTCTTGAAACACAAAACAAACAAAAAAAGATCAGACAAGAGATGGAGATACTCTGGGAAGGAGGCAAGTACCACTCAGAGGCCAGCAAACAGTAAGCCTGGACGAGCAGGGCAGGGGGTTCATATCGGAAAGGATGAGAAGCCTGTCAGAAGGTCAGCCCTGATAGGGTAAGACTTCCTTGACAGTGTGGACCGGCAAACAATGAAATGGGTGTTGTCTAGCGATGACGTACCCGGGACAAGGTCCAGGACAGGTTCCTACAGCCTACAATGGAACAATCAAGTCACACTAGGGTGGAGGCAACAGGAATGGAGAAGCAGGAAGGAAAGATGAGATCCTGAAGGAGAGACAGTGAAGAGCCAACCAGGCCAAGGCCTATAGGATGGAAAAGGGCAGCCAGGGCCAGGGTTTGACTGGCATATGACTCTGGCCAGCTTAAAGATGCTCTGTCTTGATTTCTTGACTAAAATGAGGATAAAGTTGGTCATACCGTTCTTGGGATGATTAAACATGGAACATATTAAAAAGAATGTGTAAAGATATAGTAGCTCATACCTTTAATACCAGCACTCAGGAGGCGGAGGCAAGAGGATTTCTGTGAGGTCAAGGCTGGCCTGGTCTTGCTGTCTAAACACAAGTGTGTGTGTGTGCGTGCATGTGCATAGCATAGAGTGGGACTTCTGTTTGATAAACCAATGCGCATGTGTTACAAGCATGTATATCAGGAAC
The DNA here is from genome assembly GCF_982192425.1 of Myodes glareolus. Taxonomy (NCBI): domain Eukaryota; kingdom Metazoa; phylum Chordata; class Mammalia; order Rodentia; family Cricetidae; genus Myodes; species Myodes glareolus. The sequence goes on along the minus strand of NC_142045.1, from coordinate 27,717,885 downwards.
TAGATGATCCAGCTCCTGAAGACAACAGGAGAAGCAAGGGAAAGCTTCACTACCTCCTATCAAAATACCCTTTTCAGTCTCTAGTCTGGGTTCTAGAAAGAATAAAACTGGCTGGCCCCTGATGTTTGAGGGTGGGCCTTCTGAGAGAAAAACATCAACACACAGAAGAATGCCTATTCCTTACCAAAGTCCATCCACCATGAATACCCGAATGTTTGTGCACATGCACACAAACACACATTTTAAAAAAAGAAACTGGACTGGAGAGATGGCTCAGTGGTTAAGAGCACTAGCTACTCTTCCAGAGGTCCCGAGTTCAATTCCCAGCAACCATATGGCAGCTCAAAACTATCTGTAATGAGATCTGGCACCCTCTTCTGTCCAACAGGCAAACATGCAAACAGAACACTGTATACAAAAATAAATAAATCTTTAAAAAAAAAAAAAGAACAAAAAACAAATAAATGTAAATTATCATGCAAATACAATGCATATTTAGCAACTAAACTTGTTGAGTCTCTTGTGTTTGGATAATCAAATTTTTCCCTAAAAAAATGAAGAGGGGCAGCAAGGTAGCTCAAGGGGTAAAGGTATTCTTGGGTCAGTCAACATGACCTTCAATGTCAGAAATAAACATCTCAAGGTCATCTCTACATGAAAATAGTAAACATAAACATATGATTTAGAATGGCGTGTCCCCAGGAGTACAGTCCCTCCTGGGTTTATCTGACTAAACTTCCTTTCAAGTTTATTTACGGGTGACAGTTGTCCACCAAGAACAAACCTGAGTCAGTGTTGAATATTCAAGACTGACTAGCTTCTCTGACGTGTATATGCTCACTATTGACAAAGTTAACCTGTTTAATTACAGCAAAGACCCCAAATTCCCAATTACTTTACACCCTGGGGGAGGGAGAGAAATCTCTTGGAACAAAAACAGCCTTCTCCAGCACCGCTGGGAAAGTTTCAATCTCGAGAACTTGTCAAAGCCGCAGTGTTAGGCCAGTAAATTTCCGAAGCCAAAGAGAATGGGAAAATAATCTGGGAATGGAGGCAGACAGTGTGCTATTCACAGCACGTTTTCTCTCTTGGGTCGTCATTGTTCTGTCCGAGGAGGTCTTAGAATGTACGGTTAAGACAAGAAAATAAATACCAGGAACAGTAGAACATATTACAGAATGCAATCTACCATACATATATGCACCTACTGTGCTAAACATGATGGGATACAAAATGGACCCAACAAATATCAATTGGAAAAGTATCAAAATGAGTAGAAGTGAAAAATCAGTTGTATTTATTTCAAGAAGCATTAATTGAATTTTTAAGCTAGGTACTCAGGAAATACAAAGTAGCCAACATTTGGTTCTTATCCACAGGAACTTACCAATAAAGAATGAAAACAAAGCAGAGGTCCCCTCCATCAGGGCAGACAAGGGGAATCTGCTGTGACCAAGCCAACTGCAATTCAAACTTGTACTACTGCATCAAATCCAAACGTGTGCATTTTCACCTCTGACCACCCAGTGATGTAGAGATGATTTCAAAAGCATGTTCGAAGGTTGGAAAGATGGCTTAGTGGTTAAAAGCTCTTCTGGAGGACCTGAGTTCAATTCCCAGCACTCACATGCGGCAATTTAAAACCAGTTATAACTCCAGCTCCAGGGATCCAATGCCTCTGCCTTCCTCCTCGGGCACTGCAGTCATGTACACACACACACACACACCTCCTTGGGCACTGTAGTCATGTATACACACACATACCTCCTTGGGTACTACTGTAGTCATATACACACACATACACAAACATACACAGACACACCTCCTTCGGCACTGTAGTCATGTATACACACATACACACACATACCTCCTTGGGTACTACTGTAGTCATGTACACACACAGACACACACACACACACCTAAAAAAATTAAAACACTCTATGTCAACACCGTATTTCCCTGCATCGATGTGCATAAAGCTAAAGCTAACACAACACCTGTCCATGTTTTCAGAGGCCAAGTCAGGGAAATGAATTATGCCCATTCTTTTGACAATTAGCATTACACAACATTTTAATGGTCAAATACTGCACGGTACAGATTAAATTACTATGGGAATTTGGAAGAGGCGGAGAGACTTTCTACTTGTTTGGTCCTCTAGGGTTTTAGGGAGGAGATGGAGTTGGCTAAGTCTAAAAAAAAAAAAAAAAAAAAAAAAAAAAAACAAGCACGGAGGCAGAGGACATCCCATGCGAGGAGAGAAATGCACAGCTCTTGCTCAGAAATCTAAAGAGGGGCCCCTCTGTATGAAACTTGGGCATCCATCCCTGTGCAGAAAACGGAGCAAAACTGGAGAAACAGGCATCAGTTTCATAGCTTCCTCCAAACCTGCCTGGTAACATAAAAAACCCACTCCCCTGATGGACACACAGATATATGGAGATAAGATACTTGGCTGGAAAGAGGCTCAAGCACCCCAGCACAGCGAGTTCCCCGGCATCTGGACTCAAGGGTTCATATGAAGGGCAATGGCATTCACATAATACCCGCTCCCGATTTCAGATTTTAACCAGCAGAGACAGGCGGAGCCTGATCCCCATATCTGCTTCCCTAACTCTCTGAACCTTTATTTTTCTCTTTCTGTCCTTCTTGGTACAAGATTAAGAAAGAAAGGACAAAAAAAAAAAAATCAATGCCACAAAGTCTGTACATTTAAATTCAGCCCACATGACATTTCCTTCACATTTAATTACTTCCATACAATTTACATCCGCTAGTCACGCTAGACCCCAGAGTATTAAACATGCTCCTTGACAAAGACACTCTTGTCCGATAATAACCCCCATAATCAAAGTTCGGGAATTATGGGTAGGGGCCTAGTTGGCTGATGGGTGAAACAAACAGGTTTTAAAAGTCATCCAAGCAGGCTCCAAACAAGAAGCAAACCAAAGCTGGCCACTTTCATGCTTAAGAACAAAGCCCGGCAACACCACAAGAGGAGGCCTTCGCTTGTCACCACGTCACGGAGCTTGTCAGGAAGAACAGCACTCGATGCTACCTGAAGACACACGGTTCTGTTGTCAAGGTGTTTAGATCTGGACAATAAGCTAGAGTTTAAATGTGTTTAAAGAAGCAAACCATGCTTCAAGGAAGCTCTTCCCCCCCACACACAAACCCAGGCAACAATGATGATCTATCCTGTAACGAAGGCATCTACCTACAAAACACCTCTCAAGAGGTTCCTAAGTATTCCTGTGTCCACACACTTGCTTAACCTTATCTTACTTGCCCTCCTTTCCCAAAAATTTAGCTTTGAAAATCCCTGAAAGCACAAGGGTCCTAACACATAGGCCATTTTTCACAAGAATCATGCCTATTTTCTTACAACATCCCTTTTAAAAGATCAACCATTTGTAGCTCCATGCAGTCTCTCCTCATGCGCAAAGCTCATTCAGACTGACAAGCGCCAACAGGCTGACCTGTTTCTCAGATTCAGTCATGGCTCATGTTTCTGTCGCTTGCCCCCAGCTCATCTTCATGAACCACAGCTTTGTCCATGCATAAAGGTTAGAAACCACCACTTATACCACTGTGATCTTAGAGACTGGTTGGTAACAGGTTTCCCTTCTAGCCAAAGAAATTTTGGCCCAATAAAAAGGAACTCTGAGCCAGGCATGGTGACACGTAGCTTTAATCTCACCATTCAAGAGCTTTGTGAGTTCAAGGACAGCCTGATTTACATACATAGTGACTTCCAGCAGGCCACGTAAAGAGACTGTCTTGCTGGGCAGTGATGGTGCACGCCTTTAATCCCAGCACTCGGGAGGCAGAGGCAGGTGGATCTCTGTGAGTTCGAGGCCAGCCTGGTCTACAAGAGTTAGTTCCAGGATACACTACAAAGCTACAGAGAAATCCTGTCTCGAAAAACCGAGAGAGAGAGAGAGAGAGAGAGAGAGAGAGAGAGAGAGAGAGAGAGAGAGACTCTGTCTCATTTATGGGGGGAAAAAAACCCTCTGGGAGCCAGCAAGATGTCCTTGCTGCCAAGCCTGAGGATCTGAATTTGAGCCCCTTCCATGCCTTTAACCTCAGCAATCTCGGGAGGCAGAGACAGGTGAATTCCATGAATTCAAGATTAGCCCTGTCAACGTAGTGAATTCTAGGCCAGCCAGCTGGACACAGTGAAACCTGGGAGCAGGAAACAGAATAGATGTTATGGGCTGACTGGGAGCAGGTAGGGATGGCAGCAAGGGGCCAGGTGGGAGAGAGGGGGATGGGGTGGAGGGAGAAAGTGCAGGAGAGACTGGAATTGGGTGGGCATTTGGGGGGTGGGGTGGGAACCTAGTGCAGCGGAAATCCCTAAAATATACGAAGGTGATCCTAACAAGGACTCCTCACTTGTGGCCAGGTGAGGCGTCCAGCGATGGGACTAGGTTGCATGCAATTGAGTTGTTGGCCAAGGGGTTACCATGGAAACCAAAAAAACAACCCAGGCTGTTGTCAAGACAAAGGGTTACTCTCTGCAGCTGACAATGGGGTTGGAAACAACACTCACACAACTCACTGAACAAGGAGAAGTCAAACTGGCACCTAGAGCCCTCACCCCTAGATTCCTACATTCTAGCCTCTTCGATGCGAGAAGGTACTCTGCAAGTTGCCGAGAGAGTAGTGTGAACACCAGCACAGCCACAAAACCTTCGACCTACAATCTGTCCTGCCTGCAAAATATGTGAGGGTGCCGGTGGCACAGAACTTGTGGGAGGAGCCAGACAATGTCCGATTTGATTTAAGGCCCACTCCACCAGAAGACACCCATCCACAACCCTGCTTGGGTAACCAAGAACCAGAGACCTTGAGCAAAACCAAACCTACAGGTCTTTAAAAAAAAAAAAAAAGTCAATAAAATGATTCCTAATGATTTTCTGCTATATTCATATCAGTCTTATCCAGTCATCAGAGAGGCTTCCTCCAGATGGGAACAGAGCAGAGAGACCCACAGCCAGACATTACATGACAGTCTGAGCTCACAGAGACTGAACAGCAAGCACAGGGCCTACACGGGTCTGCACCAGGTCCTCTGTGTATGTATTATAGCTGTTAGCTTAGTATTTTTATGGGATTCCTTACTGTGAGAAGGAGTGGGTCTCTGACTCCCGTGCCTGCTCTTGGGACCCCTGCAACTCCCTCCAGTTGCCATGACCAGTTTTGGTATGACAGTTTTTGCTTTGTCCTTCTATATTTTATTTTGTCATGCTTGCTTCTTATCTCTTAGAAGCCTGATCTTTTCTAATGAAAGACAGAGAGGGAGTGGATCCTGAGGGAATCTAGTACCTCAGCCCCAGTCTCTGCCACAGTCCACGAAAGAGTGGACTCGGTGGGGAATATGTTCCCTGGGCCTGTCTAGGTTCGCGGTGCTAACCATTCCTCCTTGACTCACTCTTTCCTGGCTGTCAGGCATCTTCCTTTGTCCTCCAGCCTTTCTGACTGTTCCCCTTCCTGTCCGTCACAGGATCTCTAAGGACTTCTCTATGTGAAGCCTGTGAGACCTCATCCATACATGGATTCAATCTTGACACAATACACTGATCATACAGGGCAGTGGAAGGGCCCAGAAGGACTGGGCAGAACATGGAATATGTCCTAGATCATAAGGGCAAAGAATACATTAAAAGTTACTTAGATACACTAGACAAAAATTATTTTAGAAAATCATGGTCCATCTTCCCTGAATATTTAAAGGAAGTCACCAGTTGCTAGAGGGTGGAGCTCCTGAGGGCCAGTCTCTCCCTGAGGGAATTCTACTGGTTGATGGGGAGGGAGAGCCATTTTCTTCAGTGACGTCAAGACTAGGAAAGGTCCTCCTGCCCAATAAATAACCCCTTCCCATGTAAACCATCCCAATTAAATTCACTGGGTCTCAAAATGAAAAAGACATGAAAGTAGATGAGAGATTGACGGGGGAAGACAAAGAGGATGAGGGGAATGTAAGTCAGGAGAGGTAATGGGGGGGGTCATACGACCAGAGTACACGACAGTCATGTATGAAAATGTCACAATAAAAACTATTCTTACATAGAATTAATAGACAGTAATTGAATAGGAAATAAAAAGTGTTCCCTCGGGAAGAAAGAGACTCATGATCCGAAACCCAGACATTATAATCCAAGTTCTCAGGGACTGAAAGGGAGGATCGTGATAGATCTGAGGCCAACCTGGGCTACAGAATGAGACCATATCTCAAAAAAAAGAAAAAAATGGTCAAAATATGAAGGAAAAGGGGGTGTAAATTTAATCAATGAAGAGTAAGAAAAAATCCATTTCATTGTGGGTCGGATATAGTCTCTCTTGTTTGGTTAAGGGTTTTTAATGTCAGACACAGCGCAAAGCTAAAATTCAATCTGTTCCGCAAAATGGTGAACACCCTTGCAGTCTCAGTCCTCAGGGCCAGAAACAGGTGGCTCCCCGAGTTCAAAGCCAGCCTGGTCTCCTACACGGGCTGTGTTCTCAGCTAGCAAAAGCTGCATAGTGAGAGACCCTGTCTCAAAAACCCAAACCAATAAATACATCAAACCCAATTCTGACTAATATATTAGGAAATGAGTCGTTTTATAGAATTAAAATCACAGAAATGTTGACTGTGGACTGACTTCCAACGCTAAGGAGTTGGGAAGGGCTGCAGAAATGGCTCGGTGGGTAAGAGCACGTAATGCTCCTCCAGACGACCCAGTTCAGTTCCTATCTCTCAGAGCTCACAATTGCCTCTAACTCGAGACACCTTACTCCCAAGGAACCAGACACCCTGCTCTGTCTGCCCTCTGAGAACCAGCACACACGGCAGTCACACAAACACACACAATAAATTTAAAAAATAGGAACAATGAATCTTAAAAAGAAAGACTTTATGAGATTAACGGTATACCTCTTTACTCCTAGCAATAAGGAGACAGAGATTGGAGCTCTGTGAGTTCAAGACTAGCCTGACCTAAAGAAAAAGTTCTAGGACCATCAGGGCTACACAGTGTGATCCTGTCTCAACATTTAGACAAAGCACAAATTTGGGTTAGAGGTTCCTAGCTCCGGTAATGTGGGCGGCAACCTGTAAGACCCAGCAGCCAGCCAAATGCCACTGACTTACGGAATGGGATGCTACCAAAAGTGACAAAATGTCTGGTTTTACAGCACAGCTGATAGAGTGCCTGCCTAGCATGCGTGAAACCATGGCTTCAAGAATATGCACTAAGCATGGTAGGTCGCACATGCCTGAAATCCCAGCAGCACCCAGGGAGGAAATGCTGGAATACCAATCATTAGTTCAAGAGAATTCTCAGCCTTTGAAAACAGCTTGGGATACACGAGACACTGACTTTAGATAGATAGATACATAGATAGATAGATAGATAGATAGATAGATAGATAGATAGATAGATAGATAGATAGATGCCAAATGAAACCAATAATCTTTTAACTAGAGATAGATAGATAGGCAGATAGATAGATAGATAGATAGATAGACAGACAGACAGACAGACAGATAGATAGATAGATAGATAGATAGACAGATAGATATATAATAGTTGAGAAAAAAGCAAAGCAATAACAAAGATGCCTAGCAGGCAAGCAACAGGCAAACAACAAACTCAGGGTAAAAAAAAAAAAAAACAAACAAAAAACTAGTATAAGGAACTAGGCTCCCCCTATCTTATCAGTGGATCATTGAGGGTTAAAGAGAAAACCTAAATTAAATATAGATGCAATTTTTAAAAGTTTAAAGTTCTTATCTATGAGCTCTGAGGATTGAAGGAAACCACTGTTGTTCAACCAAAGACATCTATACCACTAGATCTGTTACCACTGTGAAGATGTTTGGTGGAAAAAAATTTATTTTATGAGTTCGAGACCAGCCTGGTCTACAGAGTGAGTTTCAGGACAGCCAGAGCTACACAGAAAAACCCTGTCTTGAAAAAACAATATAAATAAATAACGTGCACACACACACACACACACACACACACACACACACACACTTCAGAAAAGGCAGAACAGCAGAGTGTGTTAACCATGACTTTAATCCCAGCACTTAGGAGGCAGTGGCAGACAGGAGTTCCAGGCCAGCCAAAGCTACATCATGTGACCCAGTCTTTAAAAAATAAAATACAACTATTATTAAAGATAACTAGTAATGGTCAATGTCATGGCATGTACGAGCAGGGGAAGTTTTTTGCAGAATTGTTATTTACTTTCTACAATAACATTCATAGAATAAAGACTGGAAAAGTTGACTGAAGGCCATCATTTTCTTTAAAAATTCTATTTTGCTGGGCAGTGGTGGCACACGCTTTTAATCCCAGCACTTGGGAGGCTGGATCTCTGTCAGTTCGAGGCCAGCCTGGTCTATAAGAGCTAGTTCCAGGACAGGCTCCAAAAGTTACAGAGAAACCCTGTCTCTAAAAGCCAAAATACAATAATAATAATAATAATTCTATTTATGGTTCATGCGCAAAAACCATGTATCTCATTATAATCAGAAATTTAAAAATAAATGATAACCTCAGTAGGGGAGCTAAAGAGATTGGCTCAGTCATTAAGAGCGCTTGCTGTCCTCCCAGGGGCTCTGGGTTTCCCAGCATAGTATGCTGGGCTGACCACAACTGAATCTAAGCTTCTCTGGCACTGAGAAAATAAGCTAAAAAGTAGCCCTTCGTGGGTTCAGTCCCAATGAGCCAGGCTGCACTTGGGTGGACTCAGAGGCATCAGAGGAGCCACCCAGCTTCAGCTTTGCCTCTCTATCCGGTACCTTAAAGGTTGCCACAGCAGAGCAAAGGTACAAATACTCCAACAGTCACCTTTAAGAAGAAACAGAAAAGGCTGTCTTTAATCCCAGCGCTCAGAGACACGGGAAAGCAAACCTGTGAGTTGTAGGCCAGTTAGGACTACAGAGTGAGGCCTTGCTCTAAAAAAAAAAAAAAAAAAAAAAAAAAAAAGTAGCAGAAAGTGATGACATCATACACCTAGGACTAATCTAGTTTACTGAAGAAAACGACAAAAGATGGCTAAAAGTCTCTTGGAGGTTTTTATTAATTATTAATAAAGGTCAATGTAATTGCATGTATGAGCAGGGGAAGTTTTTTTGCAGAATTGTTTTTTTTTTTTACAGTAACATTTATAGACTAAATTCCCCACAAACTCATTGTTCAGGTGTGTTAGTGACGTAGGTAAAAGGAGGGGTTGAAAGGGCAAACACCTGCTTAAAAATAGATGGGGTCCACTTCTGTCAGAGTCCACTGTCAAATAACACGATTTCTGCCAAAAACATAAAACACCAAAGCCACCAAAGCCTCAAACTGATCCTTGTCAACTCCAAATTCCTTTGGTTTCGGATCGAGACAGCCCTCGGCTCCCCATAGTCACGAATAGGACTCCTCAGCTAACCCCACTTTACAGATGATAACGCTGAGGAAGGGACAAGGGCTCAAGAGAATTCAGTCAGAGTTCAACAGCTACCGGTTTTCCTTAAGGCTGGGTAACAAAACGTGACACAACATTTACCTGACTCAAACATCAAACAAAGCTCTCAAAGACATCCAGAATTCTTGGCAGATCGCTTATTCTACAAGACACTATTCACAAAAACACATAACCCCTTCAATGCTCTTAATTACTTAGCTAAGAAATGTCCAGGGATGACATCAGGTCGGGCCAACCCGCTGTTTACACTCACTCCATTGACGATTCAAAATGAAATGAAGAAGCACTCTGGTTTGGCTGGAGGAGTTCCTGGAGCCGCATGGGCAGACAGAAATGGATCACAGCAACTTTTTCTACACCCAAGGCTAACTTCTATTTTTGCCCTAAATCACAAACACATCTGAGCAAATTCAACCATTAAGAAGACGTGTAGAAAAGAATTTGTTTTTACTTAGAGGTCATTTTTGTCTATGTTCCCACAGACATTAGGCAATCCCAGCTCTTATTTCCTAATTCAATAATTATATTTATGGGTGCATTCATGAGCAGTTTAAAAGTCATCTGAGACCAAAAAGAACAATCTAAAATGATTGAGACTCTACTTATATTTATTGCAAAGTTCATGTTAGTAAAAGTCAGGATGAAATACGATTTTTATATTATGAAAACAGTTGCATTTACCTAAGCGAACTTAATACACGATATTTTGAACACTAATATCTTTCTAAACTTAGAAAAATGCTATGCTATGACATCACATACCTGACTTCTACCACTATTTAGAGATCAAAGCACATGTCTACACCATGGCTCAATAATCCAGGCACCAACTGGACTAAAAGGCCACTGCGCCGGCTTCAGGATGTCGGTATCACACCAACCCCAAAACAAACATAAAAACAATAAAAAGTATTCCCAAGAAGCTGAAGAGATGGCTCAGTGGTTAAGACCACGTGATGCTCTTGCAGAGGACTGGGGTTCAGTTCCTAGCACCCTAAGCCCAAATTAGGGGAGGGAGTTGCAGCTCACACTGCCGGTTCCTGGAAATCAGACATCCTCTTCTGGTCTCCATGGGCACTTCATGTATGTGATACATACACTATACACCCAGGCAAGGCACACACACATACACATAAAATAAAACTTTTGCTGCTGTTGTTTCTGTTATTCGACACATTTTTCCTGGGCCTGGCTGTCCTGGCCTCCATATTCACCAAGATCCGAGATCTGCCTGACTCTGCCTCCTGAGCGCTGGGATTAAAGCCGTGTGCCACCACCCGCCAGCAAAACAAATCGGAATATGCACAAGATGCCAACAGCTTTGGGATGGGGAAGGAATAAGTCAGTCTCAGATTTGTGCATAATAAACCTCATTTACCACCACATGCTCATTCTTAGAGCCTCAAACCAGAGCATCAAAGATGAACGCCAAAGAAGAGTTTGGTTAAACTCTGAAAGCAGTACAAGCTGTCTTACATTTGAACCTTTGAAACAAGGCTACTTCAACAAAGAAACAGGGCTCTAAGATGAACTTTAAGCCATGAGTTCTCGGGCATTTTCCCTTTTGGCAGTTAAGATGTCAAGCCGAAGTGATCCTGCACCAAGTGGTTCAGCCACAACTTCCATCCAGACCTTTGCTAGCCTGACCCCTATGACCTCACTGGTTCTGAGAACCACTCAAGTTCCAGCTTATTTTTTCCTCAGAAATGCAAATCTCTTCTAGCATTTGAAAATATACTTTTTTCTGTATAACCTATATGCAAAAAATGAATCTAATGTACATCCAAAAGCTGGACCAATACGATATGAAGGATGACAATGCACATTCCTGATGTGATGGTATTCCAGGTTACCAAGTGCAACATCATAAGACTCCTGACCCAATTTCCACACAATTTGTTGGTCCAACCCATAACTACTTTACAATGCAGTTTGTAATTACATCACTGTACTGTGTGGCCATTACATCACCAGCTGGGAAGGGTAAACCCACTAGGCGCTGTGATCTTTTCCGGCTTGCTTTTCCTGAGTGGTTGAAGAACCCTGGCCACCTACTCACCGGCAGACCCTTCTCTTCCAAGGTCTCCCAACGTTCCTGTTATCTTATGCTAATAGACCTAGCTCTGAGATCGGGAGCTAAGGGCCTAAGATCACGAAAACTGCTTTTAGTCAAGTTCAACTCCCGGGGGCTCACTCTCTACTTTTCCAACTTTACAGATCTCTTAAGAAACTTGAAAAAGTCTCAAGCAGACTCTCTGTCTCTTCAACACACACACAGGCGCGCACACACGCGCACACATATTACCAACGCGACAGCGTCCTGGGCATCACAACTGTGCCCCTCTTGGCTGCGGCTGACTTACTTGAGAAAGTATCTCTGGCCAGTGGCGGTGAAGGTCATCTCCCACCCGGGGGGCAGTGGCAGCTCGTCGGTCACGTCATAGGACTGCTGACGGAGATGCGCGTGCTGCTGTGCAGGGCCTCCAGCGGCGCCCGCACCAGTGCCTAGCTGCAGGGATGCGGGCGACGAGTGCGAGCGGACGTGCTGCGCGCCGCCAGCCAGTCGAGGCCCGGGGTGGCCGCCCGATGAGTCGGTGCTGGACTGGCGCGAGTGCGAGCCAGAATCGGGCTCCTTGAAGAAGGACTCCGGCAGGATCTTTTTCCGCCAAGAGCTGGGCTTGGGGTTCATGACAGAGTTGAAGAGGGCTTCGAGGTCCGTGTCGAGGTCCTGCGTGACGTGGATGACTTGCTGCCCTGGAGGCGGGAGCGCAGGGGGCACCGAGGACGGATTCATCTTTCTGCAAGGGAAAAGGAAGATCGGTTCAGGCTTTTAATTTTAATCAGAGGAGGGGGGTCCCGGGGAAGGACAGAGCGAACTCAAGAGACAGTTAGGTACGGGTCGAGGGACCAGCGGTGGGGGAGGGGGCGCCCCGGCCTCCGAGATTATGCAACTTTTCCGGCAGCCAAGAAGCTCCCCTGAGCAGGCAGCGGTTGAGGGAGGTAGGGGTGCCTGTATCAGGCCGGGTCGCAGCCTCCCCTGAGCAACACACCCACCGCCGACCCCAGGCGCGGGGACCGCTGATGACGAAGAGCCGGGCTCCGGAGAGGGTGCGAGACGCGGAGGGCGCTACCTGGGCACGCGGGGAAGCCGAGCCTCAGAGCCTCCCGAACTAGCAAGCTGGAACTCGGCCCCGGCTGGCAGATCCTGAGCGGATTCCCAGCAGCCGAAGGTTTGGACTCTTACATCCCCGGAGCCGGCCCCGAGCGCTCGCACTACGCGAGGAGGCGACTGAGAAGACACAGACGAGCGCAGCCGCCAAGGCTCCCGGACTGTCCCATAAACAAAGTTTGCAGCAAACTCCCACCCCTAGGAAAGAGGCGGGCCGAAAGTGGAGCTGTTGAATTATGCATGACCTCCTGGCCGGAGCCAGCCTGCCCCACGCCCCTCCTCTTCCTCCTCCTCCCACCCCAGCCCGGCTCGCGGGGGTGGGCTGGGCACTTGGCGGCTCGAGAGAGACCGTGCCCCCGCCCCGCCGCGCCGACCTCTCCCGCCGAGCGCTCTATCTGCATTCCTTTGAGTTTACCACTGACTTGGGGCGGGATCAAAGAGAAAATGGCTCAAGCCTGTTAAATCAAGGGGTTATGGACAAAATCCAAGCCTGAGAATAACGGAGGGTAGACTGTTGAGGGGCCAGGGCCCAGAAAGGGTCGGTCCAGGACGCTGCGCCCCCGCCCCCGGCTCGCGGCACGGGGCGCTGAGCTGCCAGAGGTCGGGCCGGGGCGCACCCTGGCGCTGGGAGACACCCGCGAGGCCAGACTTTCCACGGAAGGCTGCTTAGCGCTTGTGACCATATTTGGTCTGGTGAGGAGGCAACTTGGCGGTTTGGCTTTCAATTGTCTGCAAGAGCGCAGACGGTGTCCCAAAAGCGCCGTTGTTGCTGAAGATGCGTCTTCGCCAAAAAGTCGGTTGTAAACTACCAACCTTCAAGCCTTTCATCAATCAGTTTCCTCTACGGGATGAATCGGGCTACTAGGGGTTGAAAGAAAAAAAATAAATAAATCGAGACAAAGCTGGGTTCTAGAAGGGCCAAGCAGTTGCGGCCCCCTTCCCTCCTCCCGCGGCGTCTGAGAGGGTAGTGGGAGGTTTGGAATGTCCCTGAGTCCCTCCGGGGAGCCTGGAACTGGGATGGAACCGGGGCAGGTGGCAAGGATAGAGAGGGTGTGCCAGTGACCCGGAAAAAGCCACCCATCCTCCCACCGACTGGGCCCGGGCCAGAGGTGGAGACCCCTGCCTGCCTTTGGGGGAAAGGAGGTCAGGCCTGGTACGACAGCTGCCGGGAAGAGGGAGGCGGCTTTGCCCTTCCCATTGCCAGCTGCTCAGCTCTATTCCTTCTCTCCTTAGGCCTCTCTCCAAGAAAGGGTGGCCGCGTTAAGTCAAATTCCAGGAAGCCCCTACCCGACCCGCAGATTCTAGTAGACGTTTATTAGATAATCTAAAAGAGGCAATACATGTAAAGCACTTTGTTTAGCCTGGGCTGGGTACAAGTTTGTCAACAGAATTATATTAAATTCAGGCTTTGTGCTTTACTTTGTTAAAGAGCAAAATAAAGTAAAAATTAAATCCACAGTGGACGAACAGTGTTATGGGGAAAATGAAGAGGCCTGTGAAGCTGAAGGGACAAAGGCAAGGCCACTCCTTAATTTTTCCTTTAAAAGACAGAAGAGTGCACAGAACGGTGGGCCAGCTGGTAAAGGCCCTTGAGGGCAATCCTGACGACCTGAGTTCGATGTCCACACCACACACGGTAGAAGGAGAGAACCAACCCCTTAAGTGTCCTCTGGCTTCCACGAGAGCCCCTCCCCAACACAATAAAAAATATTTTTAAAAAAATCTTAGTCCACTCCTAGAATAACTGTATCCTATCTCAAAGTGAGCTACATGCCCAGTTATCTATACTTGAGCTGTGACCCCGGGCCCCTCAAAGACTGGGCAAAAAGAGGGTAGCCCTGTGTCAAGGCCTCTTGAATTTTCCCAATCATGGCCTCTTTTTGCCTGAAAAAAAAATGTTTACCTGAGCCATGCCTATATAGGTGTATAAAACGTGTACAAAGCACTTATTGATAATCATAAATGGATTTTAAAACAATTCCTGGGTATGTATAGAATTTTGCCATTCATTAAAGACAATGAACTATGCTTCGGACAGTGACTGTAGTTCAGCGGCAGAACACTTGCCTCGGATCTTCCCCTATTAGTAATATGATGAATACGATTGTTTCTGTATGAAGAATTAAACAGTTTAATGCTGCAGGACAAGGACATCTTCCGTATTTTTCACTTTTTTTATTTTACAATTGCTAGTCCTGAGCCTGGTGTAGTACAAAATGGCAGAAGCATGTTTAGGGCCTTCTCAGAAACTGTTGGGAGTCCTGTCCTAGATCCAAGAGAAAATTTCATTTAATGATTTCTTCTTATGAAACCCAAGTCAGCAACTCAAACAGGCAAGTTTTAACACCAAACATTCGAACACAATATAACCCAAAGATATGCTAATATGGTGCATATTGAGGAATGACAGTTAAAAAACATTGTCTGTGTTTTCCATAATTAAATCATTGTGTTTCTGCAGAAACAGAACATCGTGTGCCCAGAAAGAAGACTACGGTGCAAATCTGAGTGGTAGTGTTCCAAGTAGTGTTCCTCGGTGTTGTGTGCTGTGCCGGTGTGCACAGAGCAAAGTGTGCGTGTTGTGTGTTCAAAACCAAGAGCACAGTGAAGTTGCAAGATGCCACACAGGCAAGTGCTACCAGAAACACGATTCAGATTCGTGATGTTTGGTTTTGAATTAATTTTTGGTCCTGTGTGTGTGTGTGTGTGTGTGTGTGTGTGTGTGTGTGTGTGTGTGTGTATGGATATATATATCCAGAAACTTTTTTTTACTTGGTTTTGGGGGGACAGGATTTCTCCATGTAGCCCTGGCTGTCCTGAAACTCGCTCTATAGAGCAGGCTGACCTCGAACTCAGTGACCTGCCTTATTCTGATTCCCCAGTGCTGGGTTTAAAGGCATTGGCCACATTGGCCACCACCTGGTATCAAAAAGCTTTTACAGCTGCCGAATTGTTCATGACCCCCTGCTCCACAAGAAATGACACAAGCCGCATGAGATCATCACCGGAGTTTAAGAAGCTCCTGGATAAGCTCCCAAAAAAAGAAGGGCTGGCTGCTTGCATGCACCCAAAACCGTTGCTATCCATACACCAAGTCCTCTCTCTACTTACAGGATTGGTAGGAAGGGGGAAAGCCTCTGAGGCTCACTCCTTCAGAAGCAGGCTCTTGACAAAAGGGAAGGAATTAACCGTGGAGCTAGAGGAAGTGCCTGGGATGGGAAGGTTACTAACTCAGAAGCTGCAGGGCTGATGGGATGGGGCTTGAGGCCAGTCCCATTCCAGAAAGGTTCTTTTTTTTTTTTTTTAGTTAATTTTTTTTAGTGTGCATTTGTGTTTTGCCATGGGTATAGGGTCCCTTGGAACTGGGATTACAGACAGTTGTGAGCTGCCATGTGGGTGCTGGAAATTGAGCCTGGGGCCTCTGAAAGAGCGAGCACCCAAGACCCTTAACCACTGGGCCATCTTTTCTCAGCCCCTCCAGGAAGGTTCCTGATAAATGATTCAGTAAGATTTGCTATCTTCCCCACCCTTCCAACAATAATAGCTTCAATGACTGTTATCAGGTCCAGGTACTGCCCATACATAAAGGGTAGTGTGGTTTTGTCGACTTGCTAGTTGTTGTTCGTTTGTTTGTTTTAACTTGGCACAATCTTGAGTTATTTTGGAAACTGGAACCTCGATTGAGAAAATGCCCCCACCAGATTGGTCTGAAGTTAAGACTGCAATGCATTTTCTTGACTGATGCTTGGTCTGGGTCCGTCTCCCTGCAGACAGTGTCACCCCCAGACTACAAGACTCCAAGCTGAGAGGAGCAAGCCGATAAGCAGCATTCCTCCAGGGTCTCTTTATCAGTTCCTGCCTCCAGGTTCCTGCCTTGAGTTCCTGCTCTGGCTACACGAAACTCTGCCTAAAAATAAAAGTGATCCCACAAGAACGGTGACTCATTCCTCCAATCCTAACACTTGGGAGGTTGAGGCATCAGATTGTCAAAACGCCTAGACTAGTCTGGATGACAGAATGAGACCGTCTCAAGCAACAAGAGAAGCAAAATTTTAAATGAAGGCAATTAACAAATGTTGTCTCTTGACCCATTGTGAGAACACAAGCTTTGCTATTTACCGGGCAGGGGAAGTACCATGATCACGAGGGTGGTTTTCCCAGAACGAGGCTTATCCATTGCATTCCGGATGTGCTGCCCTCTACAATTTCCCCAAATGTGAGAAACTCAGCTGCATGATTTGTGGTAGTGGTGTACTATGTCCACTCTCTCCGAAGAAGAAGAAGAAGAAGAAGAAGAAGAAGAAGAAGAAGAAGAAGAAGAAGAAGAAGAAGAAGAAGAAGAAGAAGAAGAAGAAGAAAGAAAGAAAGAAAGAAGAGGAGGAGGAGGAGGAGGAAAACTTTGAAGTAGTTAACTCCACCTTCTACAAAGGGCAAATAATTTAACCTCCCTAACTCATACATCACTCATTTACTAAAGTTGTAATCTATTCAAGCCAATAGGCCACCCTCCTTTATTGCTTCCTTTAATATGTCTGCTGAAATATGGTAGGGTCACAGCTTTAACTGAACAAGGAGACTGTAGAGTAAAACTACCCCAGGACCTCCCAACCAAAATCTTCCCCTAGGCAGGTGGGTACTTGAAACCTTCAACAGATTTGAGCCTGAAGGGAAGAAGTCAACTACACTGTTAGGAAAACCACTTGGCAACAGGGCCGACTAAAGCAAGTTTCTAATCCCAGCTAATCAGAGACTGAATGAGAAGGATTGCAAAATCAGGGTCTTCCTAGGCTGCAGAGCAAGGTCGATGTGAGCCTAGGAACCTTGTCAAGACTTTGTCTAAAAATAATAGTAGGGGCTAAAGAGATAGTTCCACAGCTGGGAGAGCTTGCCGCTCTTACAGAGGACCTTGGTTCAGTTCCCAGCACTTTCGCGGCAGTTCACAACCATCTATAATGCAATTTCAGGAATCTGACACTCTCTTCTGGCCTCTGTGGACATGGGGCATGCAGTACACACAGATCCACACAGGCAATTGTTCACACACATAAAAAATGAAGAGAGAGAGAGAGAGAGAGAGGGGAGAGAAAAGGGAGAGAAAAGTCGAGCTTTAAAGCTGACTCCAGGCTCCTGCCAGCTCAGTCGCTGAGCGCAGACACATTAGTAAGCTCCTGTAAAGTCAACAAAGCCAGAGCAAGACCAGGATGCAGAACTGTATGCAATTAAGTGGGTTTCTCTGCCTCGAAAGTTAGAGCTTATATGCAGAATGCATATTCTAAAGATAAAATGAAAATTGCTTGTTCGGTTTGGGGGCTGGAGACTGGGCATAGGGGCAAACTAGACCTCCAGGCAAAGTGGCAAGAAAAGGTAACACAAACCTTGAATAATGGCCTTGATTTAAATCTCATAAACAAGAGCCAATATGTAATAAATTCTCATTTTATAGGTAAGAAAACCGGCCCAATCGGTTTTAAAGTATTTTGTCCAAATACATACAATGAAAGCAAAGTTAAACAAGCAAAACCAAAACTACATGGGTCAGTCACAAACGGTTACTCTTTGCCCTGGTTCCCCTTGGGCATCCAGTGTGAGCAGGGCATTGCTGCCTAGTAATGCCGCCTGAAATCACTACGATGCCTTCTGCCCGAGTTCCGGAGAAACTCCACAGTTTTTTTAAGGTAATCAGCTGAGCACACTCCCGCTGATATGTAAATCTGGCTCTCTACTCTCCACCAGAAGTCTGTCACCAAACCCTCCCCCAACACAATTCCTCATAAAGCTGTTCTTGGACCATCCCACCCCTACTCCTCCTGTCCGGTCACGTCCAGTCAGAAGTAAATGCTATTGATCCTTTCTTCTGGTTTGCTCAGATCCGTCCTTCCTTTCACACTTCCACAACAAGACCTTATCTCAAAAATGTTCCCAGTAGCCTCCTAACTGGTTTCTCTGGCCTCCTATTTTCATGATGTCATTCCCTGGCACCGAAACTTTTTAACAAATGCCTGAAGGAAGGGATAAAGGTCAAAGCTATTAATCTGGCACCCTAGGTCTCTCAGCAAATCGCCATCTTCATAGACTTTTTGACCTCGCTTTTCACAGAGTCCAGTGAGCTTTTATCTTATTCCAAAAGAGCTGATCCATGAATATTCCCTCTATACTACTGTGTATGTATAGAGGGTAAGAGGGGTCGAAATATTTTGCCTTCATGTTTGTCTCTGCACTATATGCATGCCTGGTGCTCAAGGAGGTCAGGAGTCAGAGTCCCTGGAACAGGAAGAGAGGGTGGAAGCTGCCATGTGGGTGCTAGGAATCAAAGCAGGGTCCTCTGGAAAGAGCAACCAATCTCTTAGCTGTTGAGTCATCTCTCCAACCCTTACTCCCATGTTTAAAACCAGCTCAACACTGCCGTCTAAATTCTATTGTCATCTTTGCATTGGACTTTTTCTTCTTTCCCCTAAATTTCCATGTTCTTCATCCTTTCATTCCCATCTAATTAGAGAGAACAATACTTTATATTATATCTCATCCCCGCCTTAACGTCATTATCTTCTGCCTCCTCAACTGAGTTGCAAATATCCGGGGAGCTAGATGTAACATGAGGGGCCAACTTGTTGGGGTTTCTGTCCCGCCCGGTACCCCACAGCTGGCAAATCCCAAAGAGAAAATCACACACAGGACTCCATAAGGTTATAAACTGATTGGCCCATTAGGTCAGGCTTCTTGTTAACTCTTATAACTTATATTAACCCATTATTCTCATCTATGTTAGCCATAATGGTTCCATACCTTTCTCAGCTGGGCAAGTTACATGCTGCCTCTTCAGTGGTCTGCGCAGGAGTGGCGGAGGGACCTTCCTCAACCGTAGCCTTATTCTATTCTCATTGCCCTGCCTCTACTTACTGTCTGGTTGACCCACCTATACTTCCTGCCTGGCCAATCAGCGTTTTATTAAAATATGATTGACAGAATACAGACAATTCTCCCACACCAGCTAGAAACATCACACATTTTCTATGGCATCCCCTGAGCAGGCAACAATTCCTTGTTGAACGCAAAATTATTCTACCAAGATCTTTCCCATTCTGCTTTCAAGACTCATCTCTGCTAGGCGGTGGTGGAACAGGCCTTAGCTTGGACAGAAGAAGGTGGAACTCTGTGAGTTCAAGGCCAACCTTGTCCTTAGAGCCAGAGCCAAGCGAGGAAATCCAATCTCAAAAAACAAACAAAACAACAGCAACAGAAATAAGACAAAACAAACAAACAAAAGAATCAAGACCCATCCCTGTATTCTAGTAGTGTGTAAGATGTCTTTCCACCAATTACTACAGTTTGATCACAACACACCTAGTTGACTCCTAAACAGTTTTGGCAGCTCTTTAAGAACAAGTCAAAAAAGACTGTTTTCCTTTTGTTTTTCCCAAGCCCAACAAAGTATTTTGAGCAGCAGTGTTTAGTGTATGTGACTGCTAGACTCTAGTGGCTTGCTATCCCAACCATTCATCTGCCATTTGTCCCTCCAGAAAGTCTCAGCCCTATCCACTGGGTGACTGACTGGATTTGAATGGCTGATTCCAGTGTAGGTGAACTGTTAGAAAATGACGAGGTGGTTGTGTTGTTAAAGGACTATGGCCCAGAAAGCAGAACCTGCCTATACTTGCTGAACCAGTATAGAAAAACTTCTCAAGAGCCATGGTTGGGTCATCATCAACCACCAAAGCAGTACAAGCAGAAAATGACCAGTAGACAAAGTCTCTGATTTTAAAATCAAAAAGTCCAGAAAACTGTGAAGTAAGATTGACTTTTATTTAGACATCAAGATAAAAGCTGGTTCCTTGGTGTGACACATGTAGTATATGACAAAGCTTAAACTAAAGCAAACTAGTGCTGCCACCCACTTCTGGAATATCTCTTCAGACGCAGGTCTCGTGCTGTGCACCATTGTGCTGATCTTAATAGCTATATCAACGGCTGGGTGATGAGGGACATACTTTTGCCGTGGCGTACAGATGGCCTGAGAAGAACTATAGGAGTTTCCTTTTTGCTGTTTTCTGCTTAGCTTTGGAGAAAAGGTCTCAACTCTGTAGCCCAGGTATGCTTGGAACTTGGGACAATCCTCCTGCCTCCGTTTTCCAAGTGCTTGGTCTGTGCAATTACTCTTACCTGATTTTGTTCTTTATGTAAACTTTTTAATCCTTCATTATTCTCTCTCTCTCTCTCTCTCTCTCTCTCTCTCTCTCTCTCTCTCTCTCTCAGAGGAGGAGGAAGGGACAAGAAGAGAATGATCACAGCCCATTATGGCTTACTTAGTTATCTGCAGCTCAGTATTCTGAAAAGGGTGTTTTAAATGTTTAATAAAAATTCAGAAAATAAACATCTGTGAATGGTATAATAAAATTTTGTTCAAGACATTTGAGAAATGAGTGAAAAGTAAGATGCTAAAGGAATAGCCCCAAATCGGGAATTTAATATAAAAATTAAAAATGAGGGACTGGAAAGATGGCTCAGTAGTTAAGAGAACTGCCTGTTCTTCCAAAGGACCCGGGTTCAATTTCCAACACACACATAGCCATCTACAACTGTCTGTAACTCTAGTTCCAGGGAATCTGACACCCTCATGCAGACATACATGCAAGCAAAACCCCAATGTACAATAAACAAACAAATAAATCTTTTTAAAAAATTAAAAATGAATGTTTCTCACTGCGTTTTTAGATATGCGCAGATGGGCCATATGATAAAACGGAATCGTTTACTCTGAGAAGCCCAAATTATATTATAAGTAATATTTTGAGGATGATTGGAGAATGACATTGCAGTGATTGGAGGGGAATTTCAGGTGCTATGATTCTCTCTCCAGTCCATAAGTACTTAGGGGATGGAGGATAGCATCTTCAGGCCAAGCTGGGCTTTCTGAGTAAGTCACAAATACACAGATTTATGAGTGCCTATGGTGTGGGAGGCCAGACGTCATCTTTCAAGCTGGGCTTGGAAGGTTTTACCACCCGATAAGACATTCGCAGGATGATGTCATTCAGCTCCTCCCTTCCCTAAGTCTGGTTCCACCAGCCGTTCAAGCCACCTTTCTTCCCTGGCCCGATTTTTCCTGCTGACAGCTGCCAAGCTATACAACCACCAATGTTAGCTCCTCCACACCATTGTCCAGGCTCAGGGTAGGCCATTGAGGATGCCGGTCAAGAGAGGTCAATCCGTGGACCAGGGAAGAAGTTCACTGGTGAAGTACTTGCTTGCCTAGTGTATGTGGGGCTCTAGGCTCAGTTCCAGTTCTGCTGAAGAAGAAAAGCTCAATTCATGGCTTGGAAGCAAGTGGTGCTCTGATGTCACAGCAAGGCATGAGAGAGCACGCACATGCGCACACATCAATTAAAAAATAATTTAAATACATATTTCAAGTAATATTAAATAAGAAAATGGATGTGCTCACCATATAGTACTTGCCCATAGCAAGTCCTAATTTTGCCAAAAAGCTGAAGACATTGACAAGCCATGGTAACTGAAAATGGCTCCTATTTCAGCTGTTGTAGTAATAATAGATAATAGCATGATGCTGTCCAGAGTACAAAACAGTTTCACATGCCCAGTCACACATGGTAAGCCTGTGAGAACTGGTAAACTGCCCACACTCCTCTTACACACAGGAGAAAGCCAAGAGCTAGGCAACAGGCCTTTATCAAGCAAACCAGGGCTCCCATCCTGTGGTGCCTCCCAGACTTTCCAATTCTTTTTCTCTTGAAATTTTTTAAAAATATTTATTTATTTATTTATTTATTATGTATACAATATTCTTTCTGTGTGTATGCCTGCAGGCCAGAAGAGGGCACCAGATCTCCTTACAGATGGTTGGGAGCCACCATGTGGTTGCTGGGAATTGAACTCAGGACCTTTGGAAGAGCAGGCAATGCTCTTAACCTCTGAGCCATCTCTCCAGTCCCCTCTCTTGGAACTTTTTAATTGGATCAGTAGTAACTATCTCCTTCTGTGTGGACTGGGCCTGTTGCTTCCTGACTCCCGCCCCAAGTTATTTTGTTTTGTTTTTGAGACGGCGCATCACTGTATGACTTAGGCTGGTTCCTGGGCACGTGGCTTTCCTGTCTCTGCCACCTAAGCAGCTGGGACTAGAGGCTCTTGTCATCACGCCCATCTAAAATTCTGTAATTATCAGTCTAGAATCTTCCTTGATAGAGACTGCAGGCAGAAGTTCAGTCTGATTAGTTAACATTGAGTCAGCAAAAAATAAAACTAGTTAAAAACTTTCAAAAAAAAAAGTAGATTTTCCATCATCTACTTCTCTAGCAAGTACTCAAAACAACTTTCTTTTTCCCCTTTTATTGAAAATGGATTCTTTTCTCATACAATATAAAACTTTCCTTTTGTAATTAAATATAACAGTGCCCCTGGTGGTCTAGTGGTTATTATCCGATGCTCTCACCAGGTTCAATTCCCTGTCAGGGAAATGCACTTTAGCCAGATGCTGGTGGTGCACGCCTTTAATCCCAGCACCCAGGGAGAGAAGTAGAGGCAGGTGGATCTCTATGAGTTCAAGGCCAGCCTGGTCTACAGAGTGAGTCCCAGGGCAGCCAGAGGTACACAGAGAAACCCTGTCTCAAAAAAAAAATAGAGTAAATAAATAAATAGATAAATAATAAATATATCTTATCCCTTTTAGCAAAGAACAAGGTTCCTTATCTAATTGTTTTTCAGGTAAAAAAAATTATTATTATTGCCAGGCACTATGGTGTGCATCTTTAATTCCAGCATTCAAGGAACAGAGGCAGGCAGATCTCTGTTAGTTGGAGGCCAGCCTGGTCTGCAGAGTGATAGCCAGAACTACATAGTGAGACCCTGTCTCAGTGAAACACCATACATGTATATACATATATATATATATATATATATATATATATATATATATATACATATATATAAAATCATGTGCCTGTGTGTGTTGCGAGTGCCATCATGCACATACAGAAATCAGAGGACACCTTTAATGAGTCTATTCTCTTCCTTCTACTGTGGAATTCAAGGGTCAGACTCAGGTTGTCAGTCCTGCGTGGTAAGTAGTTTTACAGGGACGAGCCATGCATCTGGACCCTAATGTTTTAATAATGTTCTCCTACAAAATCTATCTCCTCCATCAGTCCTAGACGATGGTGATACTATTGTTTCCACTTCCAGAGTGATGGGATTATAGTGTGTCACCAGACTTGATCTGCGCAGTCCTGAAGATGGAATTCAGGGCTTTGTGTAGACTGGGCAATCAATCAACCCCAGTACTTTCCATCGAGAGAGTTCACAGAGAACTAGTCATATGCAAACAGACAATGTTTTGTGCTACATATGCTCCTACAACCATAATATCTCCTAATAAAGGAGTAGAGGATGACCAAAATGGGATGGCTTTTTGAAATTGGCCCAGGATGTCTTTAACAGTTTTTAACTGCATCAAAATCCAAATTTGTCTTACTAACATGTCAAATCTAAAGACTCGTTGGCATTATGTCAATTTTTCTCAGGCAAACTATAAACTTTTTCTAATCAGTAATATTTTTATAGTGAACTAAAGTAGTTACAAACATTAACAGGTCAATGCCATAATTCTAATATGAAAATTAACAATAAACACACAATTTGGTGAATCACAATTTTCGTAAATCCATTCTAATAGAAAGACAAGGAAAGGTTTCTATGATGGGTGAGCTATGAGTCTTTTTTCTTCTCTCTAGTCCAGTCACATTGTTGCTTCTTACTTCCAAAGACAAGTTTGAGCTGTCCCAGTCTCTGTGTAGGAGCAAAAACTTTGACGCCATTTTTCCTCTTTTTCTGAGGAAGAAAATGTTACATTGCCTTAACAAGTCTCTTTCTCCCAGAGGTTTCAGCTCTCAGGTCTTCTATTTCAGCAGTAAATTGAATACCATACCGGCAAAAATGAGTTTGTGTCCCACGATATAGTATCGATAAACTACTAAACATTCAGTCAGCGCTCTTGGGCCAGCTCCAAAGTAAGTGGAACTTAGTAAGGTCTGGAAGTTTGTTCAGTAGACCCATCACGAAACTGGGAATTACCAACTATCACCATGATCTTCCTTCCTTTCTTAGACTGCAGCATGATGACATTAGGAAGTCAGGAATGCGGGTTCAGCAATCTCACTCCAGCTCTTCTAGCTCAGTTGGTAGAGCATGGGACTCTTAATCCCAGGGTCGTGGGTTTGTGTCCAAAGTTGGACACCATTTTGTAGGCAGAGACTGCTTATTCATTTCCCAGCCACCAAGACCCAAAATAATCACACAGAAACTATATTAATTACAACACTGTTTGGCCAGTGTCTCTGGTATATTTCTAGCTAGCTCTTATATCTTAAATTAATTCATTTCTATTAATCTATGTATCGTCATGAGGCTTACCATGTAGGTTTACCAGTAAAGTTCTCTGGCATCTGTCTCCTTCAGCAGCTGTCTGAATGTCTCTTTGACTCTGCCTACTCTCTATATATCTCTGTTCATATTTCCCACCTGGCTTTACACTACTAAGCCATTGACCAAAATAGCTTTATTCATTAACTAATTAAAGCAAGGCATATACAGAAGGACTTCCCATATCAGGCAGCAGCAGCTATGATGTCTAGAATGTGCTCTAATATGACTCCCAACCTTGACAATTTTCTTTGATAAATGGCATTTTCAATTTGCTGGAACAGCATTTTAGTTTGATTATTCCTAGTTCTAATAATGGAACTGTTTCTATTACCTGAAGAACTTTAAAAAGGTACCGGCTGTCGGTATACAAATTAAATGCCCTCTCTGAAAATAGCTACTACAGTAGCTATTTGAGCTGAGGCCAGATCTGTTTGCACTATATGTCCTTTACCATCAACAACATATTCTGCTCTTCCATTGGAAGGACCATAGCATGGTATCCTTTAAGGGATCTTTTATTACATTTTGGGGGGGGGGGAATAAGGAAATGTAGTTGTGCAAATTAAGGCATTTGATCAACTGGGAAAAGATTATCAATTTGACCTACAAACTGAGCAAACACAATTACCCAAGAACTAATATTTTAAATAAACAATCCGGCAGTGATGGCACACACGTTTAACTCAGAAGTCAGAGGCATGCAGATCTCTGTGAGTCTGAGGCCAACCTGGTCTACAGGAGCTAGTTCCAGGACAGGTCCCAAAACTACAGAGAAACCTTGTCTCAAAAAAAAAAAACAACCAATAAACAAACAAATAAACAAAACAAACAAACAAATAGATAAATAATCAATCTGTTGCTTAGTATAAGGAACATTGATCACATTAGGTTCCCTATCAAAATATCGCCTAGATTCCATCTGTCTTTTCTGTACTAAGCAAGCTACTGGTTCAAAATAAGGGTTTAATATCTTGTCTGGTGAAACAAGAAAGTGTATCCATAAAGGAGGACTGTTTTACCACAATACCACTGTGGGAATGAGTTTTGTAGGTAATAATCATGCTTGCTAAGTTTGATCACAATTAATATAATGTACCTGCTGTTTTTGTATTGCATATTCTACCTGCACCAGTGCCTGTCTAGCAGTATCTGTAAGGTGTCTGGTAGAGCTGGGATCATTATTCCCCTTAAGAATTTCACTTAGTGGCTCAAGGTCTCCCATAGGGAATTTTAAATAGGGTTTCAACCACTGAATATTTCCAAACAATCTCCAAAAAACAAAGTCCGTAAGCTATCCTTCCTAATTTTCAATTCTGAGGTTTAATTTCTTTAGGTTATAATATATGACCTAAATAATGGAAAAGTGGGTGCTTTGGCACTTTCTCTGCGACAATAACTAACCTTACATGGGTAAGACTCTGCTGAAGTTGTCCATATGTCTCAAGTAAAATTCCTTTATTCTTATGGACAAGAAAGATATCATCCACATAATTGACAATATAAACTTGTGGAAATTGATTTCTAACATTTTGTATGGCCTGAGCCACAAATTTCTGGCATAACATAGCACTGTTTGCCATACCCTGAGGCAAGATGCTCCAATGATGACTCTTTGAAATTAACTGATAGAATACTAAATGCAAATTTTTGTGGTACCTAAGGAATGGAATAAGAACAATCCTTTAAAATCTAAAATAATCTCATAGGTGTCTTGGTATTACTGTAGGAGAAGGTAACCATTAGCTGCATGATCTCATTAACCTCTCTTAAATCTTGTATCATCCTCCGTTTTCCTGATTTGTTTTTAATCACAAAAATAGGAGAATTTCATGCGGAATTAGAGGGTACTATCTTCTGGGCAGCTTGTAACTTTTCCTCTGTTAGAGGCCACTGATTTACCAATATAGGCTCATCACTTTTCCCAATAATTGGCTGCAAATTTCACGATGTCTTTTTTTTTTTTAACAGCTATGTAACGTGCCATTGTGTAAATGTATCATTTTTTTTTATCCATTCTTTGGTTGAGGACATCTCGGTTGTTTCCAGTTTCTGACTGTTATGAATAAAGTTACTATGAACATAGTTCAGCAAGTGTCCTTGTGGTATGATTGAGCACCCTTTGGGTATATATACCCAGGAGTGGTATAGCTGGGTCTTTGAGGTAGTTTGATTCCCAATTTTCTGAGAAACTGCAATCTTGATTTCCAGAGTGGCTGCACAAGTTTGCACTCCCACCAGCAATGGAGAAGTGTTTCCCTTGCTCTATACCCTCACAGGCGTGAACTTTCACTTGTGTTTTTTGATCTTAGCCATTCCGACAGGTGATTTGTATTTCCTGATGACTAAGCATGTTGAACATTTCCTTAAGTGTATCTTGGCCATTTGAGATTCTTCTACTGAGAATTCTGTTTAGATCTCTACCCCATTTTGATTGGAATATTTTGATTGTTGATG
This sequence comes from Myodes glareolus, assembly GCF_982192425.1. Taxonomy (NCBI): domain Eukaryota; kingdom Metazoa; phylum Chordata; class Mammalia; order Rodentia; family Cricetidae; genus Myodes; species Myodes glareolus. Next base: position 27,690,368 of record NC_142045.1, on the reverse strand, counting down.
GTCAGTTTCTTGAGTTCTTTATGTATTTTGGAGAAGAGCCCTTTCAATATGGAGTTGGTGAAGATTTTTTTCTTCTCAATCTGGAGGCTACTGTTTTGTCCTATTGGTGATGCACGTTGCCTTACAGAAGCTTTTCAGTTTCATGAGGTCTTATTTATTAATTGTTGACCTTAGTACCTGCATTGTGAGTATGTTTAGGAAGTTAGGCCAATTTCACTGGCTCCAGAAATCTTTGTTTCCTTTCCTCTTCATTTTTTCCATTTTATTTTGGTTTTTCGAGACAGGGTTTCTCTGTGTAGCTTTGGAACCTGTCCTGGAACTCATTCTGTAGATCAGGGTGGTCTTGAATTCACAGAGATCCACCTGCCTCTGCCTCTTGAGGATTGGGATTAAAAGTGTGCGCCACTACCACCCGGCCATTTTTTGTTTCTTAAAGACTAGCCTTCTGAGTTTTCCTGTCAATAAATTTGCCCAAAATCAAATGACTAGTGAATAAAACCAAGATTGAACAAGGGTACAAACATATGCCTTATTGGTCGGATGATTTGTTCTATAGTCGTTTTTATCAAGGGCCTTCCCAGGCCCCAGAGTTATAACTGACTGATACAGAAAAGAGCTAGATGTTTGGGAAGGAGCCAAGATGCAGCAGGAAAGCCAATTAAACAGTGGCATCACAGAGCCAAGGGAAGAACAGTATGTTCACACCAGTGAACAGTATGCTAGTTCTGAGCAACGGTTCTCAGCCTTCTAATGCTGCAACCCTTTACTACAATTCCTCATGTGCGGTGACCCCAACCATGAAATCATTCTTGTTGCTACTTCATAACAGTAATTTTGTGACTGTGACAAAATGTGATGTAGATCTCTGTGATTTCCAATGGTCTTAGGTGACCCCTTAAAAGGGTCATGACCTTCAAGTTGAGAACTGCTGTCCTAGAGAGTAAGAGAATGGCTGCTGCCACCTCCTCTCTCTTCATCTTTGTTATACTGAGTTACATAAGGTTATGCAAGCACATTGTGTACTTGCAGGAAATTCCCCCATACTCCTCCGCCACCCTCCCCTTCTCTCACCACTCCCACTGCCATTAGCCCTCTTTCTTTCTTTTTTTAAAATATTTATCTATTATGTATACAATATTCTGTCTGCAGGCCAGAAGAGGACACCAGGCCCCATTAAAGATGGTTGTGAGCCACCATGTGGTTGCTGGGAATTGAACTCAGGACCTTTGGAAGAGCAGGCAATGCTCTTAACCTCTGAGTCATCTCTCCAGTCCCTAGCCCTCTTTCTTTGGCGCAGAATTTACAAATTTTTAATTACATTCAATTATTTCAGCGTGTGTGCGTGTGCGTGTGCGTGTGTGTGTGTGTGTGTGTGTGTGTGTGTGGTGTGTAGAGGTCAGAAAACAGAACTTGTAGGTTGTCAGTCTTGTCAGCAAGTACCCTTACCTGCTGAGTCATCTGAGGGAGGGAAGATGTTTAATGCTTCCTGCCAGTGTAGTTTGAATGACATTAAAGATCGGCCCACATTTCATTAACCTCTCCCCACTCTCTCTCACACAGCTAAATCTCCAAGGACTTCACAGTGCATGGCCCACTCGGGTCTCATTGATCCATCTCAGATCGTGTCTGGGCATGCTCATACTCCAGGGACAGTCGTTCTAAAAGCCCCAACACCTTTACTTAAGTCTATTCTGCCATCTTTCCTCACTCTTCCCTGATGGTTAGAAATCCTTTCTTTAGAAATTCGTTTTTATTTTATGTGTGTGAGTGTTTGTCAGCAAACATGCATCACACATGTAGTTCTCACAAGAGCCAGAAGATGGCAGAGGGTTCCCTGAAACTGGCGTTACTGATGGTTGTTAGCTGCCATGTGAGTGCTGGAAATCCAATCCAGAAATAGCGGCCAGTGTTAATTACTGAGCCATTTCTCTAATTCAGAACTCTCAATGTCAAGGTCACATTTTTGTTGGTGGGGGTGTTTTTTCTGTTTTTGTTTTTGTTTTGAGACAGTGATATTATGCAACCTAAGTGGCCCTAGAATTTGGTTTAGACCAGTCTGACCTTGAACTCACAGAGATTTGTGGTCTCGGCTGGGATCAAAGGCGTGTGCTACCACACCTAGCCTTGAGGCTCCCTTTTAAAATAAACCTTGGTTCTCAAAATTGGTCTGGCTGGTGCTACTTGCACTGGTGAGGTTTTTTTTTTTTTTAGTTTGTTTGTTTTCTTTTTCTCAAAGGTTTATTTATTATGTATACAGTATTTGGCAGGCACATATGTCTGCTCACCAGAAGAGGGCACCAGAAATTATTATTGATGATTGTGAGCCACCATGTGGATGCTGGGAATTGAACTCGGGACCTCTGTAAGGGCAGCCACTGTGTTCTTAACCTCTGAGCTCTCTTTCCAGCCCACACTGGTTAGTTTTTGTCAGCAGGAACTAAAGTCACCTGGGGAGAAGAAACCTCACTAGAGAAAATACCTCTATAAGCCTGGCCTGTAGAGCGTCTGTTGATTAGTGATTGGTGTGGGGGCGCTCAGCCCACTGTGGGTGCTGCCACCCCTGGGCAGGCGGCCTTGCATAGGCCTCTGTGATAAGGAAAGCAGGCTGAGCAAGCCACAGGTAACTAGCCAGTAAGCTGCCTTCCTTCACAGTTTCTGCTTCAGTTCCTGCTTTAAATTACCTGCCCTGCTCCCTTCCATGATGGGCTAGACAGAATAATGCAGACTGAACAAACACTTTCCTCTCCAACTTGTCTTGGGTTCCTGTTTCATCACAGTGAGAGGAAGCAAACCAATTCACCCTTCCAGTCAGAACCATAGCTTGAGGGAGTTGGGGTTTTCTCAAAGCTCCCTTCCAGACTGAGAAGCGTCAGGACAGCGTTTTCAAAGTCTAACTTCGGTGAATACCAATTCAGTGAAGGAAATAAATCTGTCTTCATTAAAAAGCTGCTATCTATGGGGCTGGAGAGATGGCTCAGAGGTTAAGAGCACTGGTTGTTCTTCCAGAGGTCCTGAGTTCAATTCCCAGCAACCACATGATGGCTCACAACCATCTGTAATGAAATCTGGTACCCTCTTCCGGCCTGCAGGCATACATGCGGACAGAATACTGTCAAACAAAATAAATAAATAAATAAATAAATCTTTAAAAAAAACAAGCGGCAATCTGAGTAGATTCTTAGCTCAGTTTTAACATCTATAAAATGCAGTTATAAATGAACGAAATTGTGGAGAATACATATACTGGACTCCATGTTTTCTCTCAGATTCTGAGACAAGAGCAAAAATTTTACATTAAGATAAATTGAAGCAATAATGGAGAGGCCTGAGCAGAACCTGTATATTTAAAGTTTCCTCCTAGTATCTCTGGATGTATTGTCCAAAACTGTTACCAATGGATAACACTGAGAAGGGAATTGCAGAGCTGAGGTCAGGGTGGAAGGGTCTAGCGTTAGCACTCTTTATTACTCTTGACCATGTACAGACTCTCCAGATGAACAATACGTTAAAAAAGCAAAGTGCTTGTCATACAAACTGGTATTCAACAAAGAGACATTTTCTTCAGTATGTGACAGACCCCAGTGACTGGTTAGCACCACAAGCAGGGTAGATCACAAAATTTAATTATGCAGTTTTATTATTTCTGTATGTGCACACACACACACGTGTATGTGTTGTACATAAGTACATTCACAAGTATGTGGCTGTGTGACGGAATGTGGGGGATAGGAGACAGGAAGTCAACAACTGTGATTATTCTCTGTATCACTCTCCACCATATTTTTTGTTGGTATTTTTATCTTACTTACTTTATTTATTTATTACGTACCAATCCCAGTTTCCCCTCCCTCCTCTCCTCCCCGTCCCCCTCCCCCATCTGCTCCTCAGAGAGGGTAAGGCCTGCTTTGGGAAGTCAACTAAGTCTGTCCCATCATCTTAGTGAGGCAGGACTATGCATCCCCCCCATCCCGCCCATGCCTAGGCTGAGCAAGGTATCTCCATAGAGAATGGGCTTCACAAAGTCAGTTCATGCATTAGGGTTAGATCCTGGTCCCACTGTCAGTGGTCCCACACACTGCCCAAGCCATACCATAGTCACCTGCATACAGGGGGTCTAGTTCAGTCCTATGCAGGTTCCCCAGTTGTCAGTCTGGATGGAGTCAGTGTGCTCCCACTAGCTTGGGTCAGCTGATTCTGTGGATTTTGCCATCATGGTCTTTACCCCTTTGTTCCAGTCTCTCTTCAGTTGTACTCTGAGAACTTGACCCAGTGGTTAGCTGTGGATCTCTGTTTCAGCTTCCATCTGTTTCTGGAAGAGGGTTCTAGCTTCTCTGGGGTTGTGGACTGTAGCCTGGTTATCCATTCCTTTGTGTCTGATATCCACTTATGAGTGAATACATACTATATTTGTCTTTCTGGGTCTGGGTTACCTCACTCAGGATGTTTTTCTCTAGTTCCATCCATTTGCCTGCAAATTTTAAAATGTCATTGGTTTTTTTTTTGTTTTGTTTTGTTTTTGTTTTTGATGAGTAGTATTTATTGTGTAAATGTACCACATTTTCTTTATCCATTCTTCGGTGGAGGAGCATCTAGGTTGTTTCCAGGTGCTGGCTATTATGAATAATGCTGCTATCAACCTAGTTAAGTAAAGGTCCTTGTGGTATGAGTGTGCCTCCTTTGGGTATATGCCCAAGAGTGGTCTTGAGGTAGATTAATTCCCAATTTTCTGAAAAACTACCATACTAATTTCCATAGTGGCTGTACAAGTTTGCACACCCACCAGCAATGGAGGAGTGTTCCCGTTACTCCACATCCTCTCCAGTCACTCTGATCAGTGTAAGACCAGAATCTCAGAGTTGTTTTGATTTGCATTTCCCTGATGGCTAAGGATGTTGAGCATTTCCTTAAGTGTCTTTCGGCCATTTGAGATTCCTCTGTTGAGAGTTCTCTGTTTGGATCTGTACGCCATGCTTTAATTTGATTATTTGGTAGTTTGATGCCTAGTTTCTTGAGTTCTTTGTATATTTTGGAGATCAGTTCTCTCTCAGATGTGGGGTTGGTTGCTGTGGGAGTTCCTTCAGCTCCTTCAGCCAATCGCCGCTGAGTTACCAGCCCATTGGGGCGTGGTCTCTCCCTTTAAAAAAAGCAGCGGCTGTCCTCCACTTTCTCTTTGTCTTCCGGCTCCGTTTCCGGCCCCTGGACTCCTTTCCTGTTCGCGCGGAGGGGCTGTTGTCTGGGACGGTAATCTGTAAGTTTTTTCCCCTTTGAATAAATAACCATTATATTAATCATAATTCCAAACTGGTGTGGGATTGTCTGTGACTTACGCCTTCATCTGGCGCCCCACGTTTGGTTGTAGAACCCCCCCTTCCCCCCCACTCAACTGCTTGCTACCAGCTCGGCTAGTCACGAGACCTCCCTCAGCTGCGGCCTGTGCCCTGTGTGTGGAGCCAGCAGTTCAGTTAAACCCCACGCCTCCCAAGCTCCACAGGCTCGGGACAGTCTCTGCCTGCCTGGTTTGCTCTTTTCTGAGTTGTTTTCAAATTTCCCTTGTAAGTGCGGCGCTTTAGTGGCGTGAATCAGAACGACTCGGTCACGTGGAGGCATACGCGGCTTCCGGGTTGCTCTTTTCTACCCCTGGATTCTGGGTTTCTGGTTCCGTGTATGGAATTGATTTAATTAAACTTTCTTTCTTGAGCAACTTATATTTCCTAGTTTTTAACAAATACTAAGGCAGACACTGAAACAGGACCTGTTTAAGTCACCTTTGCAGTGGTTCTAGTCGCAACTTGGCAACAGCGCCACCAACTAGACAAGAGGTAATATGGCAGTTTTTGTTTCCAACGCCAATTTTACTGTTTTCTTTATTAATACAATGGATTATGTCATGCAAGGTTTATATGACTATGGGAATATATTAATTTACTTGTTACTAGGTTTCAGTTTTCTTTTCAATATTTTGTCATTAAGAAAGATACGACTTTTACGGACTAATATTGAACAACTAGTTGAAAGGATTAAAATTATTGAAAATCAGGGGTTATCTGAACAAGTGGATACTATGATAGACAAAATTGACTCCATGTCCAAGGGTACTAGGAAGTTACCTGAAAGGGTACAGGCTGTTGAATTTGACGTTCAGATGTTACCACAAAGTTTTGATAAGGTAACAGATAGAATGAACCTCCAGAATGGGAACCAAAAAACTGATACCTTAGTGAAATTACTAGAAACACGGGTAGGTCAGGAGATTCAGGATTTAAGGGATACAATGATAAAAAGATTAGAAATGATTGAAGAAACTATTGGAGCTGGTGAACAGAGTAAGAAGGCACAAGGACAGGATACAATGCCACCACCAGCTGTTAGAACTGGCTTACCCAGGGTCCTAACAACATACCCTGTAATTTATTCTGACAAAGGGTTAACTTCCAAAGGCTCAAAGGGAGTTAAGGAAGCTAGATGGACACCAATAGCAATGAATGATTTAAAAGAAATTAAGCAAGCTGTCGTTAACTTTGGCTTGCACTCTGCATTTGTTAAGGAAATGATAAGGACTTGGGCTTCTAATGTCAGAGCTACCCCCCATGATTTCTCTCAGCTAGTGTCTGCAGTTTTAGATGATGGGCCTTCCTTGATGTTTGGAATTTATTTCAGAGAAGAATCCAAACATATGGAACAGCAAGGAAGAGCAAAAGGTGTGGAGGTTTCCCAAGATCAAATTCTTGGTGTAGGAGCATATGCTGATCCACAGGTCCAAGCTCTTTATGATGAAGAAGTGCTGTCCTTATGTCACAAAGCAGCCTTGAATGCTTTGAATAGAATACAAGATCCAGCAAAAAGGGTCGAATCATATACCAGGGTTAGGCAGGGACAGAGAGAACCCTTTACTGACTTTGTGCAAAGATTAATTAAGGCTCTGGACATAGGGGTAACAGACCCAGAAGCTAGACGAATACTTCTTGAATCTCTAGCTTTTGAAAATGCAAATACTGAATGTAAAAAGATAATTGGGCCTTTAAGATCTAGATCAGCACCAATGGAAGAATGGATACAGCATACAATGAATGTTGAGATGTTTAGCTATAACAATGAATCCTGGGTAGGAGAAGCGATTTCCAAAGCTATGAGGAGACATCAAACTACCAGGTGTTTTAATTGTGGTAAATTAGGACATCTGAAAAGGGATTGCAGGCAAAGAAATCCTAGGAATAATATCTCCTCTGGGAATGACAAAAGTAGGAGATCTCAGCCTTCAGGTATATGCAGAAGATGTGGTAAAGGCCGACATTGGTCCAACGAATGCAGGTCAACAACAGACAGACAAGGCAACCCGATACCATCGGGAAACTCCTTGAGGGGCCTCTCGCAGGCCCCCAAGCCAAAAGTGGCCCAGTCATTCCCAGTTACAGTCGAAAATGTGTCTCACCAAGAAAATTAAAAACTCCAATGTCTGCCGTAAAAAGTAATACTGGTCTAAATGATGAATTACATGTGGAGAATGAGTCAAAAAATTCAGGAGGACAGAGTAAACGTATATTTTGGCAAACGTATATTAACGATCAAAGACCAAAGCTAAGAGTCTGTATAAATGGCATTTTTATTGAAGGCTTATTAGACACAGGTGCGGATGTAAGTATAATTACTCCAGAATCCTGGCATCCGAATTGGCCTCTTCATGAGGTAGATGTTCAGTTCCTGGGAATTGGAACCCTATCTCGTGTAAAACAAAGCACAAGATGGGTGGAATGCATAGGGCCTGAAGGGCAAATAGGAAGATTAAGGCCATATATAGCAAATATTGCAATAAATTTATGGGGCCGTGACCTGCTACAGCAATGGAATACCCAGATTAACATTCCTGTAGTTCCAGGAACTCACAATTCTGGGAAGGATATAATGAGGTATTATGGAAAAAGGTCACCAGCCATTCAGGCTGTACAAGAACACACAGCCAATAGCAAACCTTTAGAGGTACCAACAGCCCTACCTTTAAAATGGCTAACTGAGAAGCCAATATGGATCAAGCAGTGGCCTCTAGCTGAAGATAAGTTACAGGCTTTGGAACAGCTGGTACAAGAGCAACTAGATGCTAACCATATTGAAGAATCAACCAGCCCTTGGAATTCTCCTGTGTTTGTTGTAAAAAAGAAATCTGGTAAATGGAGAATGGTGACAGATCTAAGAGCTGTCAACAAGGTAATTCAGCCTATGGGTCCGCTACAATCTGGAATTCCTTTGCCTTCTCTATTACCAAGAGGATGGCCTCTTATAGTTATTGATTTGAAAGATTGTTTTTTCACTATACCTTTGCAAAAAAAGGATAGAGAAAAATTTGCCTTCACAGTGCCTACTTATAATAATTCTCAGCCTACTAGGAGATATCAATGGACTGTCCTCCCACAGGGGATGCTCAATAGTCCCACATTGTGTCAATATTTTGTTAATAAGCCACTGGAAATAATTCGTAAGCAATTTCCCAAGTCCATAATTTATCATTACATGGATGACATTTTATTATCTGATTCAAATAAAGATACTTTGGAAAGTATGTTTGAAGAAGTAAAGAAAGTTTTGCCTAGGTGGGGATTACAAATTGCCCCTGAAAAGATTCAAAGAGGAGATTCTATTAATTACCTAGGCTACAGAATAGGGTTAGAGAAAATTCGAACACAAAAGGCACAAATTAGGAGAGACCGGTTACGGACTCTTAATGACTTCCAAAGATTGTTAGGAGATATTTCCAGTCTACGACCAGCTGTTGGGATAACACCTGATCTAATAGTTCATTTAAACAAAACCTTAGATGGTGATAAGGATTTGAATAGTCCCAGAAAATTGACAGTTGAAGCAGAAAAGGAACTGACAATGATTGAGGAAAAATTACAGGAGGCACATGTGGATAGGGTCAACCCGAATCTTAGTTCCATCCTAGTCATACTGCCTTCCAGAATTTCTCCTACAGGGATTTTAATGCAGAGGGAAGATATTATTTTAGAGTGGATATTTATACCTCATAAACCAAGTAAAAAATTAAAAACTTATGTAGAAAAGTTTTCAGAATTAATTATAAAAGGTAAACTGAGACTTCGTCAACTAGCAGGTATAGACCCAGCAGAAATTATAGTGCCTTTTACTACTGAGGAAATAAGAAAGTTATGGGAAGATAATGAACCATGGCAAAGAGCTTGTGCTAATTTTTTGGGAGAAATTAGCAGCAACTATCCCAAAAGTGATAGACTTAACCTCATAAAGAGAACTTCTTGGATTCTTCCTAGAATTGTACGTGATGCTCCAATAACTGGAGCTCGGACATTTTATACCGATGCAAATAAATCAGGGAAAGCAGGTTATAAATCGGAAGAATTGAGTAAGGTGGAACAAAGCCCTTATAATTCTGTCCAGAAGGCAGAATTATATGCCATTCTTATGGTGCTAAGGGATTTTAAAGAACCTCTTAATATAGTTACAGATTCACAATATGCAGAAAGAGTTATCTTGCATATTGAAACCGCTGAATTCATACCAGATGACACAGAGTTGACTTCATTGTTTATCGAGGTACAGGACATAATTAGGAATAGGCTTTGTCCAATGTACATAACACACATCCGGTCCCATACCGGTCTGCCTGGGCCTCTAGCACAAGGTAACGCTGAAATTGACCAATTATTGATTGGAAGTGTTCTGCAGGCCTCAGAATTTCATAAAAAACATCATGTCAATAGTAAAGGCTTAAAGAAAGAGTTTTCCATTACATGGCAACAAGCTAAGGACATTATAAAGAGATGTCCTACTTGTTCTTTCTATAATCAAACACCGTTGCCTGCAGGGAGTAACCCAAAGGGTACTCAAAGGAATGAAATCTGGCAGATGGATGTGTTCCACTTTATGGAATTTGGTAAATTAAAATATGTACACCACACCATAGACACGTATTCAGGTTTTCAATGGGCAACTGCCCTGAGCTCAGAAAAGGCTGATTCGGTAATCACACATTTATTGGAAGTTATGGCCATCATGGGTATACCTGCACAAATAAAGACAGACAATGGTCCAGCATATGTATCTAAGAAAATGAAACGCTTCTTTGCTTATTATAATATAAAACACGTTACAGGTATACCAAATAATCCTACAGGTCAGGCAGTTATAGAAAGATCAAATCGTACTATAAAGGATATGCTAAACAAACAGAAAGGGACGAAAGATACCCCCAGAAATAGATTGCATAATGCTTTATTAACCTTGAATTTTCTTAATGCTAATGAGAAAGGAACAACAGCAGCAGAGAGGCATTGGATAATGGAAAAAACTTCTGAACTAAACCAACCTGTTTATTTCAAAGACGTGCTGACCTCTCAATGGAAGCCAGGAGATGTGCTACGTTGGGGAAGGGGTTTTGCTCTTGTTTCCACAGGAGAAGAAAAATTGTGGATACCATCAAAATTAATAAAGGTTCGATTTGAAGAGGAGAAACCTCTTGGAAAGGAGAAATGACAGCATCTACAATGATGATAACCATACAGGTGGTAAGAAAAGCATATAGAATGGGGGCAGGGTTCTGTTCTTATCTCCACAGGAAAACACTGATCTTTGAAAAGTTCAAGGGACCCTGGATATTTGAATACTGACAGATGGAAAATAACGGCCCAATAGGGACTATCAAGAAAACTGAATAGGTTCTGTAAGTACCATATACTAAATCATATTTCTAAATTTATAGAGCTGGTTTTAGAGTTGGACTCTGGCTCAGTCCCTCTCTAATTCCAAGCCTGTTGTTTAAAGAAAAACCCAGAGTTTCTGGAGTTTCTGTCTCATGTCAAGAGCCATGATATGGGACAGAAAGAAATATGAGTTTAGAAAACATCTTTACTTTTCTTCATATCTATCATACCTTCATTAAATATATCTATCATGTCTCTCATTGAATATAGGTATTCATGTATATGTCTATATAATTAATGTTTAAGTTTTCCACAATGAACAATGAGTTTTTCCTACAGTGACATTTGAAGTTTCCAGGAAGAAGATGGGGCCCCATAACAACAACTCCACCTGGTTGATATGACGTCATGATACTGATAGCGCTACTACAAGACCTGTTTTGGGTACCAGCTGCACAAGACGGTTCCAACGTGCTGAAATGGTGCACATCTTGTACAACATTCTGGCCAGACCTCCACAAAATACTCAGAGACTATTTGCAATTTCAAAAGACATTGATCTTGAAATTTAACCATCATTTTACTTTCACAGGATCCCCCAGAAAGAACGTCGCCCCCATGACAGCTGGAAGTAATTCTAGAGAACGACGTCCCCTCTCCCAATAAAGTTTGTCCTTGGGTTTAGGGACATCATTTAGGGGTTGGTTATAATTAGTATATGGTTGAGGGTTGGGGGAGGAATTTTATAAGAACAGGAATCCAAAAAAAAAAAAAAAAAAAAAAAAAAAAAAAAAAAAAAAAGGGAGGGATAATTGGATTATGGGATAAACAGATTTGTACTTGTGAGTTATTGCTTTTAGACAAACATATTGGTATCGATTCTTATATATTGATACAAAGTTAAATTATGTTGACTATTTTATGCATGCATGCTTCATGCTTCTACCTCTGTTTAAAACATTTTTATGTATTTGTATATATATATTGTATTGATATATGTATATTTACCATATTGCATTGTACACTTCTACCTCTGATTAAGATACTTATATATTGTTTATGTATTGATATATATTTACCATATTGCAATGTATACTTGCACATTGTTTATATTTGGAGGTCTCATTGTCCTCAATTATTGCACACTTGTTTATTATCTCAGTCTTTAAGTTAGATAGATATTGAGAATTATATAGATCAACAGTCATCTAAGTTTGTCATTTATAATTAGACTAATCAGGTTCTTTAGATATATAGAGATTATATTCAGTATAGATAGATAATCTTCAACCTCTTCAAAGAGCTGTAGAAAATGGCCTTTAATCTAATTCAGAGTTCTATGGTAGGGAGACACAATCACTCCTGGCAACACTGATCTATGCCCGAGAGAATGTTGAGCACCAAAGACACTCCACCTGGAGCCTTTCTTCTTGGCAGAACTGGCCTTTGGGTAAAGAAATGCTCATACCTCAACTACTGACAGAGTTACAGAATATCCGTAAATGGATAAAACAAGACTGTCATATCCTGCCAAGACAGGGTAAGATAGTTTTGAAGTTTCTTGCCTTTGAAAATGGTATGTCAGTTACATCAGGCCTTAGCCAAAGTTGGTTGCTTCAACGCTGCAAATGTGACTTTGGGTGTTTGTCCAGGTAGCCAGTTGTCTCTGCGATTTGTTACATGTTCTGGAAGTTGTTTGATTGCACTTCCTAATTACTCAGATAACATTATTTCCCTTCTCAGATCTTCGATGGGATTGAAGATTATATAAATGTAGTTACTTTCCTTTCATGACTTGGCCAAGTTATTTGTTATACAAGACTTAAGCTAGTTAGAATAGGATATTTGTATTTATTGTATATAATTTCGTAGGTTTGTACTTATTGTATATAATTGCGTAGTAGGCTTAGAACTCTCTTACATAAACAAAAGGGGGAGATGCTGTGGGAGTTCCTTCAGCTCCTTCAGCCAATCGCCGCTGAGTTACCAGCCCATTGGGGCGTGGTCTCTCCCTTTAAAAAAAGCAGCGGCTGTCCTCCACTTTCTCTTTGTCTTCCGGCTCCGTTTCCGGCCCCTGGACTCCTTTCCTGTTCGCGCGGAGGGGCTGTTGTCTGGGACGGTAATCTGTAAGTTTTTTCCCCTTTGAATAAATAACCATTATATTAATCATAATTCCAAACTGGTGTGGGATTGTCTGTGACTTACGCCTTCAGTTGGTGAAGATCTTTTCCCATTCTGTAGACTGTTGTTTTGTCTTGTTGATCTTGTCTTCGTGTCCTGAAGAGCTTTACAGAAGCTTCTCAGTTTCAGGAGGTCTCATTTATTAATTGTTGCTCTCAGTATCTGTGCTACTAGGATTGTGTTTAGGAAGTGGTCTCCTGTGCCCATGCATTCAAGACTGCTTCCCATTTTCTCTTCTTTGAGGTTCAGTGTGGGTGGATTTATATTGAGGTCTTTGATCCACTTGACTTGATTTTTGTGTATGATGATAAATATGGATCTATTTGCATTCTTCTCCAAGTCGACATCCAGATACACCAGCACCATTTGTTCAAGATACTTTCTTTTTCCACTTTATATTTTTAGTTTCTTTGTACAAAATCGAGTGTTCATAGGTGTATGGCTTAATATCAGGGTCTTCAATTCGATTCCATTGGTCCACCTGTCTGTTTTTATGCCAATACAAAGCTGTTTTCAATTTTGTAGCTCTATAATAGAGCTTGAAGTCAGGGATGGTGATGTCTCTGGAAGTTCCTTTATTGTACAAGATTGTTTTGGCTATCCTGGGTTTTTGTTTTTTTCCAAATGAAATTTAGTACTGTTCTTTCAAGGTCTGTGAAGAATTGTGCTGGGATTTTGTGGGAATTGCATTGAATCTGTTAATCAATTTTGGTAAGATTGCCATTTTTACTATGTTAATCGTACCTATCCATGAGCATGGGAAATCTTTCCATTTTCTGATATCTTCTTCAATTTTGTTCTTCAGAGACTTAAAGTTCTTATCATGCAGGTCTTTCACTTGTTTGGTTAGTATTACCCCAAGACATTTTATGTTGTATGTGGTTATTGTGAAGGGTGATGTTTCTCTGATTTTTTTCTCAATCTGTTTATCATTTGTATAAAGGAGGGCTACTGATATTTTTTTTTGTTGAGTTGATCTTATATCCTGTTACATTACTGAAGGTGTTTATCAACTGTAGGAGTTCCCTGGTAGAATTTTTGGGGACATTTATATATATACTATCTTATCATCTTTAAGCAGCGATAGTTTGACTTCTCCCTTTCCAATTTGTGTCCCCTTAATCGCCTTTTGTTGTCTTATTGCTCTAACTAGAATTTCAAGTACTATATTGAGAAGATATGGAGAGAGTCCGTATGTCCAGTATTGTCTCGTTCCTGATTTTAGTGGAGTCACTTTGAGTTTCTCTCCATTTAGTTCAGTGTTGGCTGTTGGCTTGTTGGATATTGCCTTTATTATGTTTACGAATGTCCCTTTTATCCGTGATCTCTCCAAGACCATTATTGTGAAGGCCACCATACTTTTTGAGACAGGGTCTTCACTGAACCTGAAACTCACCCATTCAACAAGAATATCAGGGAGCTGTCTCTTGAAATTTTTTTAAATGGTGTATTTATTTTATTTGTATATGTGAATGCTACATGTATGTTATAGACAGTTGTGAGTTGCCATGTGGCTGGAAGATGATCACAGGTCCTCTGCTAAAACAGCAAGTGCTCTTAACCACTGAGTCATCTTTCCAGCCCACGGATATTCCCGTGTAAATGTTAGGATTACAGGCACAAGCTACCATGCAAGGCTTTTGATGTTGTTAGGGAATCTCAACTCATATTCTCATGCTCATATGGCAAGCACTTTACTGACTGAGCCATCTCTGTAGCCTTGTCCATCCCTTCTCCTCCTTTTTTTTTTCTTTTTCAAACAGTCTGACCAAATAGTTCTGGCTAGCCTGAAACTCACTATGTAGACCAGACTGGTCTTGAACTCAGAGATCTGCCTGCCCCTACCTTCCAAGTGAGGAGATCAAAGGCATGCACCACCACTTCTGGCTCAACCTTTTATAGAGATTGTTTGCAGAGATTCCATGGTATTTTATAAAGCAACTAGCAGGCTGTTGGTATTCAGGCATCTGTACTGGCCTGCCCTTGGCGACCTGACAGGATATGTTAGCATCCAGGCACATTTGGTCCCACCTCCTGAGGACCAGGCAGAGGGTGCCACCCAGGCAGCATCTTGTTCCTCTAAAAGGTGCAACTCTGCCTACTTCTTCCTCTTCCTCTTTCTCTGTATCTCTCTGTCTCTCTGTCCCTCTCTTTCTCTCCTTTTCTCTCCCTCTTCCCACAAAGCTGTTCTGCACTCCCTTCCTTTCTTCCCTCTCTCCCTTCCCTTCTCTCACTCCCTTCCCTTCCGCCAATAAAACTCTCCATATAAGCTCTGTCTGCATGGCATGTTTATCTCTCACCCACTGTGATTTTGACCCACCCACCAAGCTCCAGTCTTGCACCATATCATAACATTACTTGGATGGCTCTCCTTGCAGTTCCTCCTGTCTATGGGCAATTTGAGGAGTACTGGAACCCTTCTAAAAGTTCTGTTTCACTCGGCATCTCATGATCGTTTTCAAAACGTCTTATTCTTCTATTTGTCCTGTCTCTGTTCACTCCCTGCCTCCCTCCTGCCGTAGCTGCCACATCCCATCTGCTAGGTGGGTCTCTCTTTCCTGGTGTGTTGACTTGAGATGAGTAACCTATGGTTCAGGATGCTGGAGATGTTTCCTGTCTTTTTCATGTGTGTTATGATTTCAGCCACAATAAGGCTGACACTTCCGGGTTCTTGGACCATGCATGTGCGGAAAAGTCCTCAGGCAGAAGTGCCTAACGCCCCCCCCCACATGACCTGCACATGCGTGGTTGCATCATCCATGTATGACTCAGCTAAGCCCTTGTGTGCATGCATGAGTCCCATCATCTGCTTATGAGGTAGTCACATCAACCCCCTGTACGCAAGTGCTAGGCAGCTTTTAAAAACCTGACACACCATCTTCCTCTCTCTCTGTCTCTGTCTGTCTCTGTTTCTGTCTGTCTCTCTCTCTCTCTCCCTTCCTCCCTCTCCACTGACTTCCCCCAGGCCTCCAGGCCTGTACATGCCCCCTCTGATAAACTCCTAAGTGGGTTTGTTGCATTTTCCATGTTCCCTTCTCACTCTCTCCAGGTAATTTCAATATGTATAAAAGAATGTGTAAATGTTGTGGCCACACGCATGTGATCCTGACTGTTTTGAACATCTTGCTAATTTGGTTTAAAATCTGTACAATTGCTCTTTAAAAAAAAAAATCACGTGGTCTGCCAATACCTTGCAACATGTGGGCAGGTGCCATTTTGGCTAAGGGTAGGTCAAAAGACCTATTTGTCATCTTTATTAAGGGTGGCAATGTGGACAGCTGCCATTTTGTTTGAGATAAAAAGAGATACTTAACTGCGATTTTTAGTAAGGAAGACAGACATGCCAGATGACCTAACCACCATCTTTATTAAGGTTGAGCATGTGGATCGTCGCCATTTTTTAGGAATGGCAAAAGATATGTGTGTATACATATGTGATTTGGATTTAACTCTATATGTGTAAATGGAAGCTAGCTTTAACTCTGTGAGTATGTAACTTAAATTTAACTTTGCATGTATGCATGCATGCAGCTGTTGTTCAAAAATGTTTTAAACTGGGCGGTGGTAGTGGTGCATGTTTTTAATCCCAGCACTCAGGAGGCAGAGGCAGACAAATCTCTGTTGAGTCTAAGACCAGCCTGGTATACAGAACTAGTTCCAGGACAACCTGTTACTTGTAACAACAAGTTACAAAGAAACCTTGTCTCAAAAAACCAAAACCAAACCAAACAAGAAATACTTCACACAATCAAAATGAGGAAGGTGTAAACTCTTGCAGTACTAGTTAGGACTTTAATTGCTGTGATGAAACACTGTGACCAAAAGCAAGTTGGGGAGAAAAGGTTTTATTTGGCTTACACTTCCATATCACTGTTTGCCAATGAAGGAAGTCAGGACAGGAACTCAAACAGGGCAGGAACCTGGAGGCAGGAGCTGATTCAGAGGCCATGGAAGGCTGTTGCTTCCTGGCTTGCTCCCCATGGCTTGCTCAGCCTGCTTGCTTAAATAAGCCAGTGTTGGGAACATAGCACAAAGGTCCTTGTGGCCACAGATCTCTAGAGCAACCAGGAAAGTTAATCATGCAGTATTGTCTTTCTAGTGGAGGAGATGTGATATGGGATTACCCTCTGAATGCCGTGAATATGTTTTATTGCCATTGGTTAATAAAGAAACTGCTTTTAGTAATGGCTTAACAGAGTAAAGCTAGGCGGGAAAACTAAACTGAATGCTCAGAGAAAGAAGGAACCCACAGGCGACAGATGCACCTGAACCTTTCCGGTAAGCCACAGCCATGAGGCAATACACAGATTAATAGAAATGGGTTAATTTAAGATATAAGAACTAGCTAGAAATACACTTAAGCTATTGGCCAAAAAGTATTGCAAATAATATAGTTTCTGAGTGATTATTTCAGTTCTGAAAGCTGGGAATAAATGAGTGGCTTCTGCCAACAGAGAATTTGTATTTTTCCATACAGAAAGCTGGAAATTGGAAGTGATTAATAGCTGGGTGACCATGTTAGCTGATGGGCCAGGTCATAGCAAACTTCTCCAAACAGGATTAGAGGTGGCTGGTAACCTAAATGACTGTTACCATCAAGGATCCCCAAGTTCCCATAACCAGAATTGGAGACACCTTATAGTCTAAATAACCCTTACAATATCTGTGTAGCCAGAGGCTCTCCAAACTCCCACAACCAGGTCCAGAGGTGGCTAGTATGACCAAGACCAGGCCAGATTCTTCCCCAGTCCCTTAAGCTACTACAGGTAGCCCATCTCTAGAACCCACCTTTGCTGAAGAAATAACATTTACCCTGAGTTGTTCAATGTAGTTACGTACCTGTGTATAGGAGATTGAATTACACAAGCAAACTTTTTTCTCAAATCATACTCCCTGAAGTCTTGATCTAGGTTGATGAAGGCAGTCTGAACCGAGTTCTCATTCTCATCTCTTCACAATCTACTTCCCTGCCTGGACACCTACAGGGTTCTCCTCAAGCCAGGACCACAAGTCCAGGGATGGTGCCACCTACAATATGCTGGACCCTCCCCAATCAATCACTAATTAAGACAATGCCCTAGATCTACCCGATGAATTGAGGCTCCCTCCTTTCAGACAACTATAACTTGTGTCAAGTTGATATAAAACTATCCAGCACAACTTATTGTGGACCAAAATCCTGGCCAATCCTTTTGCCCCCCCTTCCCCCCCTACTGGTCAAGCCAAACCTACCCCCACCATACTCTATAGGGAGGTAAAATACAAAAACCCTGTCAAAACAGAGACCAAATATAAAATGGTTTTTGACGTGGAGTCTTTAGTCACTCAGAGGTCTTTCTTGAGAGCAGCCAGCATGCAAGCCGACGTAAGTAGACTTGAGGACTTGTGTTTGGAAGCCTGTGGTGTTGTGAAGGCAGTGCCACAAGTGGGAGTCTGGGTGTCATAGCCCATCTGGGCTGCACATGTTGTTTTCATCTATAGCCACATGAAAGGTGACGAACAACCCAAGACGGTTTTGCCAACAAATGGAAACATTTACCACACAGCAGTTATGACGGCCAAAACATTAAAAATCAGTAAGAAATTAACGACTCCACTTTCAAAACCATTCTAAGATGCATTGTTGATCTCATTTGAGTGCTTCAGTTTGAGTTTCTGGCACAGAAAACAATTAATTTTTCAGAATAAAGCATTACATTAAGCATATATTTTCTAAAAATACTAATTAAAGATGACTGACAAAAAATGTTTGCCTCTAAACTTCCATTAAAATGAGAATAATTCAATTTCTTTTATTAAAGAGAGGAAGAAATAGTGATAGCAACAAAATTTTCAGAGTTAAAAAATCTTACTGAGCTGAGGAAGTTAAACTGTAAGCCAACAGAAGGGAAAGCCAAGAGTTAACCCAGGGCTCATGAGAGGCTGGGCAAGCGCATCCTTCCCCGAATACACACATCTCTAAGCAGCAGACTTGAGGTCCACAGAAAGTACCAAGTGTCTGCAAACCAGAACTGAGACACTGGGCGAGGTTAAGGCTAGCAGTGGGATACTGATGGTATATGTGTGTGTGTGTGTGTGGTTTATATGATAAGGCATTATGCTCTTCAGTTGACATTCAATCAATAGAGTGCTGGCATCCAGGAATAACTATGAAGAATATAGTTTCCTCCATAGAAAACTCAACTAAAATAATTTTAAAGAAGAAGAAGGGGAGGAGGAAGAGGAAGAGGAAGAGGAGGAAAGCATCACCCCAGACCATGCAGAGAGCACTCTGAAGCCAGGCAACCAGCTTCATCTGTGGCACAGAGTTTCCATAACTAAAATACCAGTGGAGAACCAGACTCTGAAGACAGGTCTACAGGGAAAAGCAAGACATAAATGTACAGGGAAAAACAAAACAAAACAAACAAACAAAAAAAAACATGGTGCACACCTTTGATAATAACACTCTGAAGGCAGGGGCAAGCAGATCTCTGAGATCAAGGCCAGACTGACCTACAAAGTGAGTTCCAGGACAGCCATGGCTACACAGAGAAACCCTCTCTTGAGAAACAAACCAACAAACCAAAAACACACACACACACACACACGAGAGAGAAAATGAGTGAGAGAGAAAGAAGGAAGGAAGGAAGGAAGGATGGAAGGGAGGGAGGGAGGGAGGAAGGAAGGAAGGAAGGAAGGAAGGAAGGAAGGAAGGAAGGAAGGAAGGAAAAACGCTAGTATTAACACAGATGAAAGGAATAGATAGAAGACTCTGGAAGATAAAAAGCCCTCTAATACTGATGGAGTGGAAGAATTAATACTAAACTACCAAAAGTATTCTACAAATTCAGTGCAAATCCCACCAAAATTCCAACATTATTCTTTGCAGGAATAGAAAAAACAATCCTTAAATTCGTATAGAAGTACAAAAGACCCCAGACAGTCAAAAGACTCCTGAACTGAAAGAACAGTGTTGGAAATGTTACCATATCTGATTTCAACTCGTGTTGTAGAGCCACAGGAACAGGCACAAAGATGGGTGTGGTCATATCTCTAATCCCAGTACCTGGAAGACAAAAACTTGAGAGGCAAGCAGATCTCTGTAAGTTCAAGGCCAACCTGATCTACACAGGGAATTTCAGACCAGCCAAGGAAACAGAGTGAGACCAAAAATTCTAGGCAAAATTCCAGACACATGGATCAGTGGTATAGAGCACCCAAAATTAAGCTCACACAGCTACAGACACATGAGTTTGAACAAAGATGGCAAAAATAACACATTGGAGAAAAGAAAACAGCTTCAAAAAATGGTGCTGGAAAAAAAAAGAAAGAGAAAAAAATGGTGCTGGCAAAACTGGATATCCAAATATAGGGAATGAAATTAGATCTCTATCTTTTACCTGAATGAAAATCAATCACAAACAGATTCAAGACCATAACATAAGAGCAGAAATTCTAAAACTGATAGAGACAGATGGAGGATAAGCACCATAAAATATAGGCAGGGAAGTGCTTTCTGAATAGGACTCTGGTTACTCAGGAGATAGATCCAAAAATAGACAAATGGAACTTGGTGAAATTAAAAGGCTTCAGCATAAGCAAAGGACACCATTAATCTGATGATGATAAAACCTTCAGAATACAGGAAAGTCTTTTTTCGCTACACATCTGACAAGGAATGATATCTAGAATATACAAAGAACTAAAAAAAAAAAAACAAAAACAAACAAAAAAACCCTAAACACCAAAAAGCAAAACAACCCAATCAACACGTAGGCTATTGAAATGAGCAAGGTTGTGTGTAATGGCGCACGCCTTTAATCCCAGCATTCTGGAGGCTGAGGCAGGTGAATCTCTGAGAGTTCTAGGCCAACCTGGTCTACAGAGTGAGTTCCAGGTCAGCCAGGGCTACAATGAAGGTGCTTGTACAGGCCACCAAGCCTGAGGAAAAATTCAAAATATGAAAAGTATTCAACACCACCAGTTGCCACAGAAATGCAAATAAAAATGACTTTGAGGTTCCATCTCACCTCAGCTGGAGAGGCAGAGTTAAGAAAGCAGCAACACTGATGAGAGTGTGGATAAAAGGGAACCATACAAATTGTTAACGGGAATAGAAACCAGTCCAACCGCCACAGAAACCAATATGGAGGGTCCTCGGAGCTAAAAGTAGATTTACCCTATGACCCAGCTATACTACTCCCAGTAAACTCAAGGGACTCTCAGTAAACACATCACAGAGACACTTGGACACCGATGTTACTGCAGCACCATTCACAACAGCTGATTATCGAACCAACCTCGACCCAGCAACATATAAAGAATATATAAACTATATACACCTTGGGAATTTTTTAGCATAGATTATAATGAAATTGTGTTACTGGTAAGAAAATTAATGCAACTAGAGATAATCATACTAAGTTAATTTAGTCTCAGAAAGACAAATAGCTCATCTACCCAGATTGGTAGGTCCTAGCTGGTACACATATAGAAAATTGTATGTACAGAGGACATGAAGGCAGCTGGAGAAATGGCTTTGGCTTGGGGATTCAGAGCACAAGCTGCTTTGCCCCAGGACCCAAGTTTAATTCCCAGCACCCATATGGGGCAAGGTTGCTCACAACAATGGGTAACTCCAGTTCCAGGAAATTCAGCACTTTCTTCCAGCTTCCACAAGCACGTCACTCATGTGCCCAACTCCTCCCCCAAATACAAATCATTAAAAACAAAACTCACATCAGAGGCTGGAGAGATTGCGTTTGCAGGAGACCTAGGTTCCGTTCCCAGGACCATTATGGTGGCTCATAACCACCTGCAACTCGAGTTCCAGGAGATCCAATGCTTTCTTCTGAACCCCTTCATGCTCCTGCATGCATGTAGAACATAAACACACACACACACACACACACACACACACACACACACACAGAGAGAGAGAGAGAGAGAGAGAGAGAGAGAGAGGCACATACATAGATGTACATAAAATACAACTTTTTTAAATTAAAAAAGATCAGGCTTAGCCATGGTGGTGCAAGCCCTTAATCCCAGCAATCAGGAGTCAGAGGCCGATAGGTCTCTGTGAGTTTGAGGCCAGTCTGGTCTGTTTCAAAACAGACCAGAACGAGTTTCAAGACGGCCAGAGCTACACAGAGAAACCCTATCTTAAAAACCAACCAACCAAACAAACAAAAACTGTCTGGGGAACAAGGGGTACTAATGGGACTACAGGAAGGGGAGAAGGAGGAGAAATGTGGGATAGAGGTTGACTACGCTCCAAATACATTACATGCTTGTATGAAAATGGCTTTATGTAATCCAGTATAATAAAATTTTTTGTGTAAAACTTTTAAAAAGTTAATATAGTCAGAACAATGAAGATATTATAATAGCATGCTATATAAAAAGCGATTAAAGAACAAGAAAGAATTGTTAGAAATGGAAAGTATAAAAATGAATTTAAAAACAAAACATAGGCTTGGGATACAGTCCAGTGGTAGAGTATTTGTCTGGTATGTAGAAGAGTATGGATTCCATCTTACATGTCAAGTTGAGGATCTCCAAGAAAATAGAGACAAAAGTTAGTGGGAAGGACAATGGAAAAGAGAAGACCATAAGAGGATCAGTGTTCTCTGAAAGGATGCTATTCTAATAAACAGGAGATCTAGAAAGAACAGACACAATGTCTGGGAAGAGAGCAGAATAATCAACAAGACGGGCCTGCTAGGGGGCTGGAGAGATGGCTCAGAGGTTAAGAGCATTGCTGGCTCTTCCAAAGGTTCCGAGTTCAATTCTCAGCAACCACATGGTGGCTCACAACCATCTGTAATGGGGTCTGGTATGGCCTGCAGGCATACACACAGACAAAATATATTGTATACGTAATAAATAAATTACACACACACACACATATATAAAATACACTATATATATACTTTTATAAAAAATGGGCCTGCTAAAGACGAGGGATCTGAGCTGCCAATTGGGCTTAAAAAGTATCAGACAAAGGATAAAAACAGACCAACACCAAAGCAGATCCAGGAACCCTGGAGACAGGAGAAATCCAAATCCGGACAAGGTTTCAGAGGGAAACAGCAGGGGCCACACAAATTCTTTCAGATTGGGTCAGAACAAGGACGGTATCCAGTAGAAGAAGTGTGTGAAAGGCAACCACGAGCAAGACACCATTTTGCTTTAACAACACACAGTGAAATGGTCCGTAGAATTCTACCAGAATGTTTCCTGTGTTCAATAAGGAATTAACAGCAGACACTCAATGCTTTGCAGTTAGGAATGAGCAGATTGGAAGAGATTTCTTCTTAATCTGGTGTGAGAAATGTTTTCTTTAGCTTTCTATCAAAGGTAGCTTGCCCACCAGGAGCCAATATTCTGCAAATCCCTCCACTTTTATCTCTTTTATCTAGCAAAACTTTTGTGCAAACCTTTCAATGTCTCCCCACTTGGTCAACAGAGCCCTTGCCCCCTTCCCTTCATTTTCTTTGCATCAATGCTTTTAAAACTAGTCAGTCATGAAGACTTTGAGGTTGGACTCCAGCCAATGAGAAAAAGACACAGGTACCATCTAAATTAGAAGAAAAGCCAAGTCAACTTCCTGCCTCTGTGTGCTAGCTCTCCTGGTTTGGGGTCTGGTGTGCCACTTTGGTAAAAATAAATTGCCTTGCTGAGATACTCATGTGCTTCGTTTGGGTGACAATGAGGTTTTCAAGGAAGCCATGCTAAAGGTGGTGAATACACGTGTTTCTAGCACATTTGAGCTGTTGTATGTCCTCAGAGCAATCCTGAAAGACAAAAATGGCCACCACACGCACCGGCTACACTGAGTGATTTACCCAAGGTGAGGAGAGGGGCTGGACTTCAATTCTAAAACTCATTCTTGAGTTCCTTATGTCATTGAAAAACAGCATTCCTAAAGCCAGGTGTGATGGTGCAAGCCTTTGGTCCCAGCAAGCAGGAGGCAGAGACAGGCATATTTTGAAGTCTGGGAGAGCCTGCTAGAGAAATTCTGTCTCGACCTTCCCACCCCCACTGCCCGAAAGTAAACATTTCAGTGCCCACATTAGTGAAGCCTAGGTCTGTTCTTCTTGCCTTTGTTTGCTTGTTTGTTGTTTGTTTTCTTTTTGTCTTGCCACACTGAGACTGAACCCAAGGCCTCCTATGTGCCAGGCAAGCATGCTAGCACTGAATTTTACTTCTGCCTGCGCCTACCCTTTTAAATTAAAACAGCATATTGCAATTGTTGTGTCTCAGAACGCCCTGCAAGGGTAGACCCGCCTGCATCTGCCTCTCTAGTGCTGGCGTTATTGGCATGAGCCAGCACCCTCAGAGGACCTCCTTCAGGAATCGGTTCTCTTCTTCCACTATGGGCCTTCAGGCTTGTGCAGCAAGTAATTCTACCCGCTGGGTCCTCTTGCCCACCTTCCCACCGGCTTCTTAGAGACAGAGAAATGGGTGAAGAAAATATATTTCATATCCTTAGCATTTGAGAGAGATCAAGAAGGAAGGTGATCACCTCAATGCTATTATGAAATAAGATACTGGTCCGTGTTTTTAGGAAAGTATATCTTGATTAGCGGGCAGAAAACTTCATGGAAAGGAAGGCTGTGGGGCTGGGGTGTAGCCCAGGATGAGATTACTCAGCATCTGCAAAGCTCTGGATTTGATTCACATCATCATGGGGGGTGGAGGGGACGACGAAAATAAATGAGTTTTGAAAAGAAAGAAAAGGAAGCTTCTAGGCTAAGGGTCCAAAGAAAGTGGCAATGATTTTGTTTCCGTTGCTTTTCTGCTCAAATGCTCAGTAGTGTGAATGCTCAAAACGCAACAGGATTTGCAGTAACTTTTAGAAGTTGTCCTGGCAACCATCTTTATTACACAGCCACCCCACCCCCTGCAGAATTTTCCATATTAAGGTACTTGCATTGTTCTCTCAGTTGGGCCTGCAGGAACTTTAGCTCTCCTCCAGATGTTTCCTGACATCAGCATTCAAGATGTGCTGGCCAGATGTCTTGAACATTGCGGGAACTCTGTGTTGTGTATATTAGTTATGCAAAGGGAAAAGTGAGGACAAGAAGCCAACATGGAGGATAAAAAAGAACAGAGGCTCGGCCAAGTCATTACTGGCACATGTACTTTAGGTAGAAAGCCAAGAGAGCAAGCTGTCTTTGATCAAAAAGTCCTCGGCAGTCTACTGTCCACACTGAAAGGCTAGTGTCCTCGCTTTCTAGGTCAGGCCTGAGGTTCTGGAAGTTTCCACCATACTGAAGATCTACCTAGGAACCGCCTGACCTTTGTTTTACTTTGCTAACAACAGCGTCATAGATCAAAGAACAGTTCCCCCAAATGCAGACCATAGTAAGTTAATAGATATTTTAAAGGGGAAAGGGGTGGAGCAGTCAACTGATTTCAGGAAAGCATAAACAGCGTTGAGCAGGGGCTGGAGAGATAGCTCAACAGTTAAGAGAGAGTGCTTGTTGGTCTTTTAGAAGACCCATGTTTGATTCCCAGCACCCACATGATGTGTTTCACAACCTTCTGTAACTCTACTTTCAGAAGATCTGGCACCTCTTCTGACCTCCAAGGATACCAGACACAAATATGGTACAAAGACATGCCGACAAGTTAAATACTCATACATATACTCATATATATTATATATATAACATTAAGCAATTTTCTTTCCCAAAGCACAGTGAAAAACTGGTGGTAACACTTCTCGAAGGCCCCGGGGACTCACAGAAAATTCTAGACTAGAGGCCACATAGGTTCTTAGTGCCAGTCATACAACCAAGTGAGCATTTTTGGACATCCATACTTAGACAGATCAGTCACTCAGCTCACAGTGGAGTTTTCTTCCTGCTCAGCTCCAGTTAGATTTTTTGGGTAATAGCAGCATGAACTACAGTAGTACGATTGTGATCACCCTCTGTTTTCTCTGGGTCAGACCCTAGGCCCTTTCCGTTTTTCCATTGTGTCACAAAAGGCCACCGCTCTGCCTATTGGGCACTGTCATGTGTCCAGATCTCCAACTTCACACCAGAATTGCAGCTGATGCTTCTGTGTTTGTACTTGTGCACTAAGAACACTGGTCATGAACATGCCATAACTTAGGTCACATTCTCCCCACCAAACACGTATCCTCTTCTCAAACTCCATTCCTTATAGTGGTGTGCTGTGGGATGGTCTTTCTGCGTGCTGTGACTATGTGTTGTTCTCATTGAATGATAGATAATGCTACTTTGGTCTATGACAAGGCAGAATAGAGCCAGACAAGAAATCTAAGCAGAGATACAGGTGAAGAAATGCAGAGTCTAGGAGACACCAGCCAGCCACCAAGGAAACAAGACAAGTAGAAATTGAGGAAATGGCACAGCCATGTGGCAATACATAGATGAATAGAAATGGGTTAATTTACATGTATGAGAGAGCTAGTAATAAGCCTGAGCCATCAACCAAACATTTATAATTAATATAACCCTCTGTGTTGATTATTTGGGAACTGGCAGGCAGGAGAGAAATGTCCACCTACATATGGCAGTCAAACAAGGTGCAAGAATTTCCACATAAAACCTGAGAAAGCTTTAGGAAAAAAAAAAAGGGATTCTAGACACACACACAAAAATGGAGTCAACCACAGCATCTTGGTAGCTGCATTTTCCTGGATAGGGTCTATTTGCGGGCGGTAAACAATGGCATGGCTCCTTTAAGAAGTGACTTCCTAGTTTGTACTGGTGGCTCGGCTGGCTCTTTTGGGAGGTCCTACTATGGAGTATTTGATTCAAGTTTGTGGGCTGTGGGCTGCCCACTACTTGGTGCATGGACTCACTGCTTCTCGGAGTTGGAACAGTGAGCATGACCTCGCTGGTACATCTGCCATGAAACTAGACACTCAGAGAATTGAAGGGGAGGATCCAACTGCCATGTGCTAGTGCCATTCGCAAAGTTGAGCAATGTAGACAGATAATGTAGCAGCGTTGTTTTTTGGATTGTTTTGTTGTGGCTTTTTTTTTTTTACTCTATTTCTTTTATCTTTACTTTTAGTTTTTGGTTTTTTTGAGACAGGGTTTCTCTGTTTATCTTTGGCTGTCCTGGATCTCATTCTGTAGGCCAGGCTGGCTCACAGACATCAGCCTGCCTCTGTGTCCCAAGTGCTGGGATTAAAGGCATACACCACTTTGCCCATCATAATGTAGCAGTTTTAAGATCTGTTTCATGCGATCAAAAACAATACAGATACACAATAAAAACAGATTCAGACAAAAAGAAACCTCTAAACAGGTCACAGTTGTGTTTTAAAAAATGTGTATAGGCTTAAGATAGAGAGGAAAAAGGATAGAGACACTCATAGATTAAAAGAATAATTCTGAGATAATAAAGTGAGGTCCTTGAAAAAGGACTAGAGTAATTAAAAAAAAAGAATAAGGCATTTGGAGATGGGAAATACACAGGGAGTCTGGACTCTATATGTTATTGTGTTGCTTTTAAATTATTTACTGACTGATGGGCAAGAGACAGCTGCTGGGAGACATGGGACTGAACACGAGACTGATAAAGTACACCAACCTAAATATCTTAAAAATGCTTTAACTTTAAAATGGAAGTAAAAAAACATATTTGCAAAATGGAATTT
This sequence comes from Myodes glareolus, assembly GCF_982192425.1. NCBI lineage: Eukaryota > Metazoa > Chordata > Mammalia > Rodentia > Cricetidae > Myodes > Myodes glareolus. The sequence goes on along the minus strand of NC_142045.1, from coordinate 27,662,891 downwards.
AAAAGATGCATTGTTTTGGAGGAGCAGTTTTGCTTTTGTTTCCACAGGAAACAAGAGGCTATAGATTCATTCCAGGTTAAGATGGACCAGGTTTGATAAAGAGAGACCTCCTGAACCTTGACAGTTCTATCAACAAGGGCTATAACTGGTCTTCCCAGGATTTGGCCATTGTCTCAAATTTTCTCAGAGTCCCCATAAGATCACCAGCATCCATCAATCAACAAGAAGTAGTCTAGAGACTAAGCTCAAATTTTCAAAATATTGTTTATGAGTGTTTGTTTTAATTTAGAGTGGGTTGGTTATACATTGTTATTGGTCGTAATCAATCTCTTTCTGAAAGAAGAAAGGGAGATATGATGTACAAATGCGTGATGTAAAACTGACAGGAACAAAGGGTAGGTTGCTCAATCTACTTTTATTCTAAAAACAACTGTTAATCTCAAAATATTTTAACTGACATGGATTTTAGTTTATTAATGTAAATTTAAGGTCAGTTTTGTTACCGGGCAGTGGTGGTGCAGGCTGGCAGAACCAGGCTGTGAGTTCAAGGCCAACCTGATCTACAAAGCAAGTACCAGGATAGGCTCCAAAGACACATAGAGAAGCCCTGCCCTGTAAAACAAAAGAAAAAAAATGATTTGTTATTATTATGGGGCCGGAGAGATGGATCAGTAATTAAGAGTGGCTACTCTTCCAGATGTCCTGAGTTCAATTCCCAGCACCCACATGGTGGCTTACAACCATCTAGGATGAGATCTGGCACTGTCTTCTGGCCTGCAGGCAAACATGCTACCATCAAGTTGTGAACTAGGATTGAAGGAGCCGATGGAGTTGGGGCATTACTCACATGAGTCATATCCATAAACAAGGGTTGGCTCTGAAGGTAAAGGTACTTGCTGCTCCACCTAACAACCTAAGTTTGATTCCTGGGACCCACATGGCAGACAAAACTGGCTCTCTTTGACTTCCACAGACATACAGTGTCACGTGAGTGATCCCATGTGTACACATGTGCACACATACAAATAAAATATCATTTTTAGGAATGCTAAAGATATTCTGATACGGGGCTTGAACAGTGCAGAACATGAACATTTATACCAGCCAAGGGCATACCCTTGCGATGCTGTCCAATGTTGCAGAATGTTTGCTTACACTGTAAAGATGTGTCTCTGCCTAAAGCACCTTCTGATTGGTTTAATAAAGAGCTAAATGGCCTGTAGTTAAGCAGAAGAGATATGTGGAGCTTCTGGGCAGAGAGAGGAAACTCAAGACGAATCATGCAAGGGATGCCAGTCCAACATAGCACGAGTCAGACACACAAAATGGTTGAACATAGATTAATAAAAATATTGGTTAATTTAAGTTATAAAAGCTAGTTGAAAACAAGCCAAGCTTAAGGCCAAGCTTTCATAATTAATAATAAGCCTCTGTATCTTTATTTGCAAGTTGGTTGGAGGAACAGAGAAAGACTCATCACAAGGTACTGGATCATGGGTCCCATTGTCTGGGATCACATCTTGGTTCGCCACTAATGGTGGGTGATGGAGCAGATTATTTCAAATCTGTGTTTTTTGTCTTCTGTAAAAGTCCTGTACTTATCTCTTGATGTTATTGTGAAGATGAGGTGACTTGTTCCCAGGGGAAGCCCTTAAACCATTAGCATTGCCACCTCTCACAAAGGAAGGAAACGAGGCATTAAAAACCTTAAGTAGCTTGCCCTATCTTGCTGAGCCAGAACTGGTTGTAGTGGCTCGCACCTATAATCCAGCACTGAGAGGCCAAGGAAGGAAGATCTCAGTTTTAAGGCCATCTGGGAGTCCTACAAACTCAAGGCCAAATTGGGCTACAAAAGTAATGGGGAAGGAAATGAGAAAAGAGAGGAGGAAGGAGGGAGAAAGGAGGAGGGGGGAGAGGGGAGAAAGAAAAACAGAAAGTGGAGAGGCAGGAATAAGGGAAAGAGGGATGGGCGTGAAGAAGGGGGGCGGAGACAGAGAGGACATCACCCTGGGTTCATAGATACAAAGCCCGCTTTCTTAATGATTCCCCAAGTATTTTCATTGCCTGTTTATAGGAAACTTTCACTAATTAATTACACTCAAGTTGATTATGTTTTGACTAAACTGTAGAGGCCTGTAGTCTGGGAAGGAAGTGGTGGTGGGAATAATAGGGTTTTAAATACATGAAAAAATAAGGTAATATTTAGAATCTGGAGAGAGACTATCCGAGAGAGTATGAAGCCAATCAGAAGGCCTACCAGATAGCTCAGATTCTTGCTAGTGTGACTAGTCAGAAATGGAATGAAATAGACCCAGTTCTCGATCTGTTTTGGGTTGCCAAGTGTCAACATCTGAGAGAATGTGTCTACATAGGGTGCTAAAAATGTGTGTGCGCGTGCACGTGTGTGTGTGTGTGTGTGTTGATACGACAGGAAGCAAGCCTGGGAGGCAACTGTGTCCTGATTTCACCTGTCCCATCTGTTTTTTTTTTTTGCGGTCCCTTTAAGGACTAACCACGCCCACTCCCCCAGCCACTTCTGACCTCCTCACCGCCATCTTAATCTCTCTCTTCTTTCTGTCCCCCGTCTCCACACGTGTCTCTGTCTCTCCCTGTGTTTCTCTTTATGTCTCTCTGTTTTCTTCTTCTTTAAGTAATAAATGTCTCCCTCTTTTCTAAGTAATAAATGTTTAGCTTTATGTATAGCCTTATGTACTCTGCCGTCCACCGCATCCAGCTGCCTGACTCTGCTGCTCACCCGGGAACCCTGTACTGCTCTGGCGGCACCTCTGCCTGGCTCGCAGGCCGCTCGGGTCATCCCAACCTATCTTCTTTTTAAAGAACAATACCATCCCACAGTGAATTTATTGGACATACATTATGAATTTACTTCTCAATTCTTTCTGTGGTTTCACATGAAAAGTCATTTCTATAAGAAATAAAGGCCTAGGGCTGGAGAGATGGCTCAGAGGTTAAGAGCACTGACTGCTCTTCCAAAGATCCTGAGTTCAATTCCTAGCAACCACATGGTGGCTCCCAACCATCTGTAATGAGATCTGGGGCCCTCTTCTGGTGCTGCAAGCAGGGTACTGTACACATAATAAATAAATAAATCTTTAAAAAAAATAAAAAAAGAAATAAAGGCCTAAACTTCAAAAATAAGGATGTGCTAACAACCACCAAATATTTTACATCCAAATTATAGCTTTCAATCCAATACTCATGTTTCTTACAGAAACGTTTGCCAAGCCATGGACACAGCTACTGGGTTTCTCTTGCAGCACAGATTGCCACTTGGAGACATCCTCAGAAAGACTGACTTATACAGAGAGATGCAATGATACACTCTCAGCTTTCACAGACATGAGCTAACAGGGTAAGTGTAACTCTGTGGTCATTCTGACGACAGTAGTAAGGCTCGAAGGGATGTTTTGTTGAGTGCAGGGAAGGCTGTTGAGTTAGCCTCAAAGAGACTAGGAGATGCACCCACTCTGCGACGGGGCACCACTGGTGTACTCACCTGGCCCTTTGAATATGGCTGTCCTTCAGCGGCACCGGCTTCCATCCCTCCCTATCACTTCATTGTTTCTCTTGGCTCAGATCTCCAAAGTCCCTGTTGGTTCTCCTCTGTCTTATCCACTCAGCAATATCAGATGAACTTTCATCCTTGACACATTCTCTCTCTCTCTCTCCTTCTCTCTCTCTCTCTCTCTCTCTCTCTCAATCTCTCTCTCTCTCTTCTTCAACAACTACACATTTTCCTGCTTTGCTACTTATCACTCAAATGTTTACCTCGGTCTTTTGATGGCTCTATCTGACTTCCAAAGCAATGTTCCCAGGGCCCATAGAGACCTCAGCCAGTGTCTGGCTCCAAGTTTTCCAGGTTCTCTTGCTGCTAATCTGGGAGGTGTATTCTTGCCCTAGAGAGTTTGTGTGGACCCTGCTTGGAATACTCTTCTCCCGGTATCATTAACTGGTTTTCTTTCCTCTTTGAAGTCTATTTAACATTTCCTAGTGAAACCTCCTTTCTGAAACTACAAGCCAGCTAGCACACACCTTTATTCCCAGCACTCAGAGGCAGAGGCAGGAGGATCTCTGTGAGTTTGAGGCCAGCCTGGTCTACAGATGAAACTCTAGAACAACCAGGCCTACATGGAGAAGCCCTGTCTCAAAAACCAAAACAAGATAAAACCATAAGCCCTGGGGCTGGAGGCCCAGTAGTTAAGAGTGCTCACTGCTTATCCAGAGGACCTTTGTTTGCGCTCCTGTTCTGCACCAAATTCCTCCTCAAGTCACCTGAGCTCATTTTCCACAATCTACTTAAACACCTACCTTTCACCCTCAGCAGGGCTACCACTGTCTTGTGGCCATTATCGGCCCTTACCTGGAGTGTAAACATGACTCCTACCACATTCCTGTCTCCGCATGTGGCCTAAGGAATCCTTTAAAGTGTCAGGCCAGTTGGCAAGCAAGTATCCTGCTTTTAAAATCCCAGTAGGAAATTAAAAACTTGCCCAAGGAGGGGAGGCTGGGCAGTGGTGGCGGCACAGGCCTTTAAACCAGCACTGGGGAGGCAGAGACAGGCGGATCTCTGTGAGTTCGAGGCCAGCCTGGTCTACAAGAGCTAGTTCCAGGACAGGCTCCAAAGCTACAGAGAAACCCCATCTGGAAAAGCGAAAAAACAAAAACAGAAACAAAACAAAACAACTTCCCCACAGTCTGTGAGTTACCTCTGGGAAGGGTTAACCAAATAGATCTTCCAAAAAACAGGATTCAAACAAACAAGCAAAACAAAACAAAACCAAAACTTGATAATTCGGGGGTGGTTGATTCTGGCTGGGTTAGTTTAAACTGGTTTCAGGGGCTGACCTGCCAGGGAAGCATGCACAAGCGCCAGATTCCGTTTCCCCTGTGAAATTTTCAAACAGAGATACTTAAACCTCTTACTAATATATGTGCTTAAACATATTTTTATACCTTCTATGTATTCTTTGACTAAATTCTGGGTAAATAGGCTTCCTACCTGGAAGTGCCCACCCTGGGGCAAGGCAAAGAGAAATAAATATAAACCTGCTCTTTTTCTTCAGTGTGTTCCGCTTCCTTGTTGGTTAAATGCACACTCTGACTGTGTGCTCTGTTACTGTGTCCTGTTTGAACTCTTCTCTTTCATGGGTCTAAGAAGCAAGACGACTGCTGGAGTTAAGACCAAGGAAACTTGAGCCCCCGGTAGCACATTTTCAAAGTGGCCCTCAGCCACTCCTTCTGTATCAACTGCTGTACCTAGTACCCCATTCCAGCTCCGCTTCTTTCAGCCGACCCAGTTCATTCCCACAAGACCTGGGCATCTTCATCCCCTTTCAGGTATTTAAATGGTTCCAGGTCTCTGGCTTTCTTCAGATAGGCATTCTTTGTGCATCTACTTTCAAGGAATTCTCTAGTGTTTCTATGCCATGTTAGCTTTATTCTCCATCTACTACTGAACAGTCTCTGAAATCACCTTGGTTATTGTTGATTACCAGGTCTAAACCAATGTTAACCTGGAGCTCTGAATCACTATGACAAAATAATTTATTGCCAGCTTATCCGGTTTACGCTGAAGACAAAACAATAACTTGAGTATAATACAAACGACACCTCGATTGTGTTCTTTGGGTCTTAATTCCCAGGAGTAAATATAATGATGACAGTTTCAAAGAGACCCAGGCAAGTTACATTTGCTTGAGGCTCAAGATCATGCCGCAAATGAGTAGGAAGGAAGGTCCTTCCTGGCTCTGGTCCCCAAGGCTGTTTATTTCTTCTACCCACAATGCCTCTCAACAGTTTACCTGTGTCAACTGATGCCTACACTTTGGTTGTCAACTTGACCCACCTGGTATAGGGGAACCTTATTAACTGTCTTCGCTCAGACTGGTCCCTAGACGTGTCTCTAGGACCTTTTCTTGATTGTTAATTGATGTAGGAGGGCCAGTCCATCGTGGGAGGTGTTATCCATAGGCAGATGGGCCTGCGCCAGATGAGAGATGCACCCGTACAGAAGAAGCCCAGAAGCACCGGTCCTCCTTGGTTTCTGCATCAGGCTCCCGCCGTAAATCCTAGCCCTGACTTTAACCAATGCTGGGCTGTGAAATGAAAATATCAACCAAATAAACTCCTTCTGCAAGTTGCTTCTGGTCATGGTGCTTGTCACAGCAAAAGACAGCAGACTAGAAAAAGCAGGGACTCTGATCGCATGGTTAGAGAAGAATGTTCATTCTGAGACATGAGAAGGGGGTGTGGTTTCCGGGTGGGTGGAGCTGGAGAGTCGGAGCCCCAGCATGTGACAGGCATTTGATACTCTAACACTCCTTTCAGAAATGTGACTTAAATTCTTCCACAAATACAGTAAAAATTGTAGGATTGCCTATGCCGATTCTAAACAAAACAAAACACAAACCCCGCATTGTGTCCTGAGTTGACGTGTATCTTGGATTTTTAAGTCTCTTGAACAAATTTCTGTGGTGGTTGTGCCTTCAATAGAATAAGGGACCCGGTCCCTCAGGCGTTCTCTCACGCAGCTGAGAAGAGCCATGTGGGTCATGTGAGCAACCTGAACTCCACGTGCACCTATATCTCCCAACCACAAAACCAGCACAAAGAACAAAGCTATACGGGTCCCAGAGGGGATGGGGACACTTTTAATGAGATGTAATTTTGCTTCATTTTGTGTCTGGTCTGCCTGGCCTCAAATTCTCAGTTGTCACACCTCAGCCTCCCGAGTGCTGAGGTTACTTTACAGGTGTGAGCCCCCACACCACGCTCTGATATAATGCTTCCTTACGTGTGAATGCTAACTGTGCAATATTACCACTGTCCTCCAAGGAGAATCTCTTCCAGGTTTGTTTAAACAGTTGACAGAATTCTGAACATAAAAACTCTAAACCTTGAAGATAGTTGGTGTTGCATGCAGAAGTTGTTGTTCTGACCCTCGGAGGCCTACTTACTTCTGCAACTAAATTTAACCACAGTTGTCAAAGAAACAAAAATATCACTTAGGCCCAGCATCTACGTAGTGAATTTCAGGACAGCTAGGGCTGTCCAAAAAAAAAAAAAAAAAAAAAAAAAAAAAAAAAAAAAAAAAAAAAAAAAAAAAACACTTATGAGGGTAAGGATTTCTAAATTACAGGTCAGCCTGGTTTACTTAGCAAGTTCCAGGATAACCAGCTATGTATTGAGACCTTGTCTCAAGACAAAACAAAACAAAAAAATCAAAATAAATCAAAAACAAAATCAAAAATACAAAAACACCCAAAGAAATAGATTTAAAAACCACAAACATTTGTACCTAGGGAGCCTGGTTCTTGCCAAGCACCAGTGAGGCTCTGGGTTTGATCCTCAGCACCTGGGGTTGGGGAGGATCCTACAAACTTTGAATCAAAGGAAAATAATAAATATTCTTACTTGGTATTGGAGATTACACCTATATGTATTTTGAATTTCGATATTTCCTTCTAGATCACTTATCTTTCTGTTTGTTTGTTTTGTTTTGGAGACACAGTTTCTCTGTGTGGCACAGGCTGTCCTGGAACTCCCTTGTGGACCCAGGCTGGCCTTGAACTTACAGAGGTCAACCTGCCTCTGTCTCCTAAGTGCAGGGCCTAAAGGCAAGTACTATGCCCTGCTGTTCACCTTTTACATTTTTTTTGTTATTCTCTGTGTGTGTGTGTGTTTGTGTGTGGCATGTGTGATGTGTGTGTTTGCGTGTGGCATGTGTGATATGTGTGTATGTGGCATGTGGGTTGTGTGTGTGGCATGTGTGATGTGTGTATGGCATGTGTGATGTGTGTGTGGCATGTGTGATGTGTGTGTTTGTGTGTGGTATGTGCAATGTGTGTGTGGCATGTGTGATGTGTATGGCATGTGTGATGTGTGTGTGGCATGTGTGATGTGTGTGTGGCATGTGTGATGTGTGTGTTTGTGTGTGGTATGTGCAATGTGTGTAGTACATCAGTGTTGCATGCACATATGGAAGTCGGAGGACAGCTTTTCTGAGCTGCTTTTCCCCTTTCACCATGTGGGTTTCTGGACTGAATTCAGTTTGTTCGTTTGTTTATTTTTTGGTTTTGGTTTTTCAAGATAGAACTTCTCTGTATTTTGCTGGCTATCCTGGGAATCAGAGATCCACCTGCCTCTGCCTCCCGAGTGCTGGGATTAAAGGTGTGTGCTAGCACCAACAGTCTGAATGCAGGCTTTAAGCCTTGGCAGTAGCACCCTTACTGGCTGCGCCATCTGAACAGCCCTTGGTTTATTTTTTAATTTACTATCTTCAGAAGTAGGCACAATGTTTTATAAGTGAACAAAGGCTGGGGAGTGGTTTTTAAATGTGTATCTAAATGTATATAGATCTAAAAAAAATTGGATTACTCCACAAATATTAAAGGTTTAGACAATAAAAAATTTTATTAGGTATGATCAACATTAAGAATAAATGTGAGAATTTCATTTATAATAATAAAACCTTGGGGCTGGTGAAAGGACTCAGGGAGTAAAGAAAGGTAATTACTAGCATCCTTAAGCCCCGAGTTTGATCCCTGGGACCCATATGACAGAAAGAGAGAACCAATTTCTGCAAAGTGTTCTACACACACACACACACACACACACACACACACTGAAACAATTGTTTTTAGAATAAAAATGTGCTTTTAACAATATTCTTTACAGGTGACTTCGGCAAAGGCGTGGACTTGTTGACATCCCCCTACTCCCCCCACTCCCCCACCCCCACCCAAACCGTTTTGTAATTACATCTTGCCTTTTCAAGCAGCTTCAATCCAGCTCACTCTGTTGGCTTTGAAGGCACTCTGTCTTGAGCCAAACACAATGACAGGTCAGCAAGAACAAGCAGACGGTGGGCTGACCGCTTACAACTGTTAAGACAAAGTTTTTTAAGCCGCCTTTATCAGGTGACTTTCTCCTGAGTTACCTTTCCTTTTTGTCCCTGGTGTTCAGGGAGAAGTCAAGGCAGCCACCGGAAACAGCTTGGGGCTGTTAGCAATGGCCTTTAAGTGTTTCTTCAAACTTGGTGCTGCATCAGCTCCAGAAGACCAACCCTGGAGTGAAAATCAAAGGGTTTGGGTCCCACACAAAGGAGACTGACAGATGTGCGCCCACTGGTGGATTCAGCGGTGCAGGACACGAGTGACAATTTAAAGTCAACACACTGGTGAGCAGAAACCATTCTGCCAGGCTGTGATTGCCAGCTGGGCACTGAAAATGTTCTCAGTTGAAATACAGAAATAAAAATTCATACCTCCGGGACGGCACTTACACGGGGATTAAAGGCAGCATTAGCTGGTGACATTTTCTACGTCACAAACAATACTTGTTTCTCTCTTTCTCAGATTTCAAACCATCCTGTAGAAAGCACCCTTATTTTGGAAACCATAAAAATTGCCAGGTCATTTAGGCTATGTTTACAATGAAAAGTAACCAGGGAGTGGGATTCATGTAAAATCTTGACCCAAACTGCACTATTACGGAAAAATTGTTTGAACAACCGAAACTTCAATCAAAATAGATCCTTCTGTTACCTCATTGTCCCTGTGTGGACATCATAGGGTCCCTCAGCCCTGGGGGTTAGTTAGAAAGGGATTTGACAGCACCTTCTTATGGTTAGCTAGCGGCTTCTTTTTCTTTCTTTTTCCCCTAGAATCACTACAGTTAACTTGGAATTTTACTTTTTAATTATAATTTTCATTTGCATTTATTTATCTACTTTGAGACAAAGGCGTCTCCCTGAAACTCTCTCTGTAGACCAGACTGGCCTTGAACTCTTAGACATTCACCTGCCTCCCAAGTGCTAGGATCAGAGGCAGGCACCACTACACCCAGCTCTTAACTTGGAATTTTAGGCCTCAGAGAAGCATGACTGTCCAGGAATGCAGATCAGACAATGAGAATTGAGAAAAACAGGGAAGCAAATGGGAGGGGCCAACCATCACCAGGGCCACATAGAGCTACAGGAACCACGCATCCGCAACAAGCTCTATTGGTGTAGGAGGTTTTTCTGTATTTATGTTGCTTTCATTGGTTGAATAAAGAGACTGCCTTGGCCTTTTGATAGGGCAGGAATTAGGTAGGCAGGGTAGACAGAACTGGATGCTGGGAAGAAGGGAAGTGTGGCAGATGCCACGATTCTCCTGCCCAAGTCGAACAAGATTGAAACCAAAGTGGGGTGGAGGCCTTGGTCACAGGTTTCGGGTGCTGTCTAAAGGCATGATTAGCTTTTTGGGGGAAAACTGGGGTTTTGTCGAGTTAATACATTCTAGAGGTTTTTTCTGTTAATAGCAGAATGTTCGGTTAGGAATGGCTGTTGAAGGCTAAAGTAGCCCGAGATAAATTGTAATGGGGGAGGGGGGCTGGACCTGCAACATTCCACCCTCTGAACAGTCATGGAATCTCTACCGGCCAATCAACCTTGTAGAAGCTTCTGAAGGTTCAACTGTTACAGGAATATTTCTTAATGCCAAGCTCTCTGACAACGTAAAAATCCCAATGGGATTCTTGTGCTCTTCGGTGGGCCCAAGGGGAACCTGGGGGTCCGGGAAGCCACAAATGCGACCACTGCAGGGCAGGACGGGCACGGACTACGAAGGGACTTTCCAGGGAGCAGTTCAAATAGACTGGGGGAGTGGTCAAGATTCTGACATCAATGAAAGAAGGCAGCTGTAGCAGCAGCAAGATAGAGACACCTGCCAATCAGAGCAAAGGGGAGCAGGCAGAAAGCAGAGCCCTCCTCCTATACTGCACAAGTGAGTCATTGAGGATAGGCCACAGGTACCTCGAATTCTTCATTTTCTCTTTTCTCCAATGTCATCCCCCCCCCCACACCTTTAGAGTTGATAATTGTCATTTCAAGCTGGCTGACCCTTCCGCTTGCTCTTTGTTCTGAATCTCTCTAGTGGACTTTTCAGTTGATTGATTACTGCTCATTTCAGCCCTAGGAATTTTGCGTCTCTCTTCTTACTTAAAAATTTTAAAAATGTATTTATTTTATGTGTATGGGTGCTCTGTCTGTACGCATATCTGTGCATGTATGTGTCTGGTGCCCTCTGTTATCGATGGCTGTGAGTCACCCTGTGGGTATCAGGAATTGAAACCGGGAAAACTGGAAGACAGTCCAGTGCCGGCTGAGTCATCTCTCCCGCTCATCTCCCTGATTATTTTTAAAGCATTGTCTTAGTTTCCTTTCCCATGTCTGTGATAAAAATGCCCTGACAAAAGCAACTTAAGGGAGGAAGGGTTCATTTCCAGGCTCACCGCCTATCGCTGGAAGTCAAGGTGGCAAGACTTCAGGCAGCAAGTCACACTGAGCAGGTAGCTAAGAGAGCAAAGAATGAGTGTGCATTTGCTCAGCTCAACCTCTCCATTCTTGTACAGTGCAGAATCCCGTCTAAGGAAAGGAGCCTCTCCTTAGAGGACTCTAACTTGTGTCAAGAAGATCAAAAAAAAAAAAAACCCCAATCAGGATATACAATCTTTCTAGAATATTTCCTGATTTGTTTGTTTTAAAAAAGCAAACAAACTTTATTGCAGAAAATTTCAATATTACACACATCTAGAGATTATGACATGATGGACCATTTCATACCCATAAACAGAGTCAACAGTTACTAGCTACTCACTCCTTCAACTTGAATTTTATCCTGTGGTTTCTTGCCTATCCCTTTCTTTTTTCATTCCTGCCTTCAAATAATTACTTTCAAATAATTAATCCATGACACCCCTCTGTATATTTAGCTAAATTGGCAGGCACTCCTTTTATTGTCTGAACAGAAACATCACGTGCATACATATATGACTGTATGTATGGGATAGGTGTATGTGTGTGCAGTGCCTGCAGAGGTCAGAAGGGGGCATCAGATCCTCTGGAGCGGGAGACACAGGTGGTGTAGACACAGATTAGGCACCGCTCTTCCAGATGGCAACAGGCCCTGTGTCCGAGCTATGGGGTGTACAGGGTTTTACCAGTAAAATCTGATGAAAAGGAGTCTAGTGAAGGCAGCTGTAATGACTGGCATTGCATCTCTACTCTCAGCACAATTTCTGGGAGGGGCCTTCTTCAGCAATGTTGTCTCCAGCTCTATTCAGTGTTAGCACACATAGACCTGGTGGGATTTTAGGGCTGACGAATGCCAATTATTGACTTTCAGTAAGAAACATAACCATGGTCAGGCAGTGGTGGCGCACGCCTTTAATCCCAGCACTCAGAAGGCAGAGGCAGGCGGATCTCTGAGCTCAAGACCAGCCTGCTCTACAGAGTGAGTTCCAGGACAGTCAGAACTGTTACACAGAGAAACCCTGTCTTGAAAAACAAAAAAACAACAAATAAACAAAAAACCAAAAAAGAAAAGAAGAAAAACCAAAAAAGAAAAAAAGAAAGAAAATAATCATAACCACAAGCAGGCTTGAATCTATGAAAGCTGGTTAGCACATTTTCTGTTTAGGGGAAACTTTTTATGTGAATTATAACGAAGAGGTATTTGTGGAGAGCAAGGCCTCAAATAGTGAGTCTCTGGCGGGGACATTGTTACTCTCTGGAGGATAGCAATGGAAGGGACATTGGAAACTTTTGTGTATGAGGAAGTTTAAAAATTATAATTACATTTATTTATTTATTATTTGTGTGTGTGTGTGTGTGTGTGTGTGTGTGTAGGGTCAGGGAATGACTGGTAGGAGCTGGCATTCACCATGTGGGTTCTAGGTGGTCAAAGTCAGGTGAGGCTGAGCCCCTCTACCCACAGCCATCTGAATAACCGAGAATGCAGTGTTTTCCCATAGTACAGGCAAATAGAGGAGGCAGTATTATAACTCAATGATTTTTGGAAAGTGTAAATCCTGTTGCTTTCATTATTAAAATTTTGAGAAATAAAGCACAGTGCTTTTTCCGAGCCCCTGGTGCAGCTTGGAGGGTAGGAATCTTCAAACCATACAAATCGCTCTCCAAGGATGGAAGATTTTTTCTGGTTTTTGCATTTTTTAAATTTATTCTGTGCACATGAGGGTTTTACTTGCATGTATGTCTGTGTATCATGTGTGTCCTACACTGGAGTTAAGGATGGTGTGAACTATCATGTGGGTGCTAGGAGTTGAACCTGGTTTTCTACAGGGACAGCAGTGCTCTTAAACATTGAGCCTTCTCTCCAGCCCTTCTTTTATTTAAATCTATTATTCTCAGCTATTTTGAATTTCAATCAGTAAAGAAGTCATAGGGAAAAAATTGTACAAAATTGCATATTATTTTTTACATGTGTATCAGGATCATGTGGAGAGATTTTACAGATCTCAGTGCAATCAAACCAAAACCCATGAAGTTAGGAATCGGATTGTTTGTTTATTTTTTAAAAAGATTTATTTATCTATTATGTATACAGAGGTCTGCATGTATGTATGCCTGACAGGCCAGAGGAGGGCACCAGATCTCATTATAGATGGTTGTGAATCACCATGTGCTTGCTGGAAATTGAACTCAGAACCTCTAGAAGATCAGCCAATGTTCTTAACCTCTGAGTCATCTCTCCAGGTCCTATTTGTTTGTTTGTTTATTTATTTATTTATTTATTTATTTTACAACTACTACATTATTCTAGTAGGCAGTTTGGGCTAAAAACCATTTATCCAAGTGGAAATCTTACTCTTGGCATTCAGTGGAATCTGAAGACAGAATATCTTAAATGTCTTTTCACTAAAGGAAAAGAAGACTGACATGTACTCGGTAAGGTCACTGGGAACCACATGTATGCAAAAAACAAGGAAACTGTGTGCAAGTTTTGTTCTTAATCCTGTCTCAAAATTAATAATAATAAAAAAGAAAAAAAAACCCTAACAAACAGGCATGGTGTGATGATACACACCCTAGAGGCATATGGAGCTCTGTGAGTTTGAGGCTAGCCTGGGCTATGGGCCAGCCTGGGATACATAGTAACACCCTGTCTCAAGAAATAAAACCCTAACAAAAGAAACAGCAGAACAAGAATTTACGATCTTTCTCCAGCTCCTCTTTTGAGGCTTGTTTATTATGTTACAGCAAAGACTGGACGGTTTTCGAGCACACCCCCGTTTTCTAACCATCTCTACTTGCCGCAGTGAGATTCTGTTAGTCTGGGTTTTCTTTTCCCCATTCTCCGAATTGTGATCTGTGGGTTTAGTCTTTGAGTTAACTGAGGAGTATTTTTATTCTGTGAACTAAGCACATTCCTTTGTAACCACAGGCATCCACTTCTCATTGGATTTATGACAATCACAACATTGGCATGCAGGTAAAAAAAAGACCTCAATTTGCTTTTCCCATCACACCTCTGGTTAGCTCACGAAACCTCAGTTCGGTGGAAAGGAACTAAGGACCATTTCTGCCACGCTCTCCGTGGCCACACCTTCCCACAAGGACCTGGGTTCCTCTGAAGGCGGCTAGGCTCTGGCACCCAAGCGAGCGCACTACGGCTCCGGCTCCGCTCAGCTCTCCGGACGGCTGCGCAGTTGCTGGGAAAGTTCTGCCCACAGACAAGACAGAGGCACGGCTTTGTCCACAGCAGCACTTGGGAAAGTCTGTTCCGCAGCCTAAGGAACTTAGGAGAAACAGCCCTGCAGAGTGGAATGAGCTGAGCATACTAAACCGGAAAAGTAAGACTTTACCCTTCATTCCACACACAAGGACCCCCCCCCCAAGAATGTAATAAATATTTAACAAAATTCAACCCTCTGTGCCTAAGAAGGAGCTAGAAAGGTTTCAAATCGCTCTATGTTTTTTTTTCCCGTGTGTGCATACCATAAATAAGTGGATTATACCTTTAAGAAAATAAAGAATGGGGAAAAAGAGATATAAACTTCATGTGGCTGGTTCCATTGCTTCTCTTTTTACCTGTTTGCCGGGCAAACTATTCTATGAAACACGAAAATGAAAGACAGTATAATCTGCTATAGTCTACTTTAGTCTCCAATGGCTTTGGTCCCAGAACCCTGACTACCGACTTTGAGGGAATTAAGGCACTAAAGAAATGACAGATACATTGACACAGAAACCTGGGATTGGGTGGCCTGGGCTCTCAAATGGAGACACTACAATACCCGGAAGAGCGGTGTGCTTATTGAGTTCCAGCTGAACAGGGAGGTGGGCTTGTCCCATCAGCTGAACAAGGAAGGGGCTCATGAAAGGTAAACAAGAAGGCGGGTTTATCACACACAGTCTAACTAAGAGGCAGTTTAGCTAATCTCAGTGGGAGCAGGCTCTACCATAAGCAGTCTCTAGGCCATAAATAGCTGAGGGGAGCAAGCTATGGTGGACATTTCCTGCGTACACAATCATCATCCACACACAGACCTTAGGAGGGCTTTGCCATCCCCTTGAGCCTGACCCGAGGAGGCTTTGCCATTTCCATGGGGCTGAGGCAATGTTCTTGGCATTGCCACTCCGATGCCGACAACACACATCCACTCGGGCTTCACTCACCCTCTGCACTGATCCTTTGCTACTAAAATCCAGCAAATTAAATTCAAGTTCAAGCAAAGAGCATAAGCGGTCAGTTCGACAGCCATGTAATTATCAATGTTTATAAGGATTAAAAAACATGATTTACATTAAAATTGGACAAATAATCCATCTTGTCAAGAGTTGCTTGGGTTTAGAATGGCAACAATCTAAGTGAAAACCCAGTTTATTTTAGTTTTTCGGGGCAGGGTTTCTCTGTGTATCCCTGGCTGTCCTGGAACTCTGTAGACCAAGCTGGCTTTGAACTCAGAGATCGGTCTGCCTCTGCTTCCCAAGTGCTGGAATTGAATGTGGTTGCCACTACACCTGTCTAAAAACCAATTTTAGAGTGTATTAATTAATGTAAGAATTTGTATTTCTGTTGTTCCTTTGTACTTGAAGTCTATTTAAGAAAATAAAACTGGTTTTCCCATAGGCCCTGTAAGGCTTGCAGACTGGATGGATTGCTGTCAAGAAGATTCAAATGGAGTTATCTGGCAAAATGTCAGACCTGGTGAATATACAATCAGTACTCAGGAGACTGAGGCAGGAAGAATGTGAAAGCCGCTTAGGTAACACAGTGAGATCCTGTCTCAGAATATCAAACATTTCAGTCAACAAATATAAATATCATTAAATAAAGTGTATCATTGTTTGTCTTCATGATATCTTGTAAAGATGAAGAATAACAGGTTTATTCAGCTTGCCTAATGTACACATTTTACATATACAAGGTCTCTGACCCGGCTTTTCCAATACCATTCTGCAAGTCATCCAAACTCACAATAGAAATTAAGAAAAAATACTCATAATATTACTACCAGAGTTAGCACATTGCTCAGGTTCTTAGAGTATATTGAAGTATAATGCAAAATATAAAATAATGAGACCTTTAGTCTCTACTATTAGATAATGGTAAAGATTTATTGAATATTTTTAAAAGTCTGGTACTGGGATCTAAAGAGATTGCTCAGTGGTTAAGAGCACTGGCTGTTCTTCCAGAGGACCCAGGTTCAGTTTCCAGTACCCTCATGACAGCTAGTAAGTGTCTGAACTCTAGTTCCAGGGAATCTGGCATCCTCACATAGACATATATGCAGGCAAAACACAGCAATGCACATAAAACGAAGATAAATAAATGATTTTTAAAAAAAGTCTCAAAAAACATAATGGGTTTATATTTATATGTATATGTGCATAGATATTTAATAGGTTAATGATTTTAATCAATTTTCAGGTGATTTTTTTGTCTTAATTTTAACTTACTTTTTTCCCCCCTAGGACAGGGTTTCTCAGTGGAGCCATGGCTGTCCTGTGACTTACTCTGTAGATCAGGCTAGCCTTAAACTCAGAGATCTGCCAGCCTCTGTCTCCCAAGAGTTGGAATTAAAGGCATGCACTACCACCACCTGGCTAAAATAAATCTTAAAAAAAAAAAAAAACTGACACCATGCTAAATATTATATATACATAGTTCCATTTAGTACACACACAGAAACATGGTTGTTGATTCTAAACTTTTGCTACTTTTTGTGTGTGGGTGTACATGTATGAACTTGTGTGTATATGTATGCATGTATACATGCTGATGTCAAGTGTCTTTCCTTAGTTGCTCTTCACCTTTATTTTTTGAGGCAGGTCTCTCATTGAAAGTGAAGCTCACCGGTTTAGCTGGGCTGGTTGGACAACAACCTTTAGGGAGCAACCGGTCTTTGTCTCCCCCAACCAAAGGCTAGGGTGACAACCATATGATGCAATGCCCAACTTTTCATATGGGTGCTGGGGATTCAATCCTAGGTAGTCCTGCTTACACGGGAGGCACTTTACCAACTGAGCAACCTCCCCAGCCCCCATAACGTAATACTGTGATCCGATGCACTCTACTGCGCTCCATAGACAATGCTCACACACCGTGCACAGATATACATGCAAGTGAAACATCCAGACACATAAAATAAAATGTTCAGACAGTATTAAAGTAAAACATGAAAGGGGCTGGGGAGATAGCTCAGTCACAAACTTCTAGAGCCTGTTATGTAGACCAAGCTGGCCTGGAACTCACTGAAATCTACCTCCCAGGCAATAGAATTACAGGCATGTAGGACTCTGCCCTGTTGTTGTCATCTTGTGATTGAGCCAAGAGTAATGGCTCAAGAGGTGGAAGAAGGGTTGCTTGGAGGGACACGTGCTAATGGCTCAATATTGGTGGGGCCATTCTAGTTTATCTCCCATCCAACAGGGACAAGCAAGCCTCATAGAGCTATTGCATAGCTTGGCAGGCAGGCTAACTTTAACCCAGTGACACGCACTGCTAACTCATGATTTTGAGTTTGGAGGTTTGTTAATATGACAATTTCTTTAACTGAGTTCTCAGTGTAATTAAAAATTATGTTTATACATTTGAGATAACTCAGTGGGTAAAAACGATTTGTCAACAAGCCTGATGACCCGAGTTCTATTCCCAGGACCCACAGGAT
This sequence comes from Myodes glareolus, assembly GCF_982192425.1. NCBI lineage: Eukaryota > Metazoa > Chordata > Mammalia > Rodentia > Cricetidae > Myodes > Myodes glareolus. The sequence goes on along the minus strand of NC_142045.1, from coordinate 27,644,915 downwards.
GGGAGGAGAGAACTACACACACACACACACACACACACACACACACACACACACTAAATAAATATTATAAAAATCTGTTCTGGGGCTGGAGAGATGGTTCGACTGTTAAGAGCACTGACTGCTATTCTAGAAGACCTGGGTTTGAGCCTTAGCACCCAATGGAAGCTCACAACCCTTTCTAAGTGTAGTTCCATGGGATCCAATACCCTCTTCTGGCCTCTGGGGACACTGAACACTCATGGGGCACAGACATACATGTAGGCAAAACACCTATACACACAACATTAAAAAAAAAAAAGAACTGATCATACCACTCTTATATTCTTTCTTCTTTATTCATTCATTCATAATTACTTATTTATTTTTTGTCTTTTCGAGACAGGGTTTCTCTGTAGCTTTGGAATCTTTCCTGGAACTCGCTCTGTAAACCAGGCTGCCATCGAACTCACAGAAATTTGCCTGACTCTGCCCCCCAAGTGCCGGGATTAAAGGTGTGTGACACCACCGCCTAGCTATTCATTATTTATAAATGTAAATGATGACGTGTCTTTTAATTGCTTTGGGAATGTGGGAAATTAGTCCCTGATAAAATGCATGACAGGACCACAGAAATTTGTATATCACTTAAATCGATTAGCCCCAGTATGGTACCATTGCTATTTGCCATCTTCATATACAAACAAGAATATATAAGTTACCTGTAACAATATACACAATCTTGTAAAAATCCTATTTACCTTTTTCTATGGCTATAAGTGTACAGTGCTTTTAGAAGTAAAAGATACTGAACTATCTAGAAATAGTTCTAAGTAGTAACAGTGAATCTTATTTTCAACTTTTGATCAAGGAAAAAGAAAATAAAACTGACAAAAAAATACCCAAGCCAGGAGAGTTGAGTCCCATGTACATGGAATACATGAACAGTATTCCAGGAGAATCACATATACACAGAAGACATGAATAGTATTCCAGGAGAATCACGTATACACAGAAGACGTGAACAGTATTCCAGGAGAATCACATATACACAGAAGACATGAATAGTATTCCAGGAGAATCACGTATACACAGAAGACGTGAACATTATTCCAGGAGAATCATATATACACAGAAGACATGAACAATATTTCAGGAGAATCACGTATACACAGAAGACGTGAACGTTATTCCAGGAGAATCACAGATACATAGAAGACATGAACAGTATAGATTTGTTTTAGTTAAGTCCATTCTACTTATACACTTAAAATACAAAATACTTTTCAATTTGTGAAGAAGCTGACTGCATTTAGCACCAGAAAGAAACTGTTCTGATTGTTGTTCAATCAAGATTTCAACATCCTGAACCAGAAAAGGAAGTTCATGAAATCCAGATGTACTCCAGCCATCCCTGGATCACCACCTGCACCTCGGGGCTACTTGATGCTGCGGACTACTCTCCTGCAGTGGCTTGTCTTCATTTCCTCCAGCGCTTGCTCCAGCTGTTGAACCAAATGAAGCAGGGTAGCTGGGTCTGTCTGCAAAAGATGGGTGCTGTGGTCGCCATTCTGATCAAGGTGCAGCTTTACAGTCACTGATGGTTTAATCTGTTGCCGGAGACTTCTGCTTGCAAGCTTGGAGACACAGAAGGAGCACAGTTACTCTTAAGTAAGGATGCTGCACAGGGAACTTCTAAATTACACTGTACCGGGTTAAAAATAAAATTTGAGATGAATCACAAACTTTTAAATGAAAAGTAAACTTTAAGACCTTTGCAAAGAAAAAAACGCTGGCACTGTAAAGGAAACCTCGTGGTATGAAAAAATTCCTTAAACAGGATAAAAAGCTTGTGCCTTTAATGTCATCACTTGGGAGGCAGAGGCAGGTGAATCTTTGTGAGTTCAAGGCCAGCCTCGTCTACAGAGTGAGTTTCAGGATAGTCAGGGCTGTACAGAAAAACCCTGCCCCTAGAAACAAAACAAATAAATGAATAAATAAATACACTTCAATTTAAAAAGGTAATATAATAGAGTAAGGAGATAGTAAGACAAAAATAGCATACCATACAGAAGGGGAAAATGATTATAAAACCTTACATTCTTTACATTTCTAAATTCCTTTTTTTTCCTGATTTACCCAATGATGCCAAATTAGTTTTCTTAAACAACTGCTTCAATTTTACATGTTTATCCAAGATCTACATGGTTTCCCAGTGTCTGCTATGTTATATCTAAACTCTCACCAAATTTCTTTTTTTTTAAAGAAAAAATATTTATTTATTTATTATGCATACAATATACTGTCTGTGTGTATGTCTGCAGGCCAGAAGAGGGTACCAGACCTCATTACAGATGGTTGTGAGCCACCATGTGGTTGTCAGGAAATGAACTCAGGACCTTTGGAAGAGCAGGCAATGCTCTTAACCACTGAGCCATCTCTCCAGCCCCTTACCAAATTTCTGTAACCCATTTTACTACCTTACAGCCCACAGATGAGTATCGCCTCGACCCCTGCATGTATACACAGCTACAATGGGTTAGAAGGAAAGTCTGTGTCCTAGCTTAGTACGCTGGTTACCTTTGGGAAGGAGGAAAGGAGCAACCACTGGTACAAGGTAAGAAAGATGTTTGTGGGGTGCTGGTCATGGTCACGTCCACATTATGTATATGTGACTATGTAGTAACTCATTGAGTGCAGAGATCTGGACACTTTCCTTTGTGGGTTTCATGTTCCGGAGAAATGATTTAAGAAAAAAAGGGCATTGCCAAAAACAAAAACCAAAACCAAAACCCCACAAACAACTGTTTTTTAAATCATCTTTTCTTAAAATTATTTCTTTAAAACTTTACAAATTGGGGCCTTTGGGTTGGTTCAGTGGCCTGGGGCACTTTCTGTCATGCCTGGTAACCTGAATTCAATCCCTCAGGACAACAAAAGTTGTCCTCTGACCTCTACACAAGTGCCATGCACACACACTAAATAAATACATATAATAAAAACAAATTAAAAACCTTTGAAATTAAACTTAGTAAATTATATTAGAAGTAAAAAGAAATGAGATATTTGTGAAATGACCCAAAAATGACCATTAAAATATAAACATTTTTTCAAACCAGAGTTCAGTTAAGGAGGTAAATAACAGAGCATATAAATAATTCTTATAGTCTATGCCAGTTTTTTTTTTTTTTCAAGTCTTACTTGTACGTCTAGTCGCCATTCAAGACTATGGTAACTGGGAAGACGAGGTGTCAACTCATTCAGAATAGTTCTGATCTCCTTTCTGTTGTCCAGGTAAAGCTGAAGCAATAATCTATTCAGTTCTTCAGAGAATCCCAGGACAAAAACAGAGTCTTGGAAATCCAGTTCAGAAATCTAAAGATAAATTTGAGTTCAACAGAACACTGGGATTTACCTTTGTCTAGTAAATGTTAGGCATTTCTAAACACAAACGTTCTGTCTACAACATTCCTTACAGTTAAAGACAATCACTGCCCACTGTTTCAAAAATCCAAGTTACTAACATACAAAATAACCTCATTAAAATACAAAAAGAGGCAGCCTCCCTGGTTCAAATCCAGCTGCGTTCCCCAGACCTGGGGGGGTCCCATGGCTGCCATGTGCCCAGATGGAATGTTACCCCTTAAGTACCATTTTCTTCCAGGGCCACTTGTTTTTCAAACACGGTGGTTCTGGGCTGGGACTGTCCCTTAGACAAGAATAGATCTGGAGTTATAGTCTGAAGCACATAGCTGGGGCTCAAGTTCAAATGAGCCTTCTTTTTCCTCTGCTTTTCCTCTTGACTGAAGGCAGACTATTATTTGTGAGACACAGACTACTGCAGATTGGACCAATCCTGACTCAAGAAAAAGGATCTCTAGCCTTCTGGACGCCTGCTGTGCTGTTGTTCCACAGCTTTCTGCCCCTTGTTTCTTACTAGTTTCTTGACTTGTTCTTGTGGACTTTTCCTCAGGGATATACTGGCCTGCAGGTCCTAATTCCCCCGCTCACCACTGGAGAACAGCTCACTTGCTGTCTAGTGATGCTGCATTGGTGAGTGGACCGTGTTTCAGTAACTCTGACCTGATCACCCCAGACCTGGTCGTGTTCTACTGCCAGACCTTTTCCTGGGGGGCTTGAACACAGAACGGGAAGGTAGACACTCACGTCACAGACCCACACATTTCTGCCTGACTGGGCCTGCAGATTTAGGTGCCAGACTAAGGCTCCTCGGATCATCCAGCTCCCTCTCCCCTGGTACTTAAACTGATGTGGACGGGAACTGAGGGATGAGTTGGGGGTGGAGGACGAAAGGGAGAATCACTGTGCTTCGTTCAGCCTGATGTGAAGGAGGGTTGGCGTTTTTCCTGCATTGTCTCTTTTCTTACTGTTTCTTTAATAAATGGGATGAGGGCAAAAAAAAAAAAAAAAACAACCCAAAAACAATTAAGACGGCCAATTTTATTGATTATTTTCCCATCTAGTCAAATACTGACTGCTGATACATAAAGAAATGCAATATTTCATTCTTCTCTCTCCTAGGATACACGTATGGTGGCATATGATACAGAATTTTATAATTTATACTAGCAAGAGGCATTTATATTAGATAATGCCCTTAACACTACCGTTTAGGTATACTGCACAAATTCTATTATGAGTTACTAATTTGTATTAGCAAGAGGCATTCATATTAGATAATGCTCTTAACACTACTGTTTAGGTATACTGCAAAAATTCGATTATGAGTTACTAATTTATAACAGGTGCCTGTCTGAAAGGATCTGAGTAATACAATACCATTCTCAGAAGCCTTACCATGAGCTTGGAGCTCTCAGTAAGAAGATATGTCAATCCTTCCACACCATGCTGGATAGTGTCACTACTCACATTGAGTTTTCCTAAGGAAAAAAGAGAGAGAAAAATGAAAAGATTATCCTTTTGTTTAAAATCAAACAAACAAAAAACACGTTCAATTACTCTAAGTTTTCAAACAGTTTAATGAAAAGTGAGTTAAGCAGAGATTCCTGTTCCTTCTCAACCCACCCCACTAACAGATACCTTCGGTATTTCTCTCGAACCACCCATAACAAAACACAGACCTGTGAACAGAGACACAAAGCCTCTTTAAGGTAGGCAGAAGAGGAACTCAACAGAGATGTTCTTAATCACACTGCCCCCCCCCCCCTTCAGTAAAAGAGGCTTGCGGGCAGTAAACGACAACTGAACACTTGAAGGAAGTCCTCAGCTAATCTGACAGTTCCTTTTCATGAGCGTGCAGTATTTACTAAGCAGGTGGCACTGTATTTATTTAAAATACGAAGGCACTTATTTATTTATTTATTGTGAGCGCTTTAAAATCTCAATTACTTGCAGAGGTTGCGCCCTGGTTAATGGCTATGCAATGGGTACAAGACTCTAGGTCTTGCAAAGGTCCCTGCCGGACTGAGCAAGAGATCGGATAGCACTTTCCAGTTCAACAGACAGAGCCTGTCTCCTCCCTTTCTTACTGGCGGCGCCTTCGTAGATCTTCGGGTTAGATCCCCGTCGGAGGAACTCCACCGCGATCCTCCCGAACTCGGCGACCACTGCAACGGAAGTCAGGAGGCCGTAAGCGTTGGGCCGGACCCGGGACTGTCCCCGCCGCATGCACCCCGCACTCCCTTACCTGCGCTATCCACTTGCGGTAGGAAGGCCAGGTGCTCCTTATGCTCCTCGGACAAATCGAGCAGCATCTTAGCAAAGCAGGCCTCCTCCTGCCTCCGACATTCAGCACCGGCCCCGCCCTCGCCACTTCCTGCCTCTGTGCAGCAAAAAGAAGCTCGGGCGGCGCTGCACTGCCCATGCTTTGGGTTCCGGTGTCTGGCAGTCCGACCGGCACTAAATCTCAGGGCTCACAGGGTAGGAATGAAGGGGGCGCTGGGGCGCGGCTGAGTAAGAAGGCCCAAATCTTCCATTCATAAATCATCCTGCAAAAGTATAGTATGTGGGACTGGAGAGGTGGGTCAATGATTAAGAACCCGTGTTGCTCTTGCAGAGAACCCAGATTCAGTTCCGTACTCAAATGGTATCTCACAACCATGACTAGTTCTAGTTGTAGGGAATACAATGTCCTCTTGTGAACTCCATGAGCACCAGGCACGTACGTACCGTAGGTAGGTACTTGCAAGCATATATACTTATACACACAAAGTAAAATTTTTTAAAAAGTATAATATGTGCTTACTAGGTGCCCTGCTCTAGGCTCTATGGCATCAGCCTACTTGTGGGACGTAGGTTAATATCAATAACCAATATTTGTTACTCAGTGTCAGGATGTTTTTATGTTGAACTCACACTTCATAAGAAACTCGTTTTGTAGGTCCATTACCACTTTCATTAAATATAAGGACACGCTGAGTGAAGCAACAGAAACTTAATTTGTTTGCACACAACTTTTGTATGTGGTTTATCTCATGTTGTAGTTTCAATAACCATGGCCTCCTTTTTAAAAAGCAAGAAACCAAAGCAGAAGATTTTATGTCAAAACTTGAAGGAGATTGTTAGAGGCCTCACCTGTCTTCTCCGAGCCACTCCTTTCTGCACTCCGGGCTGCGTGTTTAAAATTTGTAACATTTAGCATATATATATGCTAATATATTATGATGTATATATGATAATTATTGTTGCATATATGTATGATGTATGTGAGCCCAAATGTGTGAAGGTGAGAGGCCAACCTTCAGCAATAGTGTCTCCCCTTCCACTGTGGTATCCCAGGATGGAACTCGGGTCATCAAACTTGCCATCTCCCCGGTAATTTTGATTGTTTGGCATGTTTGGGGTGCTGGGAGATCAAACCCAGGGTTTTCTTCATGGTAAATGTGTACCCTACCACTAATTATGTCTTCAGCACTGTACAAAGTTTTATGTATGAATCTAAATTATGATGATGATAATAATGATGACAATAACAGATGTTTGCACGATTCAGAACTTTTTTTTTTTTTTTTTTTGTTTTTCGAGACAGGTTTTTCTCTGTGTAACAGCCCTAACTGTCCTGGAAACTACCTCTTGTAGACCAGGCTGGCCTCAAACTCACAAAGATCCGCCTGCCTCTGCCTCCCAGGTGCTGGGATTAAAGGCGTGCACCACCACAGGCCGGCTCCATTATTTTTATCTTTTGACGATGTGTAAGAATTTGGTCACCTCTTTTGCTTTGGTTCATATATAAAAGACTATCGAATGACAATTGATAGTGACTCTCCAAATCTTTCTCCTCTGGTAGGAGGAAAGAGAAGGAGGGAAAAAGGGGGGAAGGAGAGAAAGAAACGGGGGAGAGAGAATTCATTACTATCTTTTTCTCTAGAAGTCTAGGGATTTAACCCAAGTCCTCTTAAATGCTAGTCCGGTGCTTTTTATCATCTTCAACTAGAGAAGCCTTTCCTTAATCTGCCATCCAGACAGATTAAACCTCCCTGTTTCTACCATATCTTTTACATCTAATTACAACTGTTTGCTGCACTGATGTCTCTTTGAGAGACAAATGAGGAAGACCCACTACTCTTTAGTGGTCAGATGTTAAGAATTATTAAAGTGCTGTTAAAAACATTAACGTTAATGATAAAAAAATGTAAGTTCTTGTAAAATAGCCTTCTGCTGTTCATTGTTCAGTAATGAGTAAAAACACTGGGAAATGGGAAGTTTCACTTCCTAGGTGGCAGCTGTTAGTTTATCCCTTTCTGTTTTTATGCTTTGAGCAAAAGGACGGCCAGTCAGCAGCTGGCTGCTCTATCCTTACACAACCATTGACTGCTTTGTACACTCCACAAACACCTTGAGGAAACCACACAGATACTTGCATTGGTTTCTTAAGGTGCAGCCTTAACCGGGGTGGTTTTAAACACTTTGTCTAAGACTTTGTGCTACCGCAAGCTTTTGTGAACCCAAGGAGAGTCTGTAAGCATTTCTATTTAGGTCAGAAAGGGAACACTTCCCCTGGCGACCCAGCCAAAGGACTGCTATGCTTTGCACAAAAGGGAAGATGCTGAGCAAACATACCTTCATTTATGTGTGAGATTTTGCTGCAATTGGTGCAACCACCAGTCCTTTGGATTTAGAAGCTGGCTGCCCAGTTGTTGAGCTGGCAGGGATCGGTCCCCTTACACTGCATTCCTTGCTGCTGCCTCTTCAGACCCAATAAAAGGCTTTTCTCTGGAGGTGGTTCCTTGCCCACTTCTAGAAGCAGACACAGTAAAGGAGCAACAGTGGTAAAATCAACAAAGTAGCAACAACTGCAACAACTGAGCAGCCAGAGCAGCAAGCCAGAGAGGTGACAGGAGAGGGAGAGCTGAGAGGCAAGGATGGTAAAATGGCTGGTTTCTCAGTAACTGAAGCGGGAGAGAAGAACTAAACAGAACAGCGGAGTGATATGGCTCAGAAGGTAAAAGGTGATTGCTGCAAAGCCTGAAGACCTGAATTCAATTCCTGTGACCCAGGAGAAAAAAAAAAACTGACTCCTATATGTTTTTCTCTAACTTTTCAGAGCACACTGTGGCACATGTGTTCACATACATATAAACACATTCTCCCTCTCCCCCACCCCTTTCTCTCTCGCATTCTTTTCTAATGTATTAAATATTTTTGAAAAGAACCAAAGAGTAGCTTCAGGTCTTGGTTGTTGGAAGAGTTCATGAGTTCTAGGGAGTCAGTGGTCTCCTAGGAGCTACACAATTGGCAATCACCAAAGGGTGAGAACTCCCATAGAGTCTTCAGTGCTGGCTACTGTTAAAGACTAGAATCTTGATTTCCCAGGCCTAAGAAAGAGTTATAATCCTTGTAGCAACAAGGATCCTGGTACTGTAGACCTACACAGGAGCCATGAAACTTATAGAAGTAAGAATTCCATAATCCAGTGTTAAATTTCTGAGGCAGCTTAGAGAGACAGGAGGCAGAAAAGAGACCACTGTGACTTCAACAGATGGAACTATTTATTTTCAACAGTGAGGGCAGTCACAGCAGGGAAGTGGTCTTCAAAAAGAGGAAGGGAACCCTTTATATAGGCTTACATAGGAGGTTTGGGGAGTGCAGCTGCTGGGGCTACAGGAAAGCCTGCAGGTTTTCCCTCCTGGGATTGTTTATCAGACAAGCCCGGTTTATCTTCAGAAGCTGCCTTGCGTAGGCTATCAGGATACAGGGTCATAGTGTGAACTGAATTTGGCAGTGCCAGGGAGTAGGGAGGGACTGGAGGGCTTTTGTAGTTTTCTGGGGTTTTTTTGTTTGTTTGTTTGTTGTTTTTTTTTATCACAACACTGGCAGGGCTAAGAGTCTTACTGCCAGAGACCCACACAATACCCATATCAGAAAAGGCTATCTGTAATGAGTCTTTCTCTGGACTGCCAGCCAGCTCCCAAATAACAGCATGGAGACTTCTTGTTGATTATGAAAGCTTGGCCTTAGCTTAGACTTGTCCCACTAGCTCTTATAAGTTATTAACTCATTTATATTATAATCTCTGTCTTGCCCTGTGGCTCTTTACCTTCCTTTCACTCTGTACGTCCAACTCCCTCCATGTCTCCTTGGTGTCTTCCGTACACATACTTTCATCTCCTTTCTCTGTTCCTTTCTCTGTGCCTGGAAGTTCCTGCCTATACCTTCTGCCTAGCTACTGGCTGTCCAGCCCTTTATTAAACCAGTCACAATAATATATCTTCACAATGTGTACAAATATCCCACAACAGTTACCACCTACTACTGGGCCCATATGCTGCTGCCTTCTGCTGCCAAAACTTACTGTTCGTGCCCACCTGTGATTTTGAGTAGGACAAAAGGACTCTGACCAATTGCTTGGAAACATTTGAACATGTTTGCTAGGCCTTGAAGCAAGTGTTAGGGAAGTGTGTGAAATGGGAGCTCTTTTCTGTTGCCGCTGGAAATGTGAAATTGCAAAGGTATCCTAAAAACTCTTGTACGATTTCTTACAATGCTAATTTTGTACTCACCTTATCACTAAATCATTCTGTTCCTAGGCATTTAGGACATAAAAACATATATCTGGAAAACAATTTGAGGACAGCGTCCATGTATGCTTTATGCACAATATCTCAGGAATGATGACAGTCCAAATCTCTATGCTTTACAATGGATAATATGAAAAATCCACAAACAGAACCCTAACTGCTCAGGAAGTAATTAAGAAAAAAACCCTAGTACTGGACGGCGTGTGTCAAGTGTAATTCCTAGCACTTGCGAGGCTGAGGCAGGAAGATTGCCACAGGTTTTAGATTGACTTGGACTACAAAATTAGTTCCAGGCCAGCCAGGACTCCATATTACATTATGTCTCATAAAACCAGACTAAGCCCAAACAAGAAGGGCAGTGGAAATTAATCGTAAAACATCAGAGCCCATGTGAGCAGTAGTGTCCCAAATGTTTTTCAAATCTTTTTCCTAGAATTTGATGTCACAACAGCTCTATCTTTTAATAGTTGAGATTTATTCAGCAGCTTGAAGAAACTTCCTAGTGTCTTCAATAATTCTACATGTATACCGGGATATACTGTCCACACAGATACATACCTCTTAAAATCAGTATGTGGTAAGTAATATCCTTGAGGTCTATTGTATACAAGCTTTACTTTAGTTTGAAAAAAATACTAGCAAGAGATGTTCCAGCAGAAGTTAAAATGATGTCTGAACCTAGGGGTTTTCAGTAATTCTCACAGGGACCTTGTTAAAATACATATTTTATTTAAAAGTCATCTTACTATTTCCTCATTTATATGACTTTTAAACTCCAGAGCAATGAAACAAACCCAGAAAAAAAGGTAAAACATACAGTAAAGATTATAGCTCCATTCCTATATCCTCCTTAGTTTCCAACCCCACCTGCATCTTCTGGTGTCAACATTTGTTTGTTTGTTTCCTGTGAGTTCTTTCTGGGACTGGACCGGGAGGGGGGCGGTCCTGACACTTTGACATCAGAACAGTACTGTCCTTTAAAGCATTGTCCACTAAGAGTTTAAGTGATGTTTGGTCATCTGTATTCCTGATGGCTAACCTTGGGCATCCACTTGACTGGGTCGGGAACTGATGTGAGATAAGACTACGAGATAAGAGGTTGTGAGGGGTTATCTGGACAAAGGCTAGCCCCTGAGAAAGTGGGTGAGAGGTTATCTGGATAGAGGTGAATCCCTAATGTGTGTGAGGGGTTTTCTTGTTTAGGTTATTTGAAAGTGGGTAGATCCACATTACATGGCATCTTCTAATAGCAGCTGTTTCAGTCACTGCTCTATCGCTGTGAAGAGACACATGACCAAGGTGACTCTTATGAAAGAAAACATTTAATTGGGGCTGGCTTACAGTTTCAGAGGTTTAGTCCATTATCATCATGGTGGGGAGCACGGTAGCCTGCAGGCAGGTGCTGGAGTAGCAGCTGAGAGCTACATCCTGATCCACAGGCAGAGAAACGGGGTCTGACATGGGCTTTTGAAACATCAAAACACATCTCCAGTGAAACACTTCAAAAAAAAAAACCCTAAGAATTCAAATATATGAGCCTGTGGAGGGAGGCATTCTTATTCAGAACACCACAACAGTCACAAATAAGGGGTCCCAGGGGAAAACTTTGCTTCTTGCCGGCCTGCTCTTGTGCCTCAGTTTCCCTTGTTGTTGTTGCTGCTGCTGCATTTCTTCCCTGAAAGAAAAATCCATTTTCTTCTGGCTGCTGATATGAAGACCAGGAATCCTTCCTGCCTTGGCACCAGGTTAGAATGGTGGAACTGTCCATCCTCCTGGATCGAGCTGCTGTTGGACCATCCAAGCATCTTGTGAGCCAATCTCATACACCCTTTCAATATATAATCATTTTGTGGGTTTGGCTCCTCTAGAGAACTTTGAATAATACAGTGTCTAAGAAAGTTTTTGTTAAATGTTCAACACCCGGTTGAAGCCATGTAGCACTAGAAACGTAGTTAGATATGTTGACGTTAGAAATGGAGACTCTATTTGACCATATCATGCTCCAAACTAGGGCTGATGTGGCATTTCAAAGCAAAATTTCTGGAAGGTTTTCACACTTTGTTGGACCTTCTTGAACAGTCAGGTTAGAAATGCTCTTTTTGGCCAGGACTCTTGCTATTTCTAATTGCTGGAGCCATCGCTTCTCCTTAAAGGCGCTACAAGAAAAATAAAACAAACAAAAAATACAAAGACACAATTCACAAGGAGACCCAACCTCTTCCCTGCCCATTGCTGAATACTGAGAGTGATTTTATTTTATTTTTTAATTTTTTAATTTTTTTTTTTTTTAGTTTTTCAAGTCAAGGTTTTGCTGTAGTTTTAGATCCTGGCCTAGAACTAGCTCTTGTAGACCAGGCTGGCCTCGAACTCACAGAGATCCATTTGCCTCTGCCTCCCGAGTGCTGGGAATAAAGGCATGTGCCACCACTGCCTGGCTGAGGGTGATGTCATTACTGTCTAGTTCACTTGCAACATAGGCATGAGAGGAACTATAAACTACGGTCTTTCTAAAGCCAAGGTCTTACGATGAGGCAAAAAGGATATTCTCCCTAGAAAGTGCTAGAAGTTTACAAACTGCCACTAGAAACTGAAAACCACACAAGATCATGGAGAATTTTCTGGGTTGTAACATTGCTATCTGTCCTTCCTAGGCAACTCTATGTAGCACACCCCCTCACTATTCTTCTTTCCTGACCCCAGTAGGATTTTTAAATTTAAAAGCAAGTTTGATTTTGGTGGTCTTTAACTGGAAATGCTAGGGAACTAGTTCTTTGCTTTGCTCTGTCTACACTATAAAAGACTTGTAGATTCTACTACAGCAGCTGCTGCCTTGTACAATGAAAATGTGATTCATCAAAGAGGGATCTTACAGGCTGGAGGGAGAGCTCAGTAGTCAAAAGCACTGTCTACTCTTGCAGAAGACCCTGACTCAGTTCCCAGCCTCTCATGCTAGCTCACAGCCACCTATAGCTCCTATTCCAGAGGATCAGATGCCTTCTTCTGGCCCCCACATTAGGGATACTTTCTCCTATATACAAGAGGGTACAGGGCATGAGACAATGGCTCCCTCAGCTCCTTTCCACAGTCCAGCAGTCCAGGAAGACCACACAGACCCTGGCAAAGGTGCAATGGGATAGGGCACAAACAGATAGGTTGAAGTAAAAGAGAAAATTACTGAGAAACGAGAACCAGAATATAGATTTGAAATAATGTTCAAGGAACGACAGCCAGGCAGGACACCCTTCCTGGAAGTCCCCTTCTGCACTAACCCCTTGTTTGAACAAAATGGGCTTTTTTTCCAGAAATTTCCATCTCAGTCTTGAATTGACTATTTGACAGCTGCCATCTTTGTGACATACAGCTGCAAAGCCCCTAGCTTAGAGAGAAAACTGATCAGAAGTGTTTACGAAAGGCAACCACAAACTCACCCTATTACCCCTTCATCCCTAGGTACAGAACAAGATAACAAATGCTGATCTCCCCAAAGGACTTCCACGTAAACAGTCATGTATTTTAATTCAGAACAGCCTCTAAGTTAACGACAACCCAGATTTTCACCAATAAAAATAGATAAATAATCAGGATAAGGGATATTACATAGAGTTGGAATATGTAGACATGAGAAAAATCAATACACACAGAATACAAGTTAATCTCATAGGTGATATTGTTATGGTAAAAATAAAACGGCACTGTTCCCCGAGTGGCCTGCTGGCCACAAGGGGCAGTGAGTCCCAGGCTGGGAGCCGAGTGGCAGGTGAGAGACTGAGAGGGACAGGCAGGCCATGCAGAGTGAGGTTGGATATTTATTTAGTGGGTTATGGAAGGGAAGGGGAAAGGAGAGAGGGAAGGAGAAGGAGGAAAAGCAGAGAGAGGCAGAAAGAGAGAGAAACACAGAGAGAGAAACAGAAAGGGGGAAAGGCAGAAGTGGGGATAAGGGAGAGAGCTGGAAAGGGAAGGGCTCAGACTGGAAGAGGAAGATCTGCTTGCCTCGGAGGTGGATGGAGAAGGGAGTGGGTGGGGCTTGTCTCTAAAAGGGACAGGACAAACCATTACAAATATGTTGAGGAAAACAGCCAGGTGGAGGAAGTGAAGAAAAGGATAAGTCTTGAGTAAGGATAGTGGTTGTCTCTGGAAAGACTTGCTGTCATTTATTTTTTTTTCCAAAACACTTTTACACAAGTGTAAACAGAATCTGCCTTGATGTTCACAAAATTGATCACCATAGTGTCTTTCTGCTGAACTGGTGTCTCTGCATTAGAGCAGATGCAAAGAAAACATAGAAAGTGAAGAGTCTTCTAACTGGACTCGGTCAGAAAGAGGCTAGGATCATAGGCATGTGTGACCACACTAAGATCTGCTGATTATTTTTTTTTTAATTCTTAAATTTTTAAACATTGCCATAAAGTTGGATCCTAAATTTTGAATTTTACAGCCTAAATTCCTCTCCCCACTAGGTGGCAGCAAGTTAGGAGCAAACCAAACCAGTATGGAAAGGAAAGCAAACCGATGAAGTCCTGTTTTAAATTGCCTTCTCATGATGCTGAGCAAGAAAGAAAAAAAACAGTCATACATCTACACCTCTCTAACCCAGGCACCCAGCTGTGCCTCACCTCTAAAACATAACATAAATGTTTCAATGAGAAGGCTTTATTTTCAGTTATGGATGTGAATGTTCCTGAAAGCCCACTTGATACACTTCTGTGTCCTCCATTGTGATAGTCTATCCCTTTAAACATCAGTGCCAGTGCTACCATTCTACCTAGGACAGATCTCTCTCCTGTGAATCTTGTCCCATAAGCCTCCTTAGACCTTTATGGCTCAATTTGTTTTCAATTTATTATTATTATTATTATTATTATTATTATTATTATTATTTTGTTCCTTCTACTTTAATGGCTATTCAGTCTTTGGGGCAGTTTTGAGGACAGCCTCCCATATTTTCAGTTTCTTTGTCCTGTGTCCCTTGGGAGCTCAAGGACTGGCTGATAGCACCAGTTGAGCTTTTCCATAGATTTGAGGATAAATGAGATCCTCTTAGTCCCTGTCTCCCAAGTGCTGGGATTAGAGAGAGGCAAGTGTCACCAACTCAGTGAGACAAAGTCCTTGATGCTAAGTAAATAAGTAAGTGTTAAAACAACTTGTGTTACTCAGAATGCTGCAGTAGGGCTTCGTGAACATGTCTCTGTCCCAGATCTGCCTTAGCAAACATGCCCTCGCTTGTTTAAAGAGTAAACATTACCTTGCTACAGCTAAACAGTAGATGGCGTTCTCTCTCGGAGTCCTCCCACTGTGCTCTGAGAAAGACGCGAAGAAGGATCTTAGCAAGCGGTTGGCACCGGGCGGAGTGCAGTGGAGTATTCGGTGGGGATAATCCACTCTGGAGACTGGAGGGAGCGGAACCTGGGGGAGATAGGCATTTCTTACGTACTTTTCTTTTCTCCCAGCTTGGGCAGTTTTATTTTGCTGGCTTTCTTGTTGAGGACGTTGTGGTTCTGAGGACGTATTTGTTTTTACTAAGGATGGGAGTGTGATTTGTTTACTGGTGTCCCTTTGCGAAACGACGGGTTTCCTGCTTGATTGTTGCTTGCAAGGTGGTAGTTTACTCCGAGTGCTTTGCCAGCTCTTGTCTCCAGCCTTGTGCCAGCTCTTGGATGTCATTTTTGGCTTAGTAAAACCGTCCACCACCACGGTGTCTCCAACTTTTGCCCCAGAGATTCTTGCTCTGTTAAGCTGGCTTTTCTGGCCTCTATGACTCTGAGCTCTGAGAATCCACTGCTTTATTTTAATATAAATCCTCATCGGAACTGAAAGTTTGAGAAAAGAAACTGTGGACCACATTTTATTCAGTAAATATAATACACAGGCTTCATGCTGACGTTTCGCTGCAATGGCCAGGGGCGTTCGCCCGGCTGCATTTTTACATTCCAGGCACAGGACGTCGCAGTTGACAAAGGCCTTCAGAATTAACAGTTGGCCGGCCTCTGCAGCTGCATGAATAGGGCAATCAGAGACGTCCGCGTGAAGGGCTTCGTGGCACCAGGCTCGATAAGGGTGAACACCAACCGCCTCGTGGGGCTGCACGCCCTGCTTCAGAGCCCATTCAGTGAGTTCAGTGTGTCCGTGAAAGGCGGCGATGTACAGGGCTACCCTTTTCTGGTACCTGAATGAGCGCAGCAAGTTTGGCAGAAAGGGTTAGAAAGTCAGCAAACAGACAGCAATCAATATTCCTTACGATGCTCATTTATAATGATATTTTATTTATGTTTACTCATTTAACTGTGAGCATAGTTTAGAGGGGTTGGGATGTTGGTACCGTGGGTAAAACTTCCTGGTGAACCGGTAACTTGGCGCTGTGAGGACAGAGACACATTGCTAGGACTTGCTGCCCGCTGGCCTGCACCGGAGAGAGACCTTGTCTCAAAAGAACACGGTAGAAAGTGATAGAGCAGGACACCTGACATCCACCTCTGACTTTCATGCATGAGCTCACACACGTGCCCCTGCATGCCCAGAATGTACAACACCACACACACACACACACGCACACGCACACACGCACACACATACACACAAACAATCAGTTTAGGTTTTGTGAGACCACACTGGTCTTAGACCCACTAGGTAGCTAAGGCTGGCCTTGAACTCCTGATTCTCCCTATCTGTTGACTGTTGGCGCTGTGGGCCTGTGCTACCACACATGAGCTATAGGTCTTAAAATAGATCACGCCTTGTACCTTACCACCCCCGCCATTCCCAATATCTTGCCGGAAACTTGAAAGATAAGTCAAGTATTCATCTTTGAAATCTCAGTTTCCTCACATGAGGCGTGCCTACCATGAAATTGTTGTACATACGAAGGATAAAACATAAACGCAGTACAAGGCTTGGTCACAGGCAGTATGCTCACTAACACAGTATGAAAAGTCACACAGGTATTTGTTTGCATTTAGAATATGAAACAGGATTGCAACTATCCCTAAACAGAAGCTGATGGGGAGGTTAGACTCTTTCACCGGATATGAAACAGGATTGCAACTATCCCCAAACAGAAGCTGATGGGGAGGTTAGACTCTTTCACCGTTGGTTGCAAGAATTAACTCCTGGCTGTCGTTTTTATGGAGCCTTTGGAGCGCCTGGTGGTGTCTGGATTTGGTAAAACATGTTCAAATCACCCACAAGAGGGCACTGTTCTAAAACACCTGACCACTAACAGTTAATTCAACTTTGGGAAGCTGCTGGTTGTAGTAACGCAGTAAAATAACCACCAGCTTCTCCAAGTCAACCGTGGTCAACAGTCCCAGACACACATCACCCTCCACGTAAGGCAAAAGAGGGAACTATTGATCCAGCGACAGGACAGCTTTTTATTCTGATCTCAGCAAACACATTCTTTCATGCAGAATGAGATTCATGTCAGGGGCACAAGAGAGAGGGCAGCTTGGTATCTTGTGTGAGCTGTCCTGATGGTCACTGTATGTGAAGGGCTGGCTAGAGACAATGGCAGGTAACCAAGTCAGTTCTTAATAAGGCTTCTAAAGGAGAAGCCGGACTCTGTCATTTCTAAACTCTAATACAACCAAACATTTGAAGTTGAATAACAGCTTATGATTGAGGACAATATCTGTTGTTAAACCCTGGCATCCAATGAAGAAACCAGTTGCAGTCATATTTCAAAGCCAGGGTCAAGGCTGAATGGAGGCTTGGGACAAAGGGACTTAAATCCATCTAACACCTGCTTTGGTTCTCGTACTTGAGTACTGGTCCTTCTTTTGATAAGTATCGTTGGACTTTAGGCTTTTGCCCGAGAAGACATCCCATGAGAAATTCCTTCCATCCATCCCAGACATCCAAACGAAGTGTTGTGCCTGTGGATTGAGAGAGATAATTTATGGTCCAGTCTGTCACCGTGGCTCAGCAATGGATTAAGCTTTAATGATAGCTTTCTCCAAACACAGCGAGAGCTTAGGGAAATGAAGCCTTGAAGTCGGGAGGCAGGGAGGGATGCTATTTTCCTTCAGGCCTCTATTGACTGGGGAAAGCCCTTTAACATACTCGGTTTGGGGTGAACAGGTTTATCAAATATGTATACACATCAGTCATTTACTTATAATCCATCATAAAGGATTTATTTTAGGAGCCAACGAGATGACTCAGTGAGTAAAGGTGCTTGATGCCTAGCCGGCCTACCTGAGTCTGATCTGGGGACCCACATGGTGGAAGAAAAGAACTGACTCCCGCGAGTTAGTCTCTGACCTCCACATGTATTTTGGCACAAAATAAATAAATAAATAAATGTTTAAAAAATATCTGGGACTGGAAAGATGTCTCAGTGGTAGAGTGCGTATTGCTCTTGCAGGGGATCTGGGATACGAAGTGGCTCACAACCACTTGTAATTCCAGATCCAAGGGTTCTGACACGTCCAGCTTCCTTGTACATCAGCACTCATGAGCTCGCAACCATTCCTTCCCAAACAGGCACACAGACAGACACGCGACACACAAACACACACAGAGTTTAAAATAAAATAAATGTTTAAAATATTTTAGTTGAAAACAATTCTTTGGTATATGTATAATTTTATCATTTATAAAAGACTAAAGAAAGATTGCACACCGGTGCGATGGATAGATTTGTTTTCTTTGACAGAAGATATTAAATTTTGGGGTTAGAGAGATGGCTCAGTGGTTAAGAACACTTTTGACTCTTACAAAGGACCTGAATTTAGTTCCCAGCACCCATATGGTGGCTCCTAATTATCCGTAATTCCAGTTTCAAGGGATCTGATCAAGGACTGATAACCTCTTCTGACCTTTGTGGACACACACACACACACACACACACACACACAAGTTATGTTTTTCAAGACAGGGTTTCTCTGTGTAGTCCTGGCTGTCTTGGAACTTGCTCTGTAGACCAGGCTGCCCTTGAACTCAGAGATCTGCCTGCCTCTGCCTCCCAAGTGCTGGGGTTAAAGGCGTGCACCACCACCACCCGACTGATAAATATTTTTAAAAGGAATTAACTCTTGGCTGAGATATAAAATAACTTCAATATTTTTCAGAGCTTAACTGATATTTTAACTTTGTCACTGCTGAAAGTGTTGCTTCACATAACTATATAGCACAGATGCTGAAGGATGTTTAGTGCCATTTCAGAATGTTGGAAATTCTGTCCTTAATTTCAAGTCAAAATTCATTAAACAGTGTGGATGTGCAGGTGCATATGTATAGAGCCTAGAAGTCATTGTTGAGGGTCTTTATTTATTATGTATGTTACTTTTAGAAATTTTATGTGCATTGGTGTTTTGCCTGCAAAATGTGGAATATTCCTTTACACTGTGTGACGATATTTCTCTGTCATTGGTTTAATAAAAAAAAAACTAAATGGCCAATAGCTAGGTAGGATTTGGGGGGACAGAGAGAATGCTGGGAAGAAGAAGGACAGAATCGCGAGGGGTTGTCAGCCAGACACAGAGGAAGCAGGAAAGCATCATGGGCAGAATAAAGGTAATAAGGTCACATGGCAGAAAGTAAACTAGTAGAAATGGGTTACCTTAAGTTGTAAGAGCTAGTTAGAAACAAGCCTAAGCTATCAGTCAAGCTTTCATAATTAATAAGAAGTCTCCATGTGGGAGCTGGCAGGCAGGCCAGAAAAACTGACTATACCTCCATGTCTGTTGAGGGTGCAGATCTTGGAGTTATAGGCAGTTGTGAGCTGCCCTGGAGGTGCTGGGATTTGAACCTAGGTACTCATAAATGTTGAGTCATATCTCCAGCCCCCCACTAGGGTCTTTCTTCATCTACTTTCAACTTTTTTTCAATTTTTTTTTTTTTTTTGGTTTTGATTTTGGTTTTTTTGAGTCAGGGTTTCTCTGAAGCTTTGGAGCCTGTCCTGAAACTCGCTCTTATAGACCAGGCTAGTCTCAAGCTCACAGAGATCCATCTGCCTCTGCTTCCCTAATGCTGGGATTAAAGGTATGAGCCACCACCACCCGGCATCTCCCTTATTTTTAGAGGTAGGATCTCTTATTTGATCCAAACCTAAGCAATTCAACCAGACGAACTGGCCAGCAAATTCCACATAGCTTCTGTCTGTGCCCACTAAAGCTGGGGTTATAGGCATGCACCATTGCACCTGGCTTCTCTGTGGGTAGTGTGGCTCAAACCTGGGTTCTCCAGTTAGCAAGGCAAGCACTTTGTCAACAGAGCCATCTCCTCAACTCCCCATTTAAATTTTTTTTTCACTTGGAGGTGGGGGCAGTCACTCTCTCTCTATGTAGCTCTGGTCAGCTTGCCACACAGACCAGCGTGACCTCAGATTTGTGGGGATCCTCCTGTCTTTGCTTCCTAAGTGCTAGAATTAATAAGCACGTACCACCATGGTTGGCTCATTTAGCTGAGCTTCCCCATGTTGTCAGGGAAATCCTCTCGGTTTATAGTCTCTTATTTTCAGCCTCTCTTTGGGATTAGCAGGTTCATAAGCCTGTAGCTTGATTTTTTTTTTTTTCCTGGCCTGGAAGCCCAGAATGCCTTCCATTCCTCCTCTCAAACCATTTACAGTTCTGCATCTCGTGTGCTTCAGGCCACATTCTCCTGAATAACATCTTGTGATTCCATCAGCCTGTGCTACTCTGGTTTGTTGGATTATAACTGAGGATACGGCCATGGCTCATTCTTTCCACTTTACTGTACCTGCCTAGCGGGCAGAGGCAGCTTTGTACATTCTGTATGAGCAGGTGTGTGTGCTGACTCATTGAGAAACTTCAGTCTTTGGGTTTTCATCCTGGACTTGATTGCATTTCCAAAATGTTATTGTCCACTCCTTTGGGAGAGTGATTCATAGTTCGCTTTCAGATAGCAGCAAGGGTAAGAATGCTGTTCAGGATTTCTCTAGGTAAAGTGAGGAGGGTGGCTACCGGAATGCCAGTTACCCCTTAGGAATGGTAAGAAGCAGGTCAGAGTCACCCCACCCCAACACTTCTTTCTTGAGCCTTTCCTCCAATGTCCTGTGTTCTCCAGGTAGCCAGGAGATCTATCTAAATGGTTCCTGGGCTATGGATTTTGTATCTGAAACCCTCTCTCTCACCCCCGCTCCAATCTTATCCCTTCAATTGTTTATTTTAAGGGGTTCTTTTCTTCAACATACCATGAATGAACAATTCAGAAACTTTGCTTTTTTTTTAAATCTGGGAAAGGTGGGTTTGGATGAAGTAATTTTTAAATTTTTCTCAGTTTTAAAATGTCACAATCCAAGAAGTGTGTGAGTGAATGAACATTCTCCAGAAATCATTCTAGTTTTGTTTTCTCTTTTGATCTTTAATTAAAGCACGAGATGATCAGTTGCCCTTGTGAGCCCTACATTCCACGTCAAGGGCGCCTCCAGCAAGTATTCAGAACTAGACTAGCACTCTGGGGACAAATCCAACGACTTCGCTGATCAAAAATGGAGACAATAACTGACATCGAAGTTTTGAGATCCTCAGCTCCAAAAGAAATGAAAATAGATTGCTAAGCAAGAGAAGAGCCTGGAGAAATATCAGTAAGTGTAGATTTAGCAGTGACAGAAAGCAAAACTATTTAGCTCAAGCATGCATACAGAGCCCTGGTGCGTTTGTTAAGGAAACTCAAAATCCCTCACAGCAAATATTTGGCACATTCCCACTCTGGGGTGGACCAGTCACCTTTCGACAAGGTCTGAGTCACTTTCTAGTCTACGAAAGACAAATCTAGTTCTTTTTCT
Organism: Myodes glareolus; assembly: GCF_982192425.1. Lineage (NCBI taxonomy): Eukaryota > Metazoa > Chordata > Mammalia > Rodentia > Cricetidae > Myodes > Myodes glareolus. The sequence continues at coordinate 27,623,198 of NC_142045.1, read as the reverse complement.
CATTGATGTTTGGCCAAAAAGATGTGGCCTGACTCTATCGTATTGAAGGAGAGGCTGTGATCTTTCTGTCGGCGGATTCCAGTCCGCTAGGCAGCTTTTCATCCGGCGCAGCACTGTTGTTGAGAAGCTTGTTTTTAAACAAAACTGGCAACGCTTAAAGATGAGATCATGCAAAGCGAGTTCTGCCACGTGCACTAAGGAAAAAGGAAACCTGAGCTCATCTGAGCTTGAAATACACTTAGAAGATGAAAATGGTATCGCTTGGGTTTTGTCCTTCCACCCTGAGGATATTAGCAAAATACTGCTTTAAGAATTAGCAGAAGAGAGCTGGAGAGACGGCTCAGCTGCTAAGAGCACGAGGCTGCTCATGCAGAGGACCTGGAGTTCAGTTCCCAGCACTTACAAGAAGCGGCTCATAACCACGTGCAATTCCAGCTCCGGGGGACCTGACTCCTTCTTCTGGCCTCCAGAGGTACCTGTACATATGTTCGATGTGGAATGATCCGTCTGTACACTGTGAAGATGCGTTGCTCCCTTACCGATGGCAAGGCAGGACTTTGGGGGCAGAGAGAATGCTGGCGAGAAGAGGGGCCGAGAGTCAGGATCGGAGGAGACACCATGAAAGGCCGTGAGAGACAGAGCGAGCAGGATGGGAAGGATGTAGACGGGGTAAAGAGTCTTGGGGCAGCACATGGATTAATAGAAATGGGTTAGTGTAAGTTAAAAGAGCTAGTAAAGAACAAGCCTAAGCTATCAGTCGAGCATTTATAATTAATACCAAGTCTCTGTGTGGTCATTTGGGAGCAGCTGGCGGTACCGATGAAAAACCCCATCTACATATATTCTCATACACACACACACATACACACAAATTTTTAAATTAAATATAGGAATAAGCAGAGCGCTGAGATCTTTGTTTCTTACTCTACAGACCCAGATGAAAGGACAAAGTATTGATAATTTACACCCACTGTGACTACTGAGGTTTCAATTTGCAACAGCTCCATTTGTTGTGATTTAATTCGTGATTTTAAATCTTGATAACAAGTATGAAAAGATGTATAGGGATAAATCCTTGGCCTCCTGGCCCTAAAAAGCACTCCCTGTATGTCTTTTTATACTTCTTATAGTTAAACCACGTAAGGCATTAACTATTTTAGGGTAACTAAAATACAGTCTGCATATAAAAAGCGGCTTTCCATTTTCTCCTGAAAAACTGTAAAATCTGGTATCAGAGAACTCTGGTTGTGAAGTGGCTGCCGTGAAATGTGGTGGGCAGTACCGATATCAGTCCGGTAGACCTTGAGGCTGTTGCAGTCAAACATCTCCAGTCCCTCTGGTGTCCGCAGACAGTAGACGCTCACGGGCAAGCCACACTTCAGAGTTATCAGTCTTCTCAGGTCGGACACCTTTTTATCCAGAATAGACACGTTCTCCCTCATCGGCATCATCTTCTGGGTCACAGCATTAAACACATACAGGGTAGGCTTGTCTTCTTTCTGCGGGGAGAGGAGAGGGGACACTCACTGTCTGAAGCTTGAGATAGGGACAAGGGACACTGGAGTCTGAGCACCTCCGCCTCTCACGGCATGTGCAAATGGGGGAAATAAAGCTAGTTTTCTTCCAGGACTTTGTCTCACTTGCTCTCCTGAGGACACAGCACGTTCCCAGTTTGAGTGGAGGGATGAAGTCTGCAGGATTCTAGCCCTTACAGATCCAGATACGGAAGCCGAGCGCCGCCAGCGTGTGTGCGTGCGTGTGTGTATGTGTGTTTGTGTGTCTCTGTGTGTTTGCATGTGTGTGTGTGTGTGTGTGTGTGTGTGTGTGTGTGTGTGTGCACCCGCGCGCCCACGGAGGAGCCAGTGCAGAGAGCACTCCACACTATGCTGTGTTTAAGGCGGAGAGGCTGTGGATTCGGAATCTTTGTCCCTTTCCTGAGATCCACCCTGGAGGTTGGCTCCAAGCAAGAGCACAAGGGACAATTTTCTCATGGTTGTGCACTCTTCCTTGTCTGTGCGGTTTGCCTTTATATAAAACACACTTATATTTACTTTTGCTGTATAAACAGGGAAATAGTAAATGTACATAGTTTTTTTGTTGTTGTTATTGTTGTTGTTGCTTGCTTGTTCCTTTTATTTTAGAGACCAGTAGGAAGGCACGTAGAACTGAGACATCCAAAGAGAAAATGGAAAGTTTGGGGGAATGTTAGTGCTGAGCAAGCCAGGGAAGGGGGTGGGGAAGACGAATACCTTCCTCCAGTCTAGAGAAGTGAAACTGGTTTCACTTCCTCTTCAGTGGCCGCAGGATTGTGACATTTTTCTGCAGTGGCTGCTGTTGGCTGGACACGCAAGTGCATGACACTGCCTCAGAATGTCCCCTTCGTGGAAGCTTTCCTAGAAGCGAATACCTGGCTTCCAGGTCCTTCCTGCACCCTTCAGGCAATCCAGCCATTACCACATCTTGCAGGTAGTCACAGGACTTTGGGAGGTAGAGGCAGGAAGATCAGGAGCCCAAGACCAGCCTCATCCACATGGAAAGTTTTCTACATCACTGTCTCAGAGGACAGAAACTGAGTCAAAGCTAAATTCTTCTCTGGTTCCTCCTGGAGCCTGTTCCTGCTACAAGCTTATAGGATGTTCACTCCACCCGCCTCTTCCCAGATAGTATTGCCATAATATAATCAACAAACAGCATTGCTATAATATAATCAACAAACAGCATTGCCATAATATAATCAATAAACAACATTGCCACATAAAATCGATAAATAGCATTGCCATAATATAATCAATATAAACATTTCAAAAAATTCTTGGAGGAATGATGTTACTCATGAAACACGTGCTTCCAATGTTTTGATGGGGGGCCCATTTCAGAGACTTAAATTAGTAAAGCCAATTCAGTCTCTCTTCTGTTACACACGAAACCAGGCCAACAAGCTGAGATGCTGCCGTGGCCAGTGTGCTGGGTGCTCTGAGTGTAGGTTGTAAAACTCCCACACAAGGATGCTCCTGCCGCTCTTTGGCTCCTTCAGGTGAGTGTCTGCCAAACTTATCTCTGAAATATTTATAGACAGGCAGAAACTACTGTAAAAATGTAATTGGAAGGCAGTGGAGAGGGACTGGAAAGATGGCTCAGTGGTTAAGAGCACTTGCTGCTTTTCGAGAGGACCCAAGTTCAATTCCCAGCACCCACATCAGAACGTCAGGCAGGTCACAACTGCCTGTAAATCTAGTTCTGGGGCTTTGATGCCCTCTTCTGGTCTCTGTTGGCACCCGTGTGTGTGTGTGTGTGTGTGTGTGTGTGTGTGTGTGTGTGTGTGTGTATGTGTGTGTGTAGACACATATATACATACATTTTTGGAAGGGAGTAGAGAAAGAAAAATTATAATTTATACAACAGTGGTCTCTTAATTTATTTAGAGTCCCCTGATTTCTCTTTAGCTCTCTAATTTATCTTTATCAATAAACACAAACAAACAACAAATGAAAAACAAATAAACAGATAACACACAAGCAGAATGTAGAGGCTTAAGTTGATCTTAACAATTAGCTAGGTTGATCTCAACACCAAACCACTATATATCATGTTAGATAAGTGTGATTAAAAGTATGTCAGAATATGTATTATCCTATGATTGTAAAGAAAAAGGTCTCTAGTCTGTACATACAAATAGGTAACTCTGGAGCAAGTCCTAATGAAGGTGAGTTAAAAAAAAATAGCTGGCAGCTTTAGACGGAAATCAGAAGTGACAGGGGAAAAAATGCTCTCTATGAAGCTGGATTCTTAGGTCTCCAGAAACATCTTAAAGTCTGCTTGTTTGTTTTTAACTTCTTTATTGACTCTTTGGGAGTTTCACATCATGCACCTCCTGATCCCTCCAAATCCTCCTCTCATCTCTACTACACACCCCTACATAAGGAAACAAGACAAAGCAAGCAAGCAATTGAACAAAAGCAAAAACAAAATCAAAACTAACAACAACAACAAAAAACCCTATTTTCCACCCAAAAGGCTGTGACCAGATGTGCTTGATAGCCTGGTGACCTTTGTGCTATCTGTGTGGCTGAGACCACACTGAATCCTCCCCAGATCCTTACAAACTTGCCAATCTACAGAACCAATCTTTCTGGACGGTGTCACATGGAGTCAATCTAGAGAACCCATCTTTATGGGAGATATTGTTATGAATTTTACCACGAGATCTGATGTGGTGTGTCTTCAGTTTTATTGTGCATATGGGATTGAGTTATTTACTACCAGAAAAATTTCACTAAATTGTGCTGGGCTTAAATACACCTAAAATAAACTACCTAGGAACAGACTCTCAAAGTCTAAACCAACAGATTTAGCTTCTTAGCTGTGTTGAACGGAAATACCTACCCTCTTGGCTCCTGCAGTGGCAGAGTCCACAGGTACCAATTAATGGCAACTCGCTAATGAAATGCTACACTAGAAAGTATCATAAGATAAGGCATCCCTCTGTAAGATAAGACATCTATGGACCAACAGGATGGCCACGTGGGGGAAGAACACTTACCACCAACTTTGATGACCTAGTTCGATACCAGGGACCCACGGGATGGAAGGACAAAACAGTTCCCTTGAGCTGTCTTCTGACCTCCTCATGCACATTATAGCAGGTGCATATACAAAAATACATAAATAAGCAACTTTTTAAAAAGAGATAGGGTGCCTGTGAAAGAGGCCATCTCTCTGCATCCGTACGTGATATTACTCCCCAAGCATTCTGAATTAAGACAGGTTGTTCAGTTATATACAAGTATGTCAGATGCTGTTAGAGAAACAACACCATAAATAACTCATAGTTAGGCACACAGATTAAATTTTTTCCTTTGGAAATAAAAATATAAACAAACCAATATACCATGTTAGAGGTCAAACTCAAAATAGTCTACTCTTCAGTACAAATAAATGTAGCCTATTTCAAGAGCACAATTCCTTTTTTTGTTTCAAAAAGTAGATGCAAATCCACTGAAAATAATGAGAAGGAAAGGTTTTTATTAAAAAGGACAATGCAAATTGAGGTTGATGTAAATCTGAATTCTGCTAAAATTCTGCCTCAAAAATTTGCAGACACCAAATTAACAGAAATCGACCCCACCTGTTCCAGACTGAACAAAAAGGGAAGTAATATCTAGTTTTATTAAATGGGGTGAATCCCACTTGAGAAATCAAATGAACTTCCTCTTTTGTACAGCAGCTGTCAGGAAAAGGTGCGCTGGGAAATGGAGTTAACTAAGTTATTTCTGTAACTTTGTTATGGCCCATGTCCATGACACATGGGCTACCAAAAGAGAAGAGTAAACAAAACCACAAAACCTTTGATCTACAAACTGCTCTGCCTGCAAAATATGCTAGGTCATGGTGGCGTAAACCCACAAACCTCGTGGGAGTAGCCAAGCGATGTCTGATTTGACTTAAGGTCCACTCTATGAGAAAGAACTTGACACTGCTTGGGTGGCCAAGAACTAGAGTCTAGATAGCTCAGAAATCTAGGGTAAAGCCAAATACTGTTGTGCGATAATCTCTTTGTATACAGTGAAGATTTGTCACTCAGATTGGTTTAATAAAAAGCTAACCAATAGCTAGGCAGGATTTTCAGGGCAGAGAGGATGCTGGGAAGAAGGGAAGAGATGCAGAGAGTAGCCAGTCAGAGATGGGGGATGTAGGAAAACAACATGGACAGTACAGAGTAAAAGTAATAAAACCATGAGGCAAAAAGTAAATTAATAGAAATGGGTTCATTTAAGCTGTAAGAGCTGGTTAGAAACAAACCTAAGCTATTGGCCAGCTTTTATAATTAATAATAAGTCTCCATGTCATTAATGAAGAGCCAGCAGCATTACTGATGAAAAGTTCTGACTACAAAATACTTCTGTCCTAAAAAGAAAAAAGTAACAATAAAATGATTCCTAATGATATTCCACAATACTCATAGATCAGTGCCTTATTCAACCATCGTCAGAGACGCTTTCTCTTGTAGCAGATGGAAATAATTACAGATCTACAGGCAGACTTTATGCAAGCTAGGGGAGGGGAGACCTTGGAACATATAGCTCTAAATGAGGTGTCACCATCAAATCCCTCCCCTCAGAGCTCAGGGAACCCTGCAGAAGGGGATACAGAGGAGTGGGAGAGACAGAGATGACAGAGAACACAAGAATAACAAGGCCCTCTAAAACGTCTGAGCAAAGCTCATATGAACTCAGAGACTGATCGGAATCACTGGGCCTCCATGGGTCTTCACCAGGTCCTCTGACTATAGCTTTCAGTTTAGTATTTTTATGGGACTTCTGAGTGGGTAAATGAAAGGGATCTCTGACTCTTGCACCTTCTCTCGATGCTCTTTTAATTTACTACGGGCTTGTTTTGTCCAATTTTAACATGATGCGTTTTGTTTTATCTTATTGTATTTTGTTAAAAAAATAAAAAAAGAATTTGAAACCAAAGGAAACAGCAGACATTGGGATTGTCCTATGATAGCAATTCTGATGCATCCCTGTCCTGGTCACAAGGCTGCCAGCACACCTAGTGCCTGCCGTAAGACCTAAGTGATGGCCGTACAGATACACTCAGCTGTTGAGAACACTTGCTGCTCTTGCAGAGAACCTGAGATTAGTTCCCAACACCCACATGGCAGCTCTCAACCCCCTAGAACTGCAGCACCAAGGGTCTGATGTCTTCTTTTCTTCAGTCCCTCCCATATGTGTGTGTGTGCATGAAAATATTAAAAAACAAAAAATATTTGAAGCTAGTGTTAGCAACTCAGAACTAGCTCTCTGGCCCTGTTTAGATGCCATTTCTGGTTATGTAACTGCAGATCCCTACTTTCTATTCCTTCTCAAGAGATTGTCCACTACCTGATAGCATTGGATATGTCTCTTTTCTGTTTAAGGTATCTGTGGTCTGTTTCTACTGTTTTTATAAGTATGGTGTTGGAGAAAGAGAAAAATCCAAGGATACTGGGGAGCATGTTGCCTCAAGGTTAGAGAGGGACGGGAATGCTGTGGAGAGGGAGAGAATCGGGGCCCCAAGAAGCATCACAGAGCCCTGCACTGAGGCGTGGACAGTGATCATATTATCTTTCATCCTTGACCCTTCAAGATCTTGTCTGCAGGAATAGTGGGAAATAGACTATCTTAAAAATGTATATAACAGGGGCTGGAGAAATGGCTCAGTGGTTAAGAGCACTGACTGGTCTTGCAGAGGACCCGGGTTCAATTCCCAGTACCCACATGGCAGCTCACAACTGTCTGAAGATCCAGTTGCAGGAGATCTGACACCTTCACACCAATGCACATAAAACAAACCATAAAAAATATTTTAAAAAATGTATGTAACAGTAGATCAGCTAAATGTTTACCTAAGATTTTATCACATAAGCAATTCTTCATAAACCACACAAAAATATTTGCACAATAAAAAGCCACTACCTTGATTTTGTTTTATGACATATGTCTATGGGTACATGTTTAAAAAGAAGAATTGCTGACTTGATAAACTTTTGAACTCAGCCAGAGTTTCTGGCTTTTATCACATTCATAACCTATGCTAAAGTAAGTTAAAAAGGCTTTAGCTCTCCTGGATTCCCAGAACCGACTTGCACACAGCAATAGAAGTAAGTGTCACAGAACAAGGACTTTACTTGAATTTGTATATATTTAGTTATGCAGTAAAGTAATAACGTGTTTGGAAAGCAGCCTTTGGTTGCCTTAGATCAAATGTATGTTGGGATCTTTTTCAGTGGAGATTTTTTTTTATTATTGTAAGTACATTTTTTGGCAGCTATTATATCCATATAGTAAACACTGTGGATCTCAGGAATAGCCTATTTAATCATCTAACCAAAATAGGAACTGACATTTAGGTGATTCTTTTTTGCTTTAGATTAAAGACACACTCTATTCCTTCTTAAAGTTTTGATAACGAACTGTAGGTGTAACTCCAATGGACAGAATGAAGAATAAAATCAGTAAAAGGCCCACAAAATGTGAGAATTTCTAATGAAACCCTATATTGATCAGCATGCTAATCTTAACCACGTTCTGTCTCAACTCTCTCAAATAAACTATTTTGCCACTATTAGTCTATTCCTTGCATTGTAATTTTGAACCCCATAAAAATATTAGGGTTCAGTGTAGAGTTTGCAGCATTCGCATGGGTGTTGATGCATTGGCAGTACTTGTGAGATGTTTTTGTCAGCATGACTGATAATATAGACTGTTCTTCGGAATGGAAGCCAGAGCCAGAGCTGGGAGACTTTACTATACATTTTCTTTTGTATCTTTTGAATTGAGAATTATGGAAATATATTCCCTAGTTGAAAATAGATAAAAATTTAAGTTTTTAATAATAAAGACCAAGGCAGTCCTTAGTTAAATAAAAAAACACTCCTAATACATTCTATATGTTCAGCTATTAAATCCCCCTTGCCAGCTCAAATGTTAGAATTGAACTGTCTCTAAGCAAGCAAACAGTTAAAACAAAACAAAACAAAACAAGCCCAAAACTTGGGGCTAGAGAGGGCTTGGTGGTTCGGGTCTTCCAGGGGACCCATGTTTGAATTTTGAGTTTCAGTATCCAAATGAAAGTTCAAAACCATCTCTAAATCCATTTCCATGGGATCTGACAGTCTCTTCTGGCCTCCACAGGCACCTGGGACACATGTGATGCACAGAAATCATTCTGGAAAAATGCCTATGCACATAGGACAATAAATAAATAAAAATCTGGGCCCTTATCGTCACTAGACAGTACGTGGAGATTGTAGGGAGGTGATCTGTGTAGCTGTGCAGTGCCTGAACATGGTATAGGAACTCACGTGGAATCATAAGGAGAAGCTATCTAAGAAATGGCGAAGAAGCAGGATCTAGCGCGCACACTTGTAACCCTAACATCTTGACTCAACAGTCTGAGGCCAGCCTGGGATACATAGCAAGACCCTGTCAGAAAAAGAAAAGAAATATAATTTGGTTTGCTTTAAAAGTATTTTTTGGGTATTAGAGAGAGAAAATTGGAGACTTCACAGTCATTTTAATTTCACTTTTTGGTAGTTAGACACTCTTTAAAATATAAGGAAAATGTAAATAATAAATGCTCAGAAAACATCAAAATTATATAAATAGAGTAATGCAATCTTTAGCATTTTGTGACATGTCTTTAGTACTTAAAAAAGAAAAGTATCTTTTAAAACATCTTAGTTAATTGTGTAAGCATATTAAGAATTAATTTTGAGCTGGGCAGTGGTGGCACATGCCTTTAATCCCAGCACTCGGGAGGCAGAGGCAGGTGGATCTCTGTGAGCGCAAGGCCAGCCTGATCTACAATAGCTTGTTCCAGAACAAGTTCCAAATAAACAGAGAAACCCTGTCACGAAAAAACCAAAAAAAAAAAGAATTAATTTTGAACATCATAAAATTTTTTACTGCTAAGTATGAGAAGATAAGTGTCACATTTTAAGGGGATGAGAACTCACACTTTCAGGGGTTGGAAATGAGTGTAAGATTCTGGTCCTACCCCCACATAAACAACAGCTCTTAATTGGGTCACTTGCCCCATTAAAAACTAATTTCAAATTAGAGATATTGAGTCCAGGAAATCCCAAAGTACATGGTTTTGTATATTTTAGAGCTAGGATTCTGTAAAGTTCTTAATGAAAGCTGAGCCCAGGATCCCCAGTTATGTGCCATTAAATAAGGGCACCCTAAAAATGGAAGAGACATTTTTCTCCTGCACATACACCTAGTTCTGATGGGTACTTTTGTCTGTACTTAGATATAGACACTGTCTTAGGGTTTCTATTGCGATAAAACACAGTGGCCAAGAGCAACTTGGGGTGGAAAGAGTTTGTTTCAGCGTATACATCCACATCTCAGTCCATCACTGAAGGATGTCAGGGCAGGAACTGAAGCAAGGCAGGAACCTGGAGGCAGGAGCTGATGCAGTGGCTATGGAAGAACACTGTTTACTGACTTGCTCCCCAGGGATTTCTCTAGTCCAAGTGTGGCACCACCCCCGTGGGATGGATTCTCCCACATCAATCGTCAATCAAGAACACATCCCATAGGCTTACCCACAGGCTAGTCTGGTAGGGATGTTTTCCCAATTTAGACTTCCTCTTTCCAGATAATTCTAGCTAGTGTCAAGTTGACATAAAACTAGCCAGCGCATTCTTTCTGCTACTGAAAAATTTCTCACTGTCCCCAATTCTTATGACCAGGGAAGTGACCTTATCTGTTTCACTGTACAGACATATCAGAGCCGTCCATTAGACCTAATCTGTTTCACTGTACAGATATATCAGAGCCATCCATTAGACTCTGATCTACAGCGAGTCCTGCATGGTGTGATGGGGCAGATGGCAAAGGGATGAGGTGAGAAAGAGAGATGAAACAGACAGGGGACAGAGGGAATGCCGTGTCTGCATCTTCCTACCCTTAGTAGGCATGAAGCACGCAGAAGAACATAAGTACCAAGGGAAACGAGGAGAATGTAAGACAAGAAGGGCGGGGGAGATGGGTCAGTGTTAAGAGTGTATACCACTCCTGCAGAGGACTTAAGTTTGGTTCTCAGAGCTCATGCCTGGCAGCTCACAACTGTCTATAACTCTAGCTCTGGGGCAACCCAGTGGCTCTGGCCTCCTGTGACACCTGCACTCATGTGCACACATACACATAAATACAATCAAATCTTTAGGGGGCTGGAAAGATGGCTCAGGGGTCCATAGAAGGTACTGCTCTTACAGACGGCCTGAGTTTGGTCCCCTGTAACTCTAACACCAGGGTATCCCACAGCCTTTTCAGGCTTCCTCAAGCACCAGTCGTGCACTCAAACACATTAAAAAAAAATCTAAATTCTAAAAAAAAAAAAAATCTTTAAAAAATGTAAAGAAAATAAAGCAATTTTTATTTTTATTCTTTCTGGTAGGATCTTGTTATATAGCCCAAACTGCCCTCAATGATGATCCTCCTGCCTCTGCCTCAGAAGCACTGGGAGAATAGGTGTGCATCAGCCACACCAGCCTATGCAAAGCTTTTTCCAAATCGTGAAATTACTTAGTTGAGCTATCCACAACTTACCTCCCAAAGCAAGAGACATCTTGAGCAAACGTTACTCTATCGTACCTTAATGAAGCATCTGAGAGTCGCGCAGAAAGAGATCCCGACATCCGACAGCCTCCAGCTGTTCCTTAGGGCAGCTCCGGCGTACATCAGCTCTAAATACCACCTGCCTTGTTGGTCTTCAGAAAGAGGAATGTGGAAATAATCCTTAAAGGGCAACAACCGCTTATGAAAACAGCCCGTCTCTTTATTAGCAGACCAAGAATACAGTGCTCCCTCCCTTATTTCCTTCCCTTCTTCCTTCTCGCCCTTCTCCTTCCTCTCTCCTCCCCTCCGTTCCCAATGGCATTATGATTGTTTTAGAAGAAAGGGAAGGGAGATTAGATAGGGTTCTTGACTTGGGCCCTATTGCTCCCCAAAAGCTTATAAATAAGATTTTAGTTGGGGAAAAAAAAACCCTGAAACTTCATTTTAAATTTTTTATTACTTCTATTTTATGTGTGTGTGTGTGTGTGTGTGTGTGTGTGTGTGTGTGTGTGTTTTGCTCGCATGTATATCTGTGTACCACATGTGTGCCTGGAACCCAGGGAGGCTAGAAGAGGGCACTGGAGCCCCTGGAACTGGAATTACATATGATAGTGTGCTGTCATGTGAGTACTGGGAATTGAACTCAGGTCGTCTTAAAGAATAGCCATTGCTCTTCATCGCCGAACCATTTCTCCAGTTGCTACTGCTTTATTTTTGTTAACTCTAAGTGAATTTGAGGTTCCCCCCTTACTTGTATTTAGTTAAGTCATCATCTGTACCTGTGGCATTGCCACCAATTAAAAATTGCATTCATCTCCATGTCACGTTACCGGTGCTACAGATATTTCAGAGTGCTATGCATACTTATCACTAATTAGAAAGTATACTAGTTACTAAGTGCACTGCTAGGGTCTCTTAGCTAATGTTAATAAAATCCCACATCCCATGGCATTGTGTCATAAATATGACTTTTAGTATTTGAAGATTATATTTAAATTCGATTCACTTTTTTCTTACTTTCTTTGAGAGCCTCTTACTCTTGCCTAGGCTGGCCTCAATCTTTTATCCCTTCTGCCCTAGCATCCAGAGTGCTAAGATTATAAGCACACAGCACCATGCCTTCTGTGGCTATCCTTTTATCTTATGTATTTTATGCATTAAACAACATTCTGAGAGGGAGTTAATCTGCTTCATCAAACTTCCAACAGATCCATGACACATAGTGGATACTATCTCCTGTACTAGATCCAGATTGCAATAATCTCCTCACTATTAGCAATCACACTCAATACGGCTGGCTGTGGTGGCATACATCTTTATTCCTAGCACTCAGCAAGCAGAGACAGGCACTCTGAGTTTGACGTCAGCCTGGTCTACCGCCAGAGGTACACACTGAGGCCCCACTTTGTAAAACAAAGCAAAGCACAAAAGAAATACTCCTTAATAAATGAGAATGACCACCTCTAAATTAAACATTTCATGACTGTCTCTTATTCTGGCAGTGCGACCGTAGGTAGGTCTGCACCTCAGCTTCCTCTGAATACCAAAGAAAACTGAAGCCCATATGTTCACTGTCTTCTCTATCTCCTGAATCCTTTGGTTTCTCATATCTGCTTGCTCCCCAAACAAGGCATTTGTCAGATAACTGGCACTCTCTTTGCATGCATTAAAGCTAGTGCTGTGCATTGTCCTTTTATGAACAATTGTAATAAACTATCTGGTCCAGGCACGACCCATGAACTCATTAAAGAAAAGTGAACCGTGACAACTCCTCCACTCCCAGAGTTTACGGACTCAGTGTGTTTTCTTATCTAAGATCTCCAAACATACCAGATTCTTATCAATACAGTATGCAAACAAATAGGGCTATTTTCTGAATCCTCCTTGTTCCTTGTGCTAGAAATGGACCCGATGGGGTCTCTATCCTGCATATTTTAAACAGTAAGGCATAATGAAACTCAAACCCATCTTCGTGACCCCTGACTAAATACATACCTTTACCATCTGCTTGATGGCTTCCACAGATTCGTGTGCTGAAACATCAAACGCCTCAAAAGCTCCTTCAAAAGCCACAAAAATCCTCATCATGCAATTTCCTTCTCAAAAGTGGGGCAAATGTAACAAAACAAAAATCCTGTTTTCAGAGATAGCTGGAAAAATTCCCAGTTCTCAAAGACAAAAATTGATGGCCGGAGGCCACTGTCACTGTCTGTTCTCCATGACGACAGAAAGAACGCAAAGAGACACACTCGCCGTATCCCGGTGAGGGACAACCCAGACAGTGAGTGGCTCTCTGGAGGAAATGTTTCTCTCAGAAGACGGTCACAACTTCCACCTTGTTCTCAGATTACAGAAACCAGAACGCTGACAATGGCTGAGGCAAGTGTGAGCAAGCTTCTGACACGCAACGCAAAGATCCTACACACAAGTTGCACTTTGGTGATGGAGTTGCCATCCCCTGAGTCTTGAATTTACATTTAGTCAAGGACAGCCGGTCAAAGAACCCAAAGAATACAGTCTGCATTAGGGCACACTGGCGTGTGGCTAAGCAGATGGAGTTGATTTTGCTGAATAAGACGGCTTTGGAAATTCTCTGCAAATGTGCGCTGCATTCTAGTTTCCATAACAACTTTGTGTACTTGCTCTCTGGCAGTGTGTCTAATCCTGCCATGGGGTCCAGAACAATACCCACTCACACCAAGAAAACGAATGTGGCTTTTCCTTCCCATCCTCGCACAATAAAATCTGCTGCATCACAACACAATATAATTGATATTTCTTTGGGTCTCTGTGCTATTCGGAACAATCTGCCATTGTGATCTCTTTCTAGCCCACTTGACGTCAGTGGAATTCTTTTTCTTTCCCTTGTTGAAAAGAGATTCTTCTCTCATATCATACCTCCTGACCACAATTTCCCCTCTCTCCACGCCTCCCAGCTTCCCCTGAATGAAAAAAAAGGAAAAGGAAAGGAAAGGAAAGAACATGGCCGACCGCTCCTAGGTGTGGTGGTGGAGAAAGTTTATTGTGGCTGAAAGCGAGAACACAGGCAGAGACAGGGACATCTGGAAGAGTTTACAGTGAACATGACCCTGACTGTGCTGGGCCACGTGGAAGAGGAGGAGAAGAAGGGGGAGGGGAGAGAGGGAAATAAGTGCAGCAACCAAGAGGGCAAAGATACAAAAAGGGTAGGTAACCAAAATAGCTGGACTGTACAGGGAAGAGCCAATGGGGAAGGGCAGCCCAGCCCCTGGACTAAAGTTTGGGGTAGAGACTGGGGTATGACCACCATACCCTGTGACAAGTAGGGACTAAGGAATGCTGGGAGAACTTGACAACCAAGTCTGCTTTCCTATGTTAAATAGGCACACCTCAGCCATGTGACCCAAAGTTTGAGACTTGAAGTTCTTCATTCTCCCTCTCCCCCAGATTCACTCCCCAGTTGTTTCCTCTCCAGAAAAGAGCAGGCCTCCAAGAGATGGCAGCCAAATAGGATAAACCAGATACAGTAAGACAAGGCTCACACTCATCCATAGCTCCAGATTCAGGGCTGATGCACATGGTGCACTTACACGCATACAAGCAAAACATTCACATACATAGAATACAAATAAATAAATAACAAGAGAAGTTTAGCCAGTTGCCACTAAATTTTCAGACCTACTGAGGTGAATACTTAGTGTACTGGTTTTCTCAGGTGCTGCCGCTTATAAAGTTTGCAAAAGGATCATGTACCTAATACTGCGGTTCAGCAGAACCGACAAGACCTTCCTCGACTGCAGAGCTTTCTCTCCTATTATTTCAGAATCTAGATTTTCGTTTTTGCTGAAGGTACTGTGCTTTCTGAAGCTAACTTGAACGAGGCAAATTCCCTTGTATTTAGCTATTTAAAACTCTTCTAATCGGAAGGAGAGCTGTGCTCACGCGAGACTGACAAATTTCACACGTTGGTGTCAGAATGATGGGTTTGAATAATTCGTATAATTTGGGAGGGCAGTCATACATAAATAAAATATGATCAAATCAAAACTCAAGAAATTGCATTATTTGTCCCAGATTACACAGTAGACAGTTATTTGGTTCAGATTCGAAGCCCTCCTCATATCACAGTGGCTCTCATGAATCGTTTGGATTAAGTGCTCAGGCTGAAAAGTAGAACCCAGATCCAAGACAAACATGGTGGCAATTGCCTTTAATCCAGGCATTCAAGAGGCAGAGGCAGTCCTGGTCTACAAACCAAGTTCCAGGACAACCAGGGCTGTTACACAGAGAAACCCTGTCTCAAAAAACAAACAACAAAACAAAAAACAAAAGAAAAAACAAGTAGTTGCAGAGCCCAGACTATTTGCTCCACTTCTCATGAACAGTGTGAGTAATTTCTTTGAGTCATGGCTCTGTACTCAAAACATCAAACAGAGCAATGGGACTGAGGCTGTTCATAGAGCTCATGTGAAACCATAGAACAGTGTTGTTATGGATGCTATGTTGGTTGCTGAAGAGAATTGAAACATTGAAAAATAGGGAAAGACTTTAAGGGCATTGATCTCCTACAGATAGTTAGATACAGAAAAGAGCAGTTTTGAAAATAAAAATGGGAAAGGCTTAAGACAAACTTTGCCCAGCTAAAATTTTTTACTTGGTACCGAGCACAGGGAAAAAGAATAAAAAGCAGTATCATTGTGGAGTAGCAAGTAGAGAGGCAAGTTGGGGAAGGAAGACTAAGTCAACTAGAAAAGGATATAAACAGCAATCAGCTCTCTCAATGACCAGCCAGGCACGCGGACGTTTTATTCTTTGATTATAGTCTCTCATGTCTAACGTACCTTGGAGCTTTAACTTGCCCATCTAAACACATGATAAATGTAGCTAAATTATTCCCTCATGCCTTTTTAGAAATATATATTGATAATCAGAGGCAGATAAATAAAAAAAACTGCTAAGATTGGTAGGACTTTGTAGTGGGAGAAAGGAGGCTGCCTATTGGTTCCTGGCTGCTCAGCTAGCTTAGACCCAAAATAATCACACAGAAACTGTATTAATTAAATCATTGCTTGGCCCATTAACTCTAGCTTCTTATTGGCTAATCTTTTACATAATAATTTAGCCCATTTCTATTAATCTGTGTATTTCCACATGACAGTGGCTTACTGGCTAAAGTTCCCAGCGCCTGTCTCCATCGGCTCCATGGCATCTCTTTAACTTCACCCCTTTCTCTCCCAGCATACAGCCTAGCTTTCCCCACCTAGTTTTGTTCTTCCCTGCCATAGGCTCAAAGCAGTTCTTTATTCATTAACCAATAAAAGCAACATACAGACAGAAGGACCTCCCACACCAGGACTTCACTATAGGGGCTGGAGAGGTGGATCAGTGGTTGATAGTTGAGATACATTCATGCTTCATGTAGGAAATAGCAAGCAATGGACAGAAGAGAAATCTACAAGTAGGGAAACAAGCAGTATTGAAGAAAATAGCAGTTATAAAATAGAGCTCATTGTCAGCCAAAGTAAAGCAAAATAGGTTAACTGGAGTACAAAGTATCATAGTATTGGTTGGAAAGTTTATAGCAATAAAGAATTGGTAAATTAGATCCTGGTTTTTACCCTGTTTAGTAAAATTAAGCATCACGTGTACTAGCCTCTCCCCTTCTTTGCCCATGTTCTATTGCTTTAATCATCTCCCAGGTTGTGGAGAAAACTCTCATATGTTCACCAGATCCTTAAAGATTAGGATATTTTCTGTGTTCTCATCATTTTGCTTACTACTATATAATCTGTGGGTATCCCTTCTATATTTGAAAATGTATTTGATCTTGTAATCAATAAGGTGGCTTGATAAAGTATATTCAATGATTGACAAGGAAATAAATCTCTGATATCTATTTCCTTTTAAAAATTTATTTAACTTATTTTTTATGCGTATGAGTGTTTTGCCTGTGTGTGTGTGTATGTGTGTGTGTGTGTACACCATAAGCGTGCCTAATGCCCACAGAGATTAGGAGAGAGCATCGGATCCCCTGGAAATGGTGTTACAGGTGGTTGTGAGCTACCACATGGGTGCTGGGAACTGAGTTCGGGTCTTCCACAGGAGCAACAAGACTCTTAACCTCTGAACCATCTGTCTTGCTTCCTGCCTTCTTTCTCAATTCAACAAAATAATCAATACAAAAATTTCAGATATTGTAAGAGTTTCACGTAGGAAAACAAATTTGGAGAAGAGTCAACGATTTTCAAAACATAATGTAGGACGCTCCCTGCTTTATTTGTACTAAACTAAGCCTGGCTCTAAATGTACTTGATTTAATTTAATGGTTTCATGAACATTCTGCAAAGCAGGCTGCTTGTTAATGACATCATACATTCCAGCACATCTACTCATGACTTCCATTTGGAAGTCTCACTTTCTCCCCCTCCGCGAGACAGGGTTTCTCTGTGTAGCCCTGGCTGTCTTGGAATTTGCTCATTAGATTAAGTTTACCTTGGACTCAGAGATCCGCCTGCCTCTGACTCCAAGATGCTGGATTTGGAAATCTCAGTCTTAGTCTTAATGTACAAAAGTAGACTTGTGCTTTCTCCAGCAGCAACATTTTCTCTTACATCACCACCTAGCTTTCTTCTTTCTTTCTTTCTTTCTTTCTTTCTTTCTTTCTTTCTTTCTTTCTTTCTTTCTTTCCTTCCTTCCTTCCTTTCTTCCTTCTTTCCTTCCTTCCTCCCTCCCTCCCTCCCTTCTTTCTTCCTTTTTTCTGTTTTGATTTTTGTTTTCCAAGACAGGGTTTCTCTGTAGCTTAGGAGCCTGTCCTGGAAACTAGCTCTTGTAGACCAGGCTGGCCTCGAACTCACAGAGATCAGTCTGCCTCTGCCTCCAGATTGCTGGGATTAAAGGCATGCGCCACCACTGCTCGGCTCAGTTTTCTTCATCTCATAATCGGCTCCAAGTTCCTTAGCTGCTCAACCCAGAACTTTGAGAGTCATCCTTAATTCTTGTGTTTTCCCCCAACTTCACAGCTATCAGTAAACCAGCTTGAACTTGCAAATGTCTTTTGTGGGAGTGGACTCTCTTTTCCACTGTGTGGGGCCTGTGATGAGGTTGTCCTGTGATATTTTCATCAGGCTTGCCAGCAAGAACCTTGACCTGCTGAGCTATGTCAACAGCCCACAGATATTTAACTGACCTTTCCTTCCCACTGTTAGTGCCCTTGCTCAGTCCGGAGCATTGGTCTTCAGTTATTTCCACAGTCCAATATTCCATAAATTTTTCTCACCTTGTAAAACTTTTATGCAAATCATCTAATCTCCTCCACCAGGTAAGACTTTGGTTTACAAAAAGACCCCACTGCACTCCCCGAATGTGATGGTCTGGAACAGCTGGCATCTTCCTCCATTTTCTTTGCTCTGGTTCTTTTAAGACTGGATGACTGAGAAAGTCATCCCACGTGTGAACTTCCTTTCTTGGGGTGCTTCTTAGCCTGGTTTGAGTTCTGGAGCACTCTATTCGCAAAAGGCAATTGCCTTCGTCAATTGTTGCTCTCACTCTGTTCCCATGTTCCTCTGCGTGACACAGAGATGCGTTTTCTTCTTTTGAAATGTGAGGTGTGCAACTCGTTTCTCCTAGATCATATTTTTAGGCATTAGGCTTAAAAAGACTTACATTCGAGTGATCTTTCTCAACTCCTTGGGGGCAAAAAAAATCTTTGTTGAAAATCCCTTCTGATATGTTTCCTTCTGTTTTAAACTTTTTACTATCCATCAAACAAAGTTATTAATTTGCATCTTGGGCTGACTCTCTAAAGCATTAAAAAATTAACTTCTGATGATACTTTTTCAAGTTCTACTCCAGACATATATGATTTCTTTATGGATCCTATTCTTTTGTTTTGTTTTTGTTTTTTGAGACAGGGTTTCTCTGTAGCTTTGAAATCTGTCCTGAAACTAGCTCTTGTAGACCAGGTTGGCCTTGAACTCACAGAAATCCGCCTGCTTCTGCCTCTGGGAGTGCTAGGATTAAAGGCGTGTGCCACTACAGCCTGGCGTGGATTCTGTTTTTTATGAGTGATTTGTTCCATCATGTTCCTGAATATCTCAGTGTGAAAAGAGTCCGTTTGCATTCTTTTTAGCATCCAGCGAGGATTACTTCCATCCCACCCTACAGAAGTCATTTGGTATCTGAGCCTGCCATGACTGCCTTTGGAAGTAGGAGAGTCTGCAAAGACTGTGCCGTCACGCTGTCCCTGCTTTTTAGGACGGACAACTGACAGACACTAAGTTTGAAAATCTCACTTCCTCTTATCTTTATTTTTGATTTTTTTTGAGGTAGAATCTTACCACATAGACCAGGCTCAAGTTGCTTAGCTGCCCCTTGGTGGAATTCCCAGCATGTGTCCCTTTTGTGTGCTGTATTAGTCAGGCTTCACTAGGGAAACAGAACTTAGAGAATGACTCTCTCTATATATAAACACAAGGAATTTGTTAGAATGACTAAAAGGCTGTGGTCCAGCTAATCCAGTAATGGCTGGCTAGGAACAGAAAGCCCAAGAATCCAGTAGTCTCAGCTGGTCTTCAGAAGATAGTGGAATTTCTAAGTAGGCTCTAATGCCACTGAAGGCATGGCAAAGAGCAAACACTTCTTTCTTCCACATCATTATACAGGCTTTCAGCAGAAGGGGTGGTCCAGATTAGAGGTGGGTTTTCCCAACTCAAATGATCTAGATCGCTCAAAGTTCCTGATTAGAAGTTGATCTTCCTACTTCAAATTAAGCAAAATCCCTCACAAGTGTACCTTCCATTTTGGGGTTTTTAGTTTATTTCAGATGTTGCCAAGTTGACCACTGTTTCAGGGTTTCTATCGCTGTGACAAAACATCATGGCCAAAAACAAGCTGGGGAGGAAAGGGTTTATTAGGTTTGCACTTCAGCTTGGCTGTTCACCACTGAAGGAAGTCAGGACAAGAACTAAAAGGGCAGGATCCTGGGGGCAGGAGCAGATGCAGAGGTCATGGAGCGATATTGCTTACTGGCTTGCTTCCCATGGCTTGCTCAGCCCACCTTCTTATAGAACCCAGGACCAGCAATTCAGGGATGGCACCACCCACCATGGACTGGGCTCTCCCCTATTGATTACCGAATGAAAAAAAAAAAAAGGCTATAGCTAGATTTCAAGGAGCCATTTCCTCTGCTGAGGCTCCTTCCTCTGATGACTCTAACTTAAGTCAAGCTGACACACAAAACCACCCAATACAACCACCAGAAATGGCCATCACGTAAAACTGTGGTGTTTTGAATAAAAATGGCCCCCATCGGCCCAGAGGGAGTGGTACTATTAGGAGGTGTGGCCTTGTTGGAGGAAGTGTGTCTGGCTTTGGGGTTTTAGAAGCTCAAGCCAGGCCTAGTGGCTCACACTGGTTCTTCCTGCTGTCTGCTGGTCTAGATGTAGAACTCTCAGTTACCACTCCAGCACCATGTCTGCCTGTGTCCCACCATGCATCCTCCCATGCTTCCTGACTTGAAAATGGACTAAATCTCGGAACTGTACCAGGCCCAATTAAATGCTTTCCTTTATAGAAGTTGTGGTGGTCTTGGTGTCTCCACACAACAACAGCGACCCTAAGAATAAGCCTTTTATTTTTATTGTACATTTATATTTCATTTTATTTTGGAACAAGGTCTCTCTGGTGGTTGGAGTGAGAATGGCCCTGTAGGCTCACATGTTTGACTGTTTGGGCCTCAGTTAGTGGAGCTGTTTGGGAAGGGTTAGGGGGCATGGCCTTATTGGAAGGCGTGTCATTGTGGGCAGGCTTGAGGTTTCAAAAGACTTGCCCCATCCCTAGTGTTTTCTCTGCCTTCTACTTTCGGATCAAGATGTGAGCCCGCAGCCTTCATGGACTCTAACCCTCTGTGATTGCTATTCTTTTCTGATAACTTGGCTATATCTGAAATTAACTAAGATGCAAAAATTGGGCATACCTGTGTGGAATTTTTACTTAATTTGAAGTGAGAAGCTCCACTTCCAACATGGATCTTTTAATGTGGAAAGATAACACCTTTAATCTAGATCACTTGAACTGGGAAAACCCGCCTCTAATCTGGACCACATCTCTGCTGGCAGCCCATATAAGGACATGGAAGAAGGAAGCTTTGGCTCTCTGCCTGCTTGCTCTCGCCTTGCTAACAAGTCCACTCCTCACTGGCATTAGAACCCATTTCTTCAGGATTCTGGTGTATACTAAAGACCAGCTGAGACTACTGGATTCTAGGACTCTCTGTTTCTGACCAGCCGTTATTGGATTAGCTAGACAACATCCTGTTAAGTCATTCTGATAAACCACCACTCAATATGTACAGAGATTCTACTATAGAGAACCCTGGTGAATACACCCTCTGAAACCGAAAGCCCAGTTTAACAGTCTCTCCTATAAATGTTACTTTGGTCATGGTGTTTTGCCACAGTAACTAAGACAGCCCTATGTTTCCTGAGCTGGCTCTGAATGTGCTGTAAAACCGAAGAGGTCTTTTACTTCTTTTACTTTTGATTAGGAATGGCCCCCGTAGTCTCCTGTGTGTTGTGCCCAGATTATGACCCCCCCCAGAGGGAGACCACCAGAGAGGCCCAGACGGTAATAAGCAAGGTTTATTTAGCATAATACAAACATGTTTGGAACTCATCTCTAACCTCTACTGCAGTGAGGCAGAGAGGAGGAGGAGGAGGAGGAGGAAGAGAGAGAGAGAGAGAAAGAGAGAGAGAGAGAGAGAGAGAGAGAGAGAGAGAGAGAGAGAGAGAACAAAAGCAACAACAAAATACAAAAGACTTTGACAAATTTCTGGGACCAGACACATAATGGCGCCTTCTCCTGAGGCGGGAGAAACTCAAACAGCTACCTCTGAGGTGGCCACAGATGACCTGGGACCAAATGGTCCCTGTCTACTGACCCAGGGACAAACTCCTTGTCTCCAGGGCCAAAAAGACCCCTGTCTAGAAATGACCTGGGACTAGAATTTCTGTCCCTGGCTAAAAATGGAAGACGAGGCATCCCTTGCTTCTCCAGGTTCACTGTACAAGCGCGTCTGCGTCAGAAAAACCTGTCAATACCAAAATGCTAAATCGGTCGACCGGTACAAAACAAAAGTAACAGAACAGCCACATACTGACAAGACAAACGACAGAGACAAAGAACGCTCTCTCACCGGAAGATGCTAATAAACCTCCGGACTTTCTTCCTGTTGGAACCTCTGGGGTTTCCGGCCAACGCATCAGATATTGTGTCCAGATTACAACCCTCAGAGAGAGACCACCAGAGAGACCCAGACTGTAATAAGCAAGGTTTATTTAGCAAAATATAAACATGGGCCTCTCTGGTGGTCTTTCTCTGGGGGTCATAATCTGGGCACAACATGTGCTTTTAGGTCTCATATGCTTACGCTATGCCCAGTGTGGCACACAGTCTCCTTTGCTGCCTGCGGATCAAGATGTAGAACTCTCAGCTTCCTCTCCAGCACCAAGTCTGCCTACATGCCACTGTGCTTCCCACTACGAAGATAATGGACTAAACCTGTGAACTGTAAGCTAACCCCAGTGCTTTCCTTTATAAAAGTTCATGGTGCCTCTTGCAGCAATAGAAACCCGAAGACGTCAGACACAGGTGACGCTAGGTTTCCAAGACAGGCGCACACCCCACCCCCAACCTCTCCTTTGGTGCTCTGCTCAGTGTCTGCTTGTTGCATGGAGTCTCTGGACTACAGTGACAGCTAGTGAGTCACCTTTGGGAACATGCATCTAGAAACTCTGGACTACTTAGCTCATCGAGAGTGGGCCATAAGGGGATCTGTCTGAATTCAATGGTCAAGTCCTATTGTGGCTCCATAGGCTGATATGGTTTCTTTTGGTGTAGCCCCAGGGTGGGCAGGCAGAGAGATGGGACTCATGGAGGGTCCTTGGAAGACTCCATATGTCCTAGGGATAAGGGCTTGTGGGGTGATGGGAATGGCTTCCTCCACCTGAAAAACTCACACCCACTGATGACTCTGGTGCCTGAATGTGCCTGCTTTCCCTTCCATCTGCTTCAGGCACTCTGTGTGATCTACGCTCTCTGAACTTTTCGACACTCCATTGTTACACGTATCCTCTGTTTCACGTCCTATGTAAACCTCTGGGTACGGCTGGGATGCTGACTGTCTGGCATTTTATGTGTGCCAGATGCTGTGCCTTCACCCTGGCACGGCGAGGAGTCACAACAGCAGAATCCCCCTATGTGTGTGCTCCGCCAGCACAGTCCTGCCCCACTACTGGCCACTTGTCCCCTTGACTATCCAACTCACCCTTTGGGAACCAAAGCCAAGTTCTCTCAATCTTCCCACGCCAAACCCAAAACCTGTTACAGACCACCCCTCTCGTCATCTGGCAAGAGCTTCCCCAATTATTCATGTTCCTCAAATATCTCAACTTCAAAACCCACCTAAACACCCTAGAAAAGACCATTCTGATGTGATGGAAGCCTCTCAATTTGTATTCTCTCCAACACAACCAGACCCTCCTTTCAGATAAGAGTTGTTCCCCAGTTAGCCTTATCAATCCAATCGAAATTCCCCTGGCTCCTCGCAAAACTCTCAAACGCCAGATCAGTACTCCTGACAAGCAACAGCCAAAGTCTTCCTGGCTACTGCCTATTTCCAAAGGTGAGATCTCGCCCCCTTTCCCTGGTCTTGGGAATCCTCTTTCCAACTACCAGGACCTAGAAATTTCAAATGCATATCTAAGATAAAAATTTTCCCTTATATTCAACTTTACCCCTGTCTTTAGTCTATCTCTTCGAACAGATTTCAAACCAGCTACAGACTGCTCTAGCAATGGCGGTAACAGCTCCAGCGGCTTCGTTGGAAGCTATATCCTAGACAGCTCCAAAGCGGCCAGCCCCAGACAGTCCAGCCTCACAGACTGTTCCAACTCAGCCTACACTTCCATACGGAACAAATGAAACAGCCTGCCCATCCCAGCCTTGACCAGCAACCCAGGTCTCCTAACAATGATGCCTGCATGTCAACAGGTAGCACCAGAGAGAACGGCGCCCACTTATCAAACACCCAGTGACCCAGTAATAAAACAAAAAGGTGGGCATGAATTGACTCCAGCAGGCCCAAGAATGGCAAACAGGGCTCTGGCAGGTCTTTCTCTCTTCTCTCTTCTTTGCTAAAAGCCAGTACATTGCATCCCTAAAGCTGGCCATCAAGGTCTTTTCTTTGGCCACTTCCTCCTCCTGACTAACTAGTATTGAAGTGTAGCAATCAAAAGTCCCCTTTTGATCATCCTAATTAACATGCCCAATCAAAACAAACCAACTCATCCTAACGCAGGAGTTTCCCCTTTTATGTTTATAAACTGCCATTTGTGATCTAATGTACAAGGGAAGTAAAGAAAGACAAGATCTCCTGAGTGAATTGGGAGCATGGGGACTTTTGGAGAGGGGAGAATGGGAAGAGAAAGGAAGGGAGGGGAGCAGAGAAAAATATATAGCTCAATAAAAAAAATAACTTAAAAAGACAAAGCAAAACTGCCATTTGCCTATGGACCACCTCTGTTTCTTCTCTGTCCTCCAGGAGCAAATATCCCTCCCCCCATTCCTTGTTCTTTTTCCCCTCTCCCTCACGTCTATCTCTTGTCTTTGTCTCTTATTCCCTGGCCTTTGCCCCTCTGGGGCAAATAAATCTTTGGGCTGGGAACTTGGTCTTGGGGTGTCTTGTACCAATGTAGGTCACTTCAATGATCATATACCTCATTAAGCTCTACATACTCGTGAAAAAAAATCACAATTAAAAATATCCTAGTCCAATATGTCTTCTAATTTGCTTTCACTCAATCCAAGGGGAATACGTATTTATAAACTATACCATTAGTCTGCCCAAGTGCAACACAAGCACATTGCCTTGTTTATTTCTGGGAGAACTTATACTTACCATAGTCTACAGAGGCTGATAATAGAAGCAAAATGTTCCTTCCTTAAGAGCCCTTATTTAAGGAATTAACAGCTGTTTTTTTTCTGTGCTTTAAAAAACTTGTATTATGCAAGTAATTGGGCTTAATATAGCAAACCATTTTGAGAGAATTTAATGAAAATACATATAAAGAATGGCAAATCTATTTATGCTAATTACTTTAGCCCTCATAACAAGGGTCTCAATCCTGATCTTTATGACTTTTGTCAAAGCAGAACTAGGCAGTATTGAATGTCTTCTCAATGAATGAAAGTACATCGACTGTACAGGTGTGGACTACACAGGTGAAAATGTTTTTGATGGTCTTTACTTTTCAAATTTGATTTTTTTGTGTTCCCTCTCTTTTTCGTAACCTAGATAGAGCCTAGTGCTTGCTAGACCAATGCTCTGCCCCTGAACTAAATCTTCAACATTTCAGATTTGTGTTTTAAATTGCTCGTGTGGTATTTAGAGTAGGTTCTAATTAAACCGCCACAAAGAGATAGAGAACAGGAAATCTTTCTGTTCCTGTTCCCCACCCACTGCGGCCCTCCTGAAACAAACAAGGTTATAAACTAGTGATATCTCTTGTCTTATCCACCCCAGTATTAAAGAATTTGTTGCCAGCATAGCCCTTATTAAAAATTCTTATTATTTCAAGCCACAATAGGACCAGTAGGGCATGTCAGGATCCTGCAATCTTTACATCAAACTACATTAAAAACAAACCGCAGTGGTTTAGGAGTTGTTAAAGCCGATGGCTCATAGGTCTAAATCTAAGTAGTTGGTTTTAAGACTTAGACTGGGGGAGAAAATGTATGATAAGAGCCGAGGGAATGAGATTTTCGTTCCTCAGAATGTGATAAAGATTCTAAAAGCTTTTGGAAGACTGGATCACGTGGTTTGGATTTTTGCTAGTCAAGCAGTGTGCTGATGAGCACGGCTCGCTGCCAGGCCTCAGGGGTTCCTGCCCAGACCTCAGGCAGCTTGCTCCCAGCCCGACCTGGATTCCAAAGCGAGGCGTCGCCCGGCGGTCCCCGCCCTCGTCGGCCTGCTAACCCGAGGGCCGCACGACACTTCGCGGCTCCTCGACCCGGGATGGGTGCAGGGAAGAGGCGCGGACTGCTCTGACTCGCAGCCTCTGCTTGGGCCTCACGCTCCGCACGTCCGTCCTCTGCCAACCGGCCCGGAACAGTCCCGGGTGGTTTCTCCACCGCATCCAAGTCTTCCGAAAGCCGGCCCTCCCTCATCTTCCCTTCCTCGACGGGGGATGATAGATCACGCGGCTCAGAAAGACACTCAACAACTGGGCAGTGCTCCCAGGCCAGCCGGAGCAGGCGGTGCGACTCTGCGAGAGGGGCGGGGCCTTGATGGGCAACACTGCAGCCCAATAGCGTCTCTCTACCTCCAAGTGTGGCCCAATGAGGCTCGAGAGGCGGGACTTCCGCTCGCCCCGCTGTTGTCGTCCCTGCTCGGACTCGCTTGGGTAGGGGCTCGGTGCGGATACTCAGTCATGAAGTCCGGGTAGCGACTTCTCCCGGGTGCCCGCGAGCCTGGGTTCCGGGGCCGGACTTCAGGTAAGAGCCTGCGTGGCTCGGCCGCGGTGGGCGGGGGTTGTCCTCGGGCCTGGCCGGGAGAACACACCCCCTCCGGCCTGGGTGCGGTGGCCCGCGGCGGGGACTTGGAGGGCCCTTCGGTGTCAGTACACGCCCGTGCGGGACACCGGTTCTTAGCGCCCCATCCTGAGGGCTTGTCGGTCTGAAGTTGTCGGGTCGTGGGTTTTGCTTCCCACGTTCCCTTCCAGAGGTACCCGTGGCCTGGAAAGGTACTTGGAAGACTTCCCTTGAACCAGCATTTGACTCTTAAGTCTTCGGAGAAAATCCACCGGGGACAGTTTTGCCTTTGAAAAAAAGAAGAAGAAGAAGAAAAAATGCGTTCGCTCGCTTCCTTTCTTTCTCACCGCCCTCCTCCCCCGCCCCCTTCCTTCCCTAAAAGCTCAGCTTTCAGGCTTAGACGTGACCTTGCTACAGCTTCACACCGCTCACCCTCCCCCCCCACCCCCAATTTTTGAAGTTCAAACTTCGGCAAGGACACTTATGAATTAGTCTCTCCCCCAGAGGGAAACAACTTTGGTAACCTCTGCTGCATGTTCTCTGCTGGTTTTTGGTAAATGGCTATATTTTGTCCTAATCTGGCAGTAGTTAATTTCCGCAACTCCCGTTTTATCCTCACTTTCAGCACCGTGGGCAGCTGCTGTGGTCTGCTGTCGGCCCCAAACCTGCCCCGGTGTTACTGTTCGCCCAGTGATGCAGCAGTTACAGTGGAATCTGCATTCTTTTCAGCAGTGACTAGAAGACAGCTGCGCTTTCTGATACAATACAGTAAAGTTGGTCGCGCCTCCAAAGAGCCAGTAGAAACAGGCCATTTGCAAATTTCCGGAAGAGCGCTTGAGAGGTTTAATCTGTCATAGGGTCATGGTTTGTTTATTTGAGACAGGATCTCTGTGTAGGCCAGACGGACCTCAAACTGGCTATGCTTCTGTCTCAGCCTACCGAGTACTGGAATTAGTGGGCCATCAAGCCTTGTTTTAGACAGTTTTTTAATGGGTCAGAAAGATAACTCCGTTTTAGGGGAGCATAGCTGGACTTGAGTTGAGTGCAGGGCCACAGAGTTTCATGAATTGATTTTTTTTTTAATTTATAGAAAGTCAGTTTCAATTTTTTAAAAAATGTGTGTCAAGAGGAAGTTGTCGAATGTATTATTGTAGATTTTAGGAAAAACAAATATTTCAAAAGACAGGTTACAAATTGGAGAGTCAGACTAGACTTACCCCTCGTGTTTTGGGACATCAATAAATACAAAAAGGGCTGGGGAGATGTTTCAGTGAGTAATAGAGCTTGCTGTGCAAGCCCAGTGACCCGAATTAGATTTTCTAGAACCCTTGTAGATGTGGAAGGGGAGAACGGACTCGGCCAACAGTCCTCCACCCTCCACATGAACCCTGTAGTGTGTGCCTTCCCTCCCAAGTCAAATACACACAATAAACGAAAGTTAAAAACTGAAAAAAGTGGGAAGGTTGTGAAGATTAAATGAAGTAAAACCCGTTGTGTTATGTAGTTAAGCTTCATTGAACTGGTTGTGTCGAACCCACAGTTTTCTCTGTGTAAGGAATGACAGTTGTCCTAGCAGCAGGTGTGTGCTTTGCTCTGCCTTACTTGAAGTCAGCATGATGTCTTGATGGGCAGTGTAAATCATGTGTACAAAAACCATGGTCAGGGAAGTTGAAGGGTTTGGGGCTAATTTCTCATTTATCCTTGCTATTTCTTTAAGGATTTTGGAGGACCCATGTGACTAGCATGCAGCTTGCTTCCTTTGATGTTTTACATCCAAGATGAACAGGTTTTTTATCAGATTTCAGGCACTAATTCAGCAAAGTGAGGGTGGAGTAGGGATTTGACTCTAGGGGTAGGTGTATAGTGGTGGCAGACTCTTTATGCTTTGTAGTTTTATTACGAATAGATTTTAGCTGGCTTGATTAAAAATATTATGGTATACTTATGTTAACATTAACTAAAAAAATAGTTGGGTTTTACAATAAAAATGATGACTCTGGACATTTTAAAATTAGAAATTAATAATGTAAAGCTGAAAGCAAATGAATAAAACCAAAATAGTGATTTCCACTGTTTGAGTTGTTATCGCCTTGTGGTGCTGGTGTGGTGGTTTCCTGCAACATGAAAAGAGGAAGGCACTTAATACACATTGTTAAGTTTCTCAATGCAGGGTTTCTCTGTGTAGCTTTGGAGCCTGTCCTGGAGCTCACTCTGTAGACCAGGCTGGTCTTGAACCCACAAAGATCCACCTGCCTCTGCCTCCTGAGTACTGGCATTAAAGGTGTATGTCACCACCACCCAGCCAGAATTAAGCTTTTATAAAGATTTTGCACTGCACAAAGGTTGATTTGAGAAGAATGAAAGTATATGATTGCTAGTGTCAAAATTTATATGCCCTAGTATACAAATAACAAAGCATAATAGTTAATATTAGGTATGGGTGCAATAGATTTCGAATCACTTTGTATTATCACATGCAACTCTCAGATTCATTAGTGTGGTAGATAGTACAATTATGACAAAATTATTTTTTGTATGTGTGCACACATATACTCACAGTGCACATGTGGAGGCTGAGGACAACTTGTGGGAGATGCTTTTTTTGTATGATTTAGGACCCAGAGATCAAATTCATGTCTTCATGTTTGGCAGCAAGTGTCCTTACCCTCTGAGTCATCTTGCTGGTCCAAATATACATTTAACATTAAAAAATTATTACTATTATTTTGGGTGGTGATGGTGATTTCACTATATAGACTTGACTGGCCTAGAACTTGCTGTGTAGACTGGACTGGCCTCAAACTCACAGACCTCTTCCTACCTCTGCCTCCCTAGTGCAGGGATTAAAGGCACGTGCCATCTTGTCTGGCTAAATTATTTCAATATATATATATATATATATATATATATATATATATATATATAATTTTGTCTATGTGTGTCTGTGTGAGTGTATGACACATGTATGTGGGTGACTGTGAGCCAACTGATATAGGTGCTGGGAACCAAACTCAGGTCTTTGGGAGGAGCAGGAAGCATTGCTGAGCTGTCTCCTCTGTGCCCAGTTTTGTATACCATTCTTACAGACGAGACTATGTACCGTTCTTACAGACGAGACTATGTACCGTTCTTACGGACGAGACTATGTACCGTTCTTACAGACGAGACTATGTACCGTTCTTACAGACGAGAATATGTACCGTTCTTACAGACGAGAAGCTAAGGCACCAACACAAGTTCATGCCTGTAGGAGAATAGATCGATTTGGCACCGACTATATAAAGCCAGTCTCTTTGTGTGGCATTCCTTAAAAAACGTGCAGCGTGAGACTAAGAAAGTGACTCAGTGGGTAAAGAGCATGTGCTACATAAGCATGAAGACGTTAGTGTAGAATCATGCGAAGAATCTGAGAGTGGTCCACACCTGTAACCCCAGCCTTGGGAGATGGTGGGAGACGGGAAATTGACTGGGGCTGGCTGGCCATCAGGCTAGCAAAAAACCAGAGTAAAAGACCCTTTTTCAAGGAAATAAGGTATAGAACTGTAGACTGATAAAGGATACCCAAATTCCCTTTCTGACCTTTTAAGTGTATGCACATGTGTACACATGTATATATTACACAGGTCATAATGCCCCTATAGACTACTCTTGGGTATTTGAGTTTTTACTTGCTGGTGACTTTGGGTAGTTTGCTTAACTCTTTACTCATAATGCTTGGGCACTGGGACAGTTTGTAAATCCTTAGAGAGAATGTGTTTAGTGAATGATGAGCCTCAGTCTTGTTCTTACATTGAGGATGTGACTATTTACGTAATTGATAGTAAATGGAGGAGCTGGGGAGACAACAGACCCTTGGAGGACATTGTCAAGGCAGAGGTTTAGAGAAAGAGAACATTTGCTAATGTTGTATATTTAAGGAACAGCCTAATAAAGAGAAATGGTAGAGTGTAGAGACCCTCAAATGCCAGATTAAGGATTTTGCATTTGACTTTTTATTTATTTTATTTTATTTTAGTCATATTTATTGAGCTCTACATTTTTCTCTGCTCCCCTCCCTGCCTCTCCCCTCCCCCCTTCAGTCCTCCCCCAAGGTTCCCATGCTCCCAATTTACTCAGAAGATCTTGTCTTTTTCTACTTTCTACTTCCCATGTAGATTAGATCTATGTAAATCTCTCTTAGTGTCCGCATTGTTGTCTAAGTTCTCTGGGATTGTGGTTCGTAGGCTGGCTTTCTTTGCTTTATGTTTAAAAACCACCTATGAGTGAGTACATGTGATAATTGTCTTTCTGTGTCTGGGTTCTCACTCAAAATAATGTTTTCTAGCTCCATCCATTTTCCTGCAAAATTCAAGCTGTTCTTATTTTTTTCTGTTGTATAGTACTCAACTGTGTAAATGTACCACATTTTTCTTATCCATTCTTCGGTCAAGGGGCATTTAGGTTGTTTCCAGGTTCTGGCTATGACAAATAAAGCTGCTATGAACATAGTTGAGCACATGTGGAACAATTGAACATTCTTTGGATATATACCCAAAAGTGTTCTTACTGAGTCTTGAGGAAGGTTGTTTCCTAATTTTCTGAGAAATCGCCACACTGACATCCAAAGGGGTTGTACCAACTTGCATTCCCACCAGCAATACAGGAGTGTTCCCTTTTCCTCACAAGCTCTCCAGCATAAGTTGTCATCAGTGGTTTTGATCTTGGCCAGTCTTATAGGTGTAAGATGGAATCTCAGAGTTGTTTTGATTTGCATTTCTCCGATGACTAAGGATGTTGAACATTTTCTTAAGTGTCTTTCAGCCATTTTAGATTCCTCTGTTGAGAGTTCTCTGTTTAGGTCTGTACCCCATTTTTTTTTTTATTGGATTATATGATCTATTGGTAACCAATTTCTTGAGTTCTTTGTATATTTTGGAGATCAGCCCTGTGTCTGATGTGGGGTTACTGAAGATCTTTTCCCATTATGTAGGCTGTCGTTTTGTCTTGTTGACCATGTCTTTTGCTTTACAGAAGCTTTTCAGTTTCAGGAGGTTCCATTTATTAATTGTTTCTCTCAATGTCTGGGTTTTATTTAGGAAGTGGTTCCCTGTGCCAATGTGTTCAAGTGTACTTCCCACTTTCTCTTCTATAAGTAAGGTTCAGTGTGGCTGGCTTTATGTTGAGGTCTTTGATCCATTTGGACTTGAGCATTTGACTTTTAGTTGTGACAAACCCCTCTTTTTTTTTTTGAAAGTAATTTTATTAAATTATAAAAGTTTCCATTTACGCCCCTCTTCCCAACACCCTCCCACTCCCCCCTTCCCTCTCCTCCTCCCTCTTTGTCCCTAAGGGCAGTCAGGAAACCCCTCTTTTTTTGAACATCAATTTGGGAACAGAGGTCCAGTGGAGAAGTGGAAGCCTGAGGTGGGAGTTCCGTAGAGTTGAGACAAAATGTGGAGGTTGTAATGAAGGATAGGTTTGACATGTTTAGAATAACATCGGGAATGGACATGGCTTTGGGCAGATCTAGGGGAGTATTGATGCTAGCAATGTAAATGAAGGATCTTACGATGACCACATTTAGTGGACGGGTACTAGGAAGAGACGGATGCTGGAGAAGATGCTCAGCAGTGCAAAGGTAAAATGGATCCTGGGAGCTGTTCCACGCGCAGAGGAGTGAGGCTCACACCATGAGGAAATGGCCCAAACTGCCCTCCCTCTTTGGGGCACTGGAAATACCTCAGGACTGAGAGTTCCCCACTTAGTACGAATGCGCTGACTTGTTTTCCTGTAGCGTGTCTCATTAGTGTTCTGGGGCGGCAGAAAAAGTGTAAACACACAAGCGCCCATTTCTCAGAACAGTAAACTGGAGACCAGAGATTCTCACACTAAGAGTGTTGGAAGATGTTTTGAGTTTTGTATTCTGCAAGGCTCAGCAACATTTCCATGTTAGATCTAATTCTTTCTTTGTTGATTAGCTTGAATTGCTTATAGCAAAACCCTGTTCAGAGATGGGGTGAGACTTTGCGGGACAACAAAGGGGGTGCACAACTACAGAGTGTACTCTGTTTCTCCCCAAGTTCGTGCTGGAAGAACTGCAGAAGGTAGAAAGGCCACAAGGGATGGCGGGCACAGTAAAGATCTGTCAATAAATCCCATTGCCTTCCCTCCTGGCTTCAGTTTCCCCTTCTGTGAAATGACGATGATAACAGTTCTGATTTGGAGTTGTTTGGGAAAATAGTTAATATATGAAAATGTGGTAGATAGTAGTTTGGACGTTTGTGTTGTCGCTAATGGGAGCTGTGGTAAGAAAGAAGGAGCATTGTCTCAGAGCTCTCTCTACGTTGAAAGGGCTCAGAACTAAGTAATAGAAGGTCCTGTAGGGTTTTTTCCCCCTTAGCAAGCAGATTTTCTAGGCTTACATGCAATTTCTTGATTTTAAATTATGCTGTGAACTTTCTCCCTGAATTATATTTAGTTCTCTGATGTCATGTTAGGCCTGAGTAAGTGGCCAGTCAAACAATAGTGTGTTTGCTGGTCAGCACGGGAGAGAGCAGGCCTGTACATATGTCGTCTCAGTAGAAACAGTACTTGAACTCCACTGCTTGCAAGACTTTCTTCTTTTACCCAGCATCCTTTCACCCAACAAGTATTTATTCAGTCCCTTCTTTGTCATGTGCTAGGCACTTAGTCAGCAGCACTTAACTGAAGGGACAGAAGCCCTGTCCTTCTGAAGCTTGTCTTTTTGTGGTTCCCTTTTTATAATGGTAATTAGATTTTTTTTTATACTGTATGTTCAACTTAAGCAGATAACCACCAGATCCTGATGGGTTGTGAGGAGCACTCTGAAGGAAGAGATCATGTCTTCCTTATGTTTCTTCCCCTCTCTCTGTGTCCCTCCTCTCACTACAATGTCACCTTTTGAACAGTGCCAAGGGTTATACATATGTTGAATGGTAAATTGTTCTGTCTCCAACTTTGCTTTTGTTATCTCCTTTTAGACAAACGGTTTAAAGTCAGAAAGCTCTTACAGCATGCAAATATAAGTGTGCATTAAATGTTCATGATAGACAGGAAGAGGCTGTGCCCAGGCAGGAAGCAGGCTTTGAAGGAAATTTGTAGTGTAGTAAGTATTAAGGACTGTGCATTCGCTAGATGAACAAAGAGAGACCTGCTGTGAATTGTATTTCTGCTGATCAAGGAGACCAATAGAAATAAGGTTGTTGGAGACAAAAGCTTCAACATTAAGGGAACCTGGGTATTATTGTTCACTAACAATAACGATTTTTTTACTTTCCAATTAATTTTCTCATTGGTAAGGTAATTGGAATTTTTTAGCTTAAAAAATCAGCTTTTGAGATGTCCTGCAAAAATGTTGCATTAATATTTTGCTTTACTAACAAAATAAAATAGAGCTGATTGTAAACTTCCTTTGCATACAAATGAAGCTAAATAACTGCTTTTGGTTAATGACATGGGTTTAAGAGTAGATTTTTACCAAATCCACATTATGTTTTGGTGCTATTTGCTAATGGCTGCTGTGCACATTTTAAAACAGAGTAAAATGTAGTTACTATACAGTTGTCAGAGGAGAAGGCGCTGTAGTGCTTCCCATTGGGCTTCAGTGCTAGGCCATAGTGGTTCCTCACCTCTTCATGTTTGCGTTTGTACACTAGTCCTTGTGCTATTTCCTGGCATGAGATGTGAGACATCCAGAATCAGAGACTATCAGTTCCTAATCTGAAGACCTGTAAAGAAAAAGGATCCCTAGCATGAGGGGGTAACACAAGAATGATGATCAGTTGGTTTGGTTACCTTGTGGTGGTGCAGACAAAGCAGAATGAGAGGCTGCTGGTGGACAGTCTTTTTCAGTGAGACGAAGAGAGTATGGAGGATGGCAAGGGACTGAGTTCAGAGAGCGTGAGTGTACGTAGAGCTCCCGGGCTGAGTCTCAAGCTAGTCACAAACTGTCTTTGACATTCGTGTGATCTGCCAAGGAATTTTACACAAGTCGTAACATGATCAGACATTTCCTTTTTCCCCCACTATTTATTAATTATGACATTTTCATTCATGTTTATTAAATGTTTTGTACATATTCATTTACTTTTATTCTCTCTTGTGCTCCTCCTCCTCCTACGTGTTGAGACATGCTGTGTGTAACTTTGCCTTCCTCTTACAAGAGGGTGAGGCTGGAAGCAGACATTGCTGCTATTTCAGCTGTCATCCTAGACCTTGATGAAGTCAGTGTTGTAAGGACAAAGTCTAAGAAACATTATTAATATGTTTTTGTAGGATCCTGATAACCATGGAACGTATATACATTAAGACATGTAAATATTCGTAGCCACATTTATATAATTGAAAGAGCAATAGATTTTGGGATAATTCTGTTCACTGATGTATGAGAATTGGCTGAGTAAAAGAATTTGAGAATAATTTCTAAGGAAGTTAGAAATGTGTTAATGTTTTATTGCTTAAATGTTGTCTAGTTTAAGTTCAGTTTTTAATGATTGAACTATGCACTTAAACTTTGCAGAGAGAGTGGATCTCAGCAGAGTTCCTTTCCACAGGGAAAGACTCTAATGAGCTGTTGAGAAGTGAGTGTTTCTGAGCGGAGCCCTGGAAGAGAAAGCAGTCATTGATCTTTAACTCTTCTTACAGAAAGCCCCTGTCAATGTTGAATTTATCTGGTTACTCGTCTTACAATTTCCGTGTTTGACCTTTCGAAAGAAAGTACTATATGCTCATGAATTATAAATGCTAATTGATTATTTTTTGGCGGGGTAAGAATTGATATTAACCTAACAAATTAACTGTTTACGGATTGAGAAGGTGATGTAGTGTATAACAGCACTTGCCCTGCCACGTGAGGACCTGAGTTTGAACTTGTAGTGTTCGCATGAAAAACTGGTCAAGGCTGTGAATAAGGAGCTAATGCTGAGAGCTTGCTAGCTGGCCATTCTAGTTGAGATGGCAACCTTCTGCCTCAGTGAGTCTGTTGCAGTAAGTCACAGAGTGATAGAGGAACACATTTCCTCTGCTGGCCCCACGTATGTGTGCGCATGTTGCTTACCAGCACTCTCACATGCATTCACCACACTCTTACAATGACCCCTTTACACCAAAAAGATCTAATTGTCTAAAAAGTAGTTCAGTGGCATTTTGTATATTTCAATGTTGTTTAGTTTTGAAATGTTTTCACCACTTCAAAATAAAAATCCTGTACCATTAGCAGCTACTTTTCTATATTTCCTAATACCCTTCGCCGTATCAACCAGTTATTATTTTTCTTTTTATGTATTTACTTACTCTGGTATTTTATAGGGAATCAAATGTTATATGATTGTGACTTAGTAGCATTCACTTAATGACATATAGTAACATGTACTAGCACTTTTAAACTACTGTAATATTCCTCTACAAACACAATTTATTCAGTCATTGATGGATATTTGAATTCTTTTAACCCTTTGCCTGTTGTGTTTAGTGTTTTTGTTAGCATTAATCAATGAGGATGTGTTGTTTGGGTACCAGTTTTTATTTCTTTGTACCAAGACTGGAATTGCTTATGGTAAGCCTGTGTCTAGGTTTTTTAGGGAACCTGCGTAACTGTTTTCCTTAATGTCTAGAATAGCCAATATTTACATTGGTAGAGGGTGAGGGTATGAATTTCTCCGTATCTTTGTAACAGTTCCTCTTTCTTTTTCTATTTTTTGGTTTGGTGTATGTCTGTCTGGTTTATGCCTGTGCACGTGTATGCATATGTTTGAGAGTGAGTGTGTGTAATGCTGGGTGTCTTTCTTAGTCTCTTTCTACATTAAATTTTGAGACAGTCTAATCTGTAGCTCGCTGGTTCAGCAAGTCAAGTTGGTCATAAGCCCCAGGGTCCTCTTTTTTCTGTCTCCTCAGCACTGGGGTGACAGCTGTGCACACCATGACCAACTTTCCGAGTGCTGGGTATCCGAACTTGGTCTTTATATTTGTGTGGCAGCAAGGACTTTATCTACTGATTCTTCTCCAGCTTCCTGTTTTCTCTCTTAAAACTTATTATTGTTACTCTTGAGAGTGGTAGCTACCTATGGTTTTTGTTTGTTTGTTTGTTTGAGGTATGGTCTCCATGATACCTGGAGCTTGCTATGTAGATGAGATTAGCCTCAAACTTTGAGAGATCTGTCAGCTTCCCAAGTGCAGGAATAAAAGGTATGTGCCACTATGCCCAGCCCTACTCATGATTTCGATTTGTGTCACCCTGTCACCAATGACTTTGCGCATCTTTTCATACACTTATATGCCATTTGCACATTTTCTTGAAGACTTGTTTATTTAAGTTCTTTGTCTCTTAAATATTATCTTTTTGATACTGAATTTTTAAAAAGTGGTTTATATGGCCAGGCAGTGGTGGCAAACATGTTTAATTCCAGCATTCAGGAGGCAGAGATAGGCAGATCTCTGAGTTTGAGGCCAGCCTGGTCTGCAGAGTCAATTCCAGGACAGCTAGAGCTACGCAGAGAAACCCTGTTTCAGAAAACAAAAACAATGACAACAAAAATGTGGTTTGTATATGTTGAAAGTTATTTTGTTTTTATTGTGTATCTGTGTGTGTATGTGTGGGTCCCCTTGAAGGATAGAAGAGGGTGTTGGTGATCTGTCTGAGGAGGATGCTGGGAACCTGGAACTGAATCCTGGTCTTCCGAGAGAGCAGTAAGCAGTCTTAACAGCTGAGCCCTCTCTCCAGCTCCTTTCTGTACTCCAGGTATTAGATCCTTATCAGATATACACATGTACAGATTTTCTTTCCTTTTGTGTGTGGTTAATATCTCAATAATGTTCTTTGATACATAAAAGTTTTCAATTTAGAGGAGCCCAATTTATATCTTTTTTACTCATGCTTTTGATGCCATTTCTAAGAATTCATTGTTAATATGGAAACTTACCCCCTTTCTTTCTTTTTTCTTTTCTTTTCTTTTTTTTTTTTGGAGACAGGGCCTTAGTATGTAGTACTAGCTGACCTGGAACTTTTTGTGTAGGTCAGGCTGGCCTTGAACTCACAGAGCTCGCCTGCCTCTGCTTCCCAGCTTCTTAGACTATAGGTGTCCCACTGTTCCTGGCTTTTCTCTTTTGAAATAGTATTTCAGTATCTGGGGTAAGCTATATGAATTTTGTTGTTTCCTTCATCTTCCTGATTGCTGGAATTTATAGGTATGTACTGTCAGACCTGGTTCTGCATTTTCTTTAAGGTCTTTTCTAATTGAGAGCTCTTATTTTCGGGTCTTTGATCCACTTTTCTGTATTGTTTTGGTGTGGTGTTCACCTTCAGGGACTTTGACCATGTTAAACATGCTGGAGTTTCCAGGTTTTCTTTAAAATCTGAGCTTTTATGACTCCCCTCACCCATCTATTGCATTCTGCATTGCTGTAAAAACTGCAACCCATGGGCAATTCCATTGTCTTCCAGGTGAAGCAGCAACTTGGCCTGTTTGTACAGGTGGTTGCAGTTACCACTGATTGCCTGGGTACTAAGTCTGGGAAGCACTTCCCTAAGTGACCTTTTGCACGCAGGCATCCTGGAGATCTCTTCTTCAAGCAAAGGCTTTCAAATGAGTTCTCTTTTTACGTGGTGATCGTCTGATGGAAGGCAGTATGCAAAGCCTGAGATGCCTTCCTGTCATCTTACTGTACTGTTAAGTCTGTGGCTTCTTTATGCTTGGGATGCTCCTGCCTTGACCTCACCTTTATAAGTGCTTCTTTTCTGGCCAAACTGCAAACTTTTCCAATCTGTTTTATTTCTTGTTCCTAGTTTTCACTGTTAACTTAATAAGCAAAGAAAGTGTCATATTCCACGTAAATGCTGGGCTGTATTGAAATCACCTCTGCCAGGCCAATTAATTTGTCTCTTTTAAATTAAGCCACAAACCCACGCTTACTCAAGGCATGGACAGAATGTAGATGAGTTCTTTGTCAGAATATCACACACGACCATTTTCCAACCGAGTTGGTGTTCCTACCTGAAACCTCACGAGCAGTTTTCGATATGCACCCTTGTGTTGGCGTGCTGAGTGGCGAAAAGAAGCCATGTGCTGGTGTTTGGTAGCTTTTGTATCCCTCAGTTGTGACACCAGTGAATGAAAGCAGCAGGCACGTGGGTGTAGTGGCAGGTGACATCCTCTGGTATTACAGCTCTCGTGCAGGCCTTGGGTAGCAGGATTCTTAGCTCTCTACAAGGCCCTTAGGTCTTTGTAGGCCTAGGATGGGGATTCTTTAACCAGTTCTCACAATTCCTTATTGATATCCGTACACCAGGATTTCCTTGCCTGTACCACAAACTCTGGCTGTGTCCTGCTTTTTTTACAGTATTGGATCAGCTCTATCTGGACAGCCGACTGAAATTATCTGTGCCTAGTTTTCTTTCACCATACACAGTTGAGGACTGGATCCCAGCTGTGGAGAAAGGGTCCCTTTGCTATGTTTGTCCTTTTGGGAGCCTCAGCCTTGTTTTTTAATCTATCTGTCTATCTGTCTGTCTGTCTATCTATCTATCTATCTATCTATCTATCTATCTATCATCTATCTCTAATTTATTTTTTAAAAGAAAACAAACTATCTTTTTTCATTATACATACCAATCCAAGTTCCTACTCCTTCCCCTCCTTGTATCTCTTCTACTTACCCCCCTCCACTACTCAGAGAGGGTAAGAAACATTGCTTTGGAGAAGGTTCAAGGCTCTCTCCACTGTATCTAGGCTGAGCAAGGTATCCATCCAAAGAGAACAGGTTCTAAAAAACTCAGTACAAGCAGTAGGGATAAATCCTGGTGCCACTGCCAGTGGCCCTGCAGTCTGACCCAGACATACAACTGTCAACCACATTTAGAGGGACTAGTGTTGTCCTATGCTTGTTCCTTCCCAGTCCAGCTGGTGTTGGTGAGCTCCCATTAGCTCACGTAGACCGTTTCAGTGGGTGTATCCATCATGGTCTTGACCTCTTTGCTCATATTCTCATTCCTCCTACTGGACTTTGGGAGCTCAACCCAGTGCTCTGATGTGGGTCTCTGCTTCTGTTCCCATTAGTTGTTGGATAAGGTTCTATAGTGATATTTAAGATATTCATCAGTCTGATTACAGGGTAAGTCAAGATTGGGCCTCTTCTCCCCTATTGCTTAGGGTTTAGCTGGGGGTCATCCTTGTGGATTTCTAGTGCAAGGCTGCACCGCCTAAACCTCCCCACACAGTGACACCAACTGGGGTAAGATGCCCACGGTTTAGGGGGACATATCTCATTCAACCCTCTCATAGCCTGTAACTCTAGTTCCAGGACATCTCATACCCACTTCAGGCCTTGGTGGGCAGCAACAGTATGTATATGTGTATATATATATATATATATATATATATATATATATATATATATATGCAAGCACTCACATATATGCAAAAAAATAAGTAATCTTTAAAAAGGGAATATTTTATGTATAATTGAGTGCTTGTATTGAAAAAAACATTTAATTGTCCTTCCAAGATCTGCCCTTTTCCTTATTTTTAAAAGTATTAAAAATATTTTTATTTATTCATTGACCATTTCATGCATGATCATATTCACCCCAAACCTTTCTCTTACTCCTCGTGGAACTCTCCCAACAGGTCCTTCCACCCTCATGTCCTTTCTGTTTGTAAGCTCACTGAGCACATTCATGCTGCCTGCTTGTGCATGGATACAGGACCTCCATGGAGAATACACAGCCTATGAGCAGCCACATACCTGAACTATCATCATTTTGATGAGTTTTAAGACAGCATCTATGATGTAGCACTGGCTATCCTGTAACTTCCTATGTAGTCCATAGTGGCCTGAAACTCACAGAGATCAGCTTGCCTCTGTCTCCTAAATGCTAGGATTAAAGGCAGGTACCACCATAAATTAGTAGACTCTAGAATTTTTTTCTCTGAAGCATGTAAATAAGTATGAAGAACAAACTGAAAATGATATAAAGACCCATCACCCAGAGTTAACATTCATTTATAGATTATCTTATTGTTTCATCATATTTAAAGAATTATTTATTTTGTGTGTATGTGTGTGTGACACAGTATAAAGATGCATACCACATATGTGCAGGTACCTTCAGAGGCCAGAAGAGGGAAACCGGAAGAGGTTTGTGAGCCACCTGACATGGATGCTGGCATCCAAACCTGGGTCCTCTGCAAGATCAACAACTGCTTTTAACTGCTGAGCCATCTCTCCAGCCTTCATAGTATTCAATGTATGTATATTTATGTGTATTTCTAATATATGCATAAGACATTTTTCACTTAGGAATCTTTTTGAGACAGCATCTCACTGTGTTGCCTATGTTAGTCTTGAATTCCATTGAGTAGCTGGGACTACTGTTGAAACTACCATACTCTGGTTTTAATGGAAACAGAATTTTTATTAATTTTTGGTGGTACTGGGGAGTCAGTGCCTCTTTGAGGCCCATGTAGGCAGCTGTCTCCTATTGAGCCTTAGGACAAGTTTAATGTTAAAGTCTTAGAACTTTTTAAGGAGAGGTAAAACGGTAGCCACATTTAGAGGTTTTGTTGAAGATAGTATAAAGAGAAGTGTTATGTAATCTGTTTTACAAATGCTAAGCATCCAATTTTTGTCAAGCACTGTTTGCACATCTGTAAAGTAAATATTGATGTCCTTGAGAAGTACATGTTCTTTCAGCAAATAAGGACACTAAACAGTGAAAATGAGAATTAAAAATTAAGACAAGAAGAAGTGAGCTTTAAAAAAGCAGGAGATTAAAGGAGTAACTCATGGCAGATGTGTAAACTGACTGCAAACACTTGCCATGGGTGGGCCTGGCATCTAGAAAAGAAAATCAAGAATGTATCTGGGGAAACACTGTAAGCCGGTTACAGGGTCTGAGCATAGCCACAGTGCAGGCACTGTTTGGTTCCAGGCACCCACATCCTGTGGCTTGTGACTCCCTGTAACCAGCTCCATGGGGATCTGATGTCTTTGCTTCCTTGAGTGCGGGCTCCTGGGCTCAGGTCCACCTCTCCCCACATACACATAACTAAAGTAAATTTAAGGAAGCAGCCTGTAACAATGGCGATGATGTAACACGCCTGGTGTGTGACAGTCTGCCGCCATGACCACAGCATGAAAGGGTTCACGTTTATACACCCACACGCCTTGTAGATCATCGGCTGCATTATTGGTTTCCATCTAAGAACTGCAGAAACATTAAAGAGTGAGGGATGAAGGTAGGAACGATGAGTAAGCAGATTTGTTCGCTTTTTCAGCCTGTTAGTTCCTAGTGCTTACATACAGAAGTTCTGTCCCCTTAAAGAGTGACAGTACAAGTCATTTTCTCCTGTTCTGTTTTAAAGGCTGTGTAGAGGGTTAGGGAGAGTAACACTCCTGTCAGATCGTTAACACAGAACTAGAATAAAGTCAAGTTTTCTCTCAGTGCTAGCTATAGTGACAGCATTCACATTTGTGTGGAAACATCGTAAAGATAAAGCGTTCTGGTTTGGGAGACACACTCTGAAGTACACGGCTCATATTTTGGTCACCACAAAACCCAGGATTTTCTGCTGTTTCCCTAGTGCTCAAGATTTCAGAACCCCTGAAAAAAGTTTCATTGTCAATTGTTCACTTCTTGTTTTCTGTGTGGTGCTTTGCGGGGTTGACAACCTCTGATATAGTTGACAATACTGGCATTGAGAGAACTGTGAAGTATGTGTTTGTTAGCATCTCTCCCCCACCTTTTCTTCTTGTCTATTTTGACCTATTCATTGTTCTATGACTTGTAAGAAGTTTGTGAATCATCGCATGGTATGTCACTTTTCAGTCTTGAGCAAGAAAGTGTTTTCCAAGTAAGTTATATTACTGTTTAATGTAAAAGTTAGCAAAAAAAATGTGTTCAACATCTAAACATAGAGATAATATATAAAGGAATCAGGGAAAAGGTTTGCATTGTTGGATTTCTTACATATGACACCAAAAACAAAGGTAATAAAATAAAAAATAGAGGAGTTGGCATCCATAGAAATTAAAAGTGCTTGTGTATTGAAGGACTTGTCTACTATTTACACAATGAGAAAATAATGTACCAAATAGGAGGAAATATGTTTCAGTCCTATACTAGGCAAGGCTTGATATTTAAAGTGTGTCAGTACCGCTATAACTCAACAATAGCAATAGAATTTGATTAAGATGAGATGAGTGCACGGAGAAGATGTGCAAATGGACATACAGTGCAAGAAGAGATGCTCAGCATTACTAATTCATAGAGAAATGCAAACCAGAACCACAACTTTGTGCCCTTTAGGGTGGCTGTGTCAAAAATAGCAAACAGCAGGTGTTGCTAGCTATGAGAAGTCTTAGGAACCCTTGTACATTACTGGTAGGTACACAGGCTTCAGCATCTGTGGAAAATGGTTTAATATCCAAAAAGTCAGCGTTCCTGCAGTTCTTCTTCTGGTATGTACCATATTAGATTTGAAGCCCAGAGGAAAGAGACAAGGCAGAAAGGAACAGATTCTAACCTCAACACATGATTGCATTTATTAACATACACGGCAAAGGACGACCTCTCTCCCGTCAGAATGGAGGGGTCTGCAAGGGGCACCCTCTATAGGTGTGGGACTTTGGAATGAGGAACTTGTTGCAGCTCTGAGGGCTGTGTGCAGCTCCTTGGTCTTTCCTTTCTGAATTGTTTCCTTCAGGCAGGGCAGATGCTGTTTTAGCAAACATTCCTGTCTGGGCTGACCAGTGACTGTTGAACACAGTCAGCTGTTATCTTAGAGGAATTCTGTTTCTACAGCCAAGGCAATCTGTCACACCCAAACTAAAAGAAGAAGCACAAGTAAATGTTTCTTAACAGGTCAAGACGTGGAAGCGATTTAATTTTTGTTAATGGATGAGTAGGTAAACAAGATGTAGTGTGTACAAGCCACGGGTCACTATTCAGCCTGAGAAAGAAGCAGATTTTATACTTCTGTAGTACGTCAGTGTTTAAGTTATGCAGCAAACTGAGCCAGTCACAGAAAACATGCTCATGATTCTACTTCTGTGCTGCCCCACATTGTCAGATTCTGACAGGAAGTGAATAAGTGTTGCTAAGGGTTGTGGGTTTCTTTTTGTCAGGATAAGAAGGCTCTAGAGATATAAGATGGTGATCTAGTACTTGACAGTAAAAATATAGTTACTAAGCTATTTTTGAAATGGTAAGTTTTATATATATCACACCAAAAATGAGACAGGTGACCTTCTCAGAAGACCTCTCTGTCACCTACAAGATAGTCCATATAGACATTCTTCACTAAGATTCTTCTCAGGTGATTGTAGGTTTTGTCAAGTAGGCAATTAAAGCTGACTATCACAGCTACACTGTCCTTGTTGCCTCCAGGATGTCTTTATTGCTGGTTTGATGAAACTGCGATGTATTCAGTGTTTCTCATTATTTTAAAATATTTTATTCTCTTTATTTAAAATTAAAAAGAATTTTTTTGGGGGGACAGGTTCTTGATATAAATAGCCCTGGATGGGCTTGAATTAGCAGCAGTCCTCCTGCTTCTGCCTCCCCAGTGCTGGAATTACAGTCATAAGCATTTTTTTAAAACCAAAATTTATATTTTATTTTTATTTATTGTATGTGTTGGTGTGTGCATTCTCTAGGATGTGTGTGTAGGTCAGAGACCAACTTGAAAGAGTCATTCCTCTCCTTCCATCACTGTGGGCCCTGTGGATGGACTCAGATGGTCAAGCTCAGCAGCCACTGCCTTCATCTGCCAAGTCATTTCTGTGGCCCTGAACAGGATTCTTCTTCCACTAATGTTTGAGATTAGAATAAAAAGCAGCAGGTTTTGTCACGGTGTCA
The DNA here is from genome assembly GCF_982192425.1 of Myodes glareolus. Taxonomy (NCBI): domain Eukaryota; kingdom Metazoa; phylum Chordata; class Mammalia; order Rodentia; family Cricetidae; genus Myodes; species Myodes glareolus. Next base: position 27,578,672 of record NC_142045.1, on the reverse strand, counting down.
CCATGCATTTGTGTCACTGTACATTGTTCCCATTCTTTTTTCTCCCCAACTGTTCTATCCCTGCCCCTGTAGCTGGTCCTTCCCTCAACTAGTTCCCCTTCTGCTTCCCATTACATGTATTTTGTTACCCTCCGTTTCCCATTGATCTCATCCTTCTTCAAGTTTTGTGATTTACTTCTGTGCATGCATGCACTTGTACACACACACTCACATGTGTTTACACACACGTAATTTTACGTTTCTGCATAAGAGAAAGCATGTTATTCGCTTTTCTGAGACTGACTTAATTCATTTAAGATTTCCAATTAAATTACTTTTCTTGAATATGTCAGTATTTCATTTTTCCTTATCACCCCGTAAAGTTTCATTTTGTACATCTGTTGACATTTTTTTATTTTGAGTAGTACAGACATAAACATGACTGCATAAAGCATTTTAGTATTGTTGATTTAGAATCATTCAGATGTATATCCAGTAATGGTTTAACTGGGTCATATGGTTACTCAGTTTTCATTTTGCTTTAATTACTGTATCTGTGTGTATGTTTAAGTGTGCTCATGCACGAGTACTTGTGAGCTTGTTACTACACACATGGAGGTCCAAGGAGTTGGTTGTCTCTTTCTACCTTGTATATCCTGGTGATTGAACACAGGTTGTCAGCCTTATCAGCAGATGCCTTCGTATGGTCATCTATCTTAGTGGCTGTATTCTCAGGTTTTTGAGGAAGATCCATGGCAAATTAGCCGGGCAGTGGTGACGCACGCCTTTAATCCCAGCACTGGAGGCAAAGGCAGGTGGGTCTCTGTGATTTCGAGGCCATCCTGGTCTACATGAGCTAGTTCCAGCAAAGCTACAGGGAAGCCTTGTCTTGAAAAAACAAAAAACAAAAGAAAACCCCAACAAATTGGTTGTATAAATTTATATTCCTGTCAGCAGTGAGTAGGGGATCTTTATTTCCCACCTCCTTGCCAGCATTTGTTATTTGTTTCCTTGATTTTATCATTTTGAGTTTGATGAGAAACCATCTTTAAATCTTTAAATTAGCATGTCTTCAATGACTAAGAATGTTAAACACAAACTTATAGGTTCCTGTTGGCCCTTTGTATTTTTCTTCTTTTGAGAATTGTTCATGTAGTTTATTGGTTCATGTATTGATTAATCATTTGATTTTACTGGTGTTTCAGTTTTCAGCTTTTTATCATATATATCAATCCCTTGTCTGGTGTCTAGTTGGCAGGGGTGCTCTCCCCATCTGTAGGCTGCTCCTTGAGTCTAATGATTCTCTCCTCCTCCAGTGGGCTCCTCCTGTTCAGAAGTCCTTGCCTCATACTGACATCTTGATGAAAAGTTTCATCCATTTTGAACTGAGTTTTGAGAGACAGACAGACAGACAGACAGACAGACAGACAGAGAGAGAGATCTGATTTTGTTTTCCTACATGTGGAAGCACAGTTTTCCCAGCACCATTCATTGAAGAGGTGGTCATTTCTCCAATTTATGTTTTTGACAGCTGTAGCTGTGTGGGTTTATTTTTGGATCCTCTATTCTGTTCCAATAATTGCATGTCAATTTTTTGTTCCAGTACCATCCTGGTTATATTATGCTGGCTTAGTAATATAATTTAAAGATTATTTCATTGATTTTGGCCTTTTAACCTTTTCTTCCCCCTTTCTATTATGAATGGAATTTCTCCCATATTTCATTCTTGCCAAGTTTGCTATTGGTATATAGAAAAGCTACTTTTTTTTTTTTTGGTATGTGTGTGTCCTGTTATTTTGTGGAAAATGTTCTTTAGGTTTAAGTGTTTTCTGGTGGAGTCTTGAAGGTTTTTAAGTATAGGATCATGTTGCCTACAAGTAAGCATAGTTTCCCTTTCTCATTTCTGGTCTGTATCCCTTTTTAAAAATCTTGTTGTATTGCTCTAGCCACAACTTCAGTCATATAGCGACTAAATGGAGCAAGTGGGCACCTTTGTCATTCTACATTTCATAAGACATGTTTTGTTTTCCCCATTTAGAATGTCACAGGCTATGGGTATGTCATATGTAACTTACTGTATTGTGTTTTTTATTTTTCTTTCTGTTCCTCATTTCTTTGGGGATTTTGTCATGAAGTAATGCTGGACTTGTAGGAAGCCTCGTCTGTAGTGATTGAGATGATAACGTGATTTTTGCCCTTATGTCTGTTTATGTGCTGAATTATACTTATTGATTCACATATATAGAACTGAACTTTATGGCAAATGTCATCTTAATGTGTTTTTGAATTTGATTTGTTAGATTTTTCTGTGTTTCTATGCATGTATTTTGTGTGTGGTGTGTTGTTTGTGAGTTTATGTGTGGAGTCTAGCAGTTGATATCTCTGTCTTCCTCTATTGTTCTCTGCCTTCTTTCTTTATTTACTTTTTTTGAGTCAGGATCTCACACTGACCATGGTGCTCATTAATTGACTAGACAGGCGACAAGTGAGCCCTGTAATCTGCCTGTCCCCCAACTCACACTGTTGGAATTCAGATGTGTGCTGCCACACAGACATTGTGTGGGTGGCATTCTGCTCTCTCTGTAGGAGTATACAAACTGAAGCACAGTGTGCCAATGTAAAGTACGTGGTCATGGAGAAGTCTTTGTTATTCAGGTAAAGCTTTCATACTCAGCATCGATGATACTGAGTTAGAATCATGAGATCAGGTTGTGGAAGATCTTGGTATTTGAAAGGAACAGCTTCCTTTAACAGCCATTTAGTAACCTACAGGTTCCCTTGAAGATCATGTTTAGTTTTTAGAAATGGTATAAGTAAACCCTTTAAAAGAAAAGTCATTCATTATCTTTTCTTCTTCTTCCTGTAAGACTGGGATAGGGACTGTGGGGTAAGGGTGGATGCGGAGGGATGAGAACCTCACTGTGTTGTTGTTCAGGCTGGTCTCTGTTGTGGTCCAGCCTCGATGGCGTTCACACATTCCAGGGTAGGGGGGGGGTGTGTGGATTAGAAAAATTAGGTAGGAGGAACAGAGATGAAGAAGAAATACAGAGTCATAGGATAGAACTGGGAGGGCTATCTGGTAAATACTGAATAGGCCTGTGTTTATTTTCCATTGCTTATATACCCCAATCCAAAAATGGGGGTGGGTGGGAAAAGGCAAAAGACTGCCTTAACATGACACAAAGTAGAAAGAAAACAATTATTTGTTTCCATACTTGAGACATCAAGCCACTGTTTTCTGAGTTAAGCATTCTGGTGTTTTAGGCAGAACTCGCAGTGACCACATCTTAGACTAAGTATCTAAGTGGTGATATCTAAGTGACCCAGCCACTCCCTGGGTCAAACCTTCTGTCTTATCCTTATCCTTGAAGGAGTAGATATAGGCTTGAATTTTCTGACTTTTGTAAGGTGGAGCAGATCCACCTCTGTGGGTCATCTTAATATCCAAAATACCAAGTAACCACACCCTAGGTCAGGTCATCTTGTTTGTAGCCACTTCTTAAGTCAGACTTCCTATCAGTAACTTTACAGAGCCTGAGTAAGGTTAAGCTCTCTGACCTTCAGACAAGATGGGGCGGAGCTACTTCTCTGGGCCCTCACAGGTCTTCATCTCACTGCAGCTTTCTAAGTAGCTGGGACTACAGGTTTATGTCCTTGTATCTTTCTTGGAAAAGGATTTATAGCAAACTTATGAATCATTTCCTTTTAAATGCTTTTCTCTAGTGAAGAATCATATATAGCTGAATGTTGTCTAGTAACATGATGTATTCCTCTTCACACAGTAGGCTAAGTGCTAGGAGGAGCCATTAAAGAATTAAAACTTTTCCCTTTAGAAGGCTTATTGATGAAGCAAAGTCACTTTAAACTAAAATGTAGAAACTTTCATGCTTTCTTGAGAATGTATTGATCACGAAAGTCTTAGTGTTACTAATGTTGGGATGAAAACCACGACCACAAACAACTTGGAGGAAAGGGCTTATTTGGCTTACACTTCCATATCACTATTCATCATCGGAGGAAGTCAGGACAGGCACTCAAACTAGGCAGAAACAGAGGCAGGAGCCGATGCAGAGGCCACGGAGGGTGCTTCTTACTTCTTGCTTCCCATGACTTGTTCATGTCATAAGTGCTTCGCTGAATGTTAGAATAGATGGAGATACAAAAGAAATAAAGAGACATAGGATAGTACCAGGAAGGCAACTCAGTGAATGCAGAATCTGTCCGCGTTTATTTTCCATACACTTATATACCCCAGTACAGAAAGGGGGAAAGAAGGCAAAAGACTGCTTTAACATGACACAACCAGAACAGTTACTTACTTCAATACTTGAGACATTAAGCCGGTATTACCTGAGTTAAGCATTTTGATGTTCTGGGCAAGATATGCAGTGAATACACCTTAGACCGAGTATCCTGTAGGCAACCACCCTCTATGTCAAATCTTTTATTTTAAAATGAAGGAGCTGGAGTAGCCTTAAATTCTCTGACCTGCAGTCAGTTAGGGTGGTGCAGATCCACCTCTATGGGCCATCTTAACATGCAAGAAACCAAGTAACCACACCCTTGGCCAAGATATCCTGTTTGTAGTCACACCTGTTGTCAGCAACTTTGAAAGAGTAAAAATAAGCTCAAACTCTCTGACCTTTAGTCAAGGTGGAACAGGCTCACATCTGTGGGCCCCCACATGTTCAGCCTGTTTTTTATGGAACCCAGGACCACCATCCCAGGGATGGCCCCACCCACAATGGGCTGGACTATCTCACATCAATCACTAATTTGAAAAATGCCTTACAGGCTTCTCCATAGCTCAATCTTATGCTCTTAGAGGGGTATTGTCTCAGTTGAGGTTTTCTTCTCTCAGATGACTTTAGCTTGTGTCAAGTTGGTAAAACTAGTCAGCACAATGAACCTTCTTCATAGAAACTGCATATATTCACACACACACAAAGTTAACCTTTGCTTCAGATTTGTAGTTCTTCTTCTTCTTCTTCTTCTTCTTCTTCTTCTTCTTCTTCTTCTTCTTCTTCTTCTTCTTCTTCTTCTTCTTCTTCTTCTTCTTCTCCTTCTCCTTCTCCTTCTCCTTCTCCTTCTCCTTCTCCTTCTCCTTCTCCTCCTCCTCCTCCTCCTCCTCCTCCTCCTCCTCCTCCTCCTCCTCCTCCTCCTCCTCCTCCTCCTCCCAAAAGCTTCACAGCGTTGTCACCTGTTCATAACATAAGGACCATCAAGATGAGGTGACTGAATAAATGCTTTAGAAGCACCCTCTCATCTCCGTTCAGATTGTTTTCTTGACTTTGTTTTATGAATCTGTGCCACATTGTCTAATGTGAGGGTCATATGCTCATCAAGGCCAGTAGTCTGTTGGCACACTCACTAGCTCTCACAGCCTTATCTTCATCTGAGATAGACTGCCTGGACCATCACTGTCTGCACCCTTGACCCCAGCCATTGCACATCGTGGCACTCCATATTGACCATATGAATGTGTGTGCTGCCTAGTGTCTCAGTAACACACCGGTAAAGCTACTTTACCTTAAAAAGTCATTTCAACAAAGGTATATATTTACATTTTTATTGTAGCCCAATTCTCAATATAAAATTTACTTCAGCTCTACAGTGCAGTGATTTTAATATGTTTATAAAATTGTGCAACTAACACCAAAATCTAGTTTAGAACGTTTTTCTAATCTTCCTCCCTGTCTCTGTGAGCAGTCAGTCTCTGCTTTCACTTACCCCCTTGTCTTTACCAAACCTTGTCATAGGCTCTGTCCACATCAGTCAACTCTAACACATTTTCATTACCAATGTTAATGGATTTGTAAAATGGTGTTTCAGAAACTATGTACAGGTATTTTGCTTTCAATGTGTGAGTCAGATTCAGACTTTGGATCTGTCTCATTCCCCACCAAGAGCACTCACTCGGTATCATCAATGTTGATTCTCTGTAACTTATTGGTATTTATTGAAGCAGTTCACTATAAAGTCTATTGCCTTTGTTAATCACGTTCTCATTTTTTTTCATGAAAAGTATACTATATAATTGGTTGAGACTTGCCAATAAAATTTTTTTCCACTGTTGAATCTTCAGTCCTATCCTGGGATTTTGATTTGTTATAAGATAGATTGGAGAGTAATTTAGAGAACCGAATGATCTGGGAGAAGCAAACACCAATTGCCTTTTATTATTTTTATTTTTAATAGCAAAGGAGCTAGTTTATGAAGGGAAAGATACAGGGGTTCTGGAGGTAAGCCGTGACGTCACAGTGGCCTGGTTCCAAGAGTGCAAGGGAGAAAAGGGGTCATTTTTGGATGTAGATAGGGAAAATAAAATGCTACATTATTAGGAAATCAATGCAAAAAATTGAATGCCCCATACCAAAAGTCCTCAGTATGGGAAGTATTTTATTGTATTTCTGTAAATTATACCAATTGAATGTTTCTAATTTAAAAAATCATAAATGTGAAATTTTACAAGATCTGGAATTTTTTGATTTCTAGATCAGAGAGGATCAACCAGTTTTTCCTGCTTTAATGTCAATACAACACATAAAGGTATCTTCCACTTTCAATCCCAGCAATTGGGAGGCAGAGGCATGTGGATCGCTGTGTATTCAAGGCCAGCCTGAACTGTAGAACTTTAAGACAATTCTGAAACCATTTCTGACAACTCTCAGTACTCCCCCTCTTCCCCTGGGAACCAAGGACATAACAGCTATGCATGCACATACTGAGATGTTGGGAACTTTCCATCTCCCTGAATAGGGGCAAGATAACTCTTAGGTGTTGACTCAGTTACTGATGTTTTAACTTAGTCCCTGGGAAGAGGCAAAGTGACCCTCAGAAGTGTCCCTTCTGAGGACACTCTCATCTGATCTGGCAACCACTCTCCAGCCAGTTATTGGTAATAGTCCTTTTGAATAAGCCAATCATAATAGTTAAAGAGCAACCCCTAGACACCCCTTCCTTCTGTGGTTTTGCCCTTTAAAAATAGCCTGTACCAGCCATTCAGGGTCTTCTAGCCTCCCGACTGCTGGAGGACCCTGTCATGACAGAATTAATAAAATCTTCATGTTTTTACATCAGCTGTGATGTGAGAGATGGTCTCTTGGGGCGACTCCTCCTCGGTGATTGGATGCTAGGGTCCAACAGAACTACATACATACTAAGTTGTAAATCAGCTGTTGTTATTGTGAGACCTTGTCTCAAAAAGAAAGAAAACAATAGGGAGGGAAAAGGTAAAAGAAAGTACATACGTGGTCTTTATTTGTAGGTGGTCCCTGCAAGTCTAGTCACCTGGTCTTAGTAGGGAATTCTAAGCCATCCAGGGCTACCCAATGAAGCCTATCTCAAATTACATGAATTTATATTTAGCAAATGTATATGAATTTTTGTATTGAACAAAAGATACAATTTCTACAAATGTAGAAAAACTTTAAATTTTAAAGCAAAGTTGTCTTCTTTCTTTTTATCGTATTTTGATTGAAATCTCATTTCTCCAAAAACTGGGTTGGTGAACAAGTTGTGCTATAACAAAGCTCTGTGGGGGAAATATTTGTTCTGTGCTTAAAATGCAGAACATAGAATCTCTGGGAGTGTGCTACCACTTAAAACTAGCCTCCTCCCCTAGTACTGTGGGATTGAACATACCCTTGTGTTTGCTAGGCAAATGCCCAACCACTGAAGTGCCTCCCTGTCCTGGATCACTGTAAATGTCCTAGTCTCTGGAAATTCTTTGTGATTTTGAAATACTTTTATTTTGATTGGTTTTTTTTAGAGAAAAGTTCTCTCTCTCTCTCTCTCTCTCTCTCTCTCTCTCTCTCTCTCTGTGTGTGTGTGTGTGTGTGTGTGTAATCCTTACTCTTCTGGAACTCATTATGTAGACCTAGCTGATCTTGAAGTCATAGGTATCAGCTTGCCTCTGCCAACTTAGTGCTGGGATTAAAGGTGTGCACTACTATGCCTAGCTTCAAAATATTTCTTAGTTTTATTAACACATTTATAATTAATATTAGAACATTAGGAATCAATGTGGAAAATGATTTCTTCTAGGGGATAAAGCACCAGCTTTTCCAGTTATTCTTTCTTTCTCTCCTAGGTGATTTACGAGATGCTGCTCTCCATAGGGATGCTCATGCTGTCTGCCACACAAGTCTACACCATCCTGACTGTGCAGCTCTTTGCATTCCTGAACCTGCTGCCTGTAGAAGCAGACATTTTAGCAGTAAGTGTATTATAATTTATTTATGTCTAAAAATATCACTCAATGCTTAAAAAAGAGCCATGGATGATGGATCTTATAATGTGTTTATAAACACACGGAACTACGTACAATTACTTGAAAATTGAGCATGTTGTATTTTCTTTTCTTTGCTTAATATCCAGCATAAATTTCTTGTACATTTAAGTGCCCCATAAATGATGTGTTTGTTCCTGAGACTATGTGCCTATACCTACTTCCTTGTGTTTTATGTAGAACCTTTTGTTTTGTTTTGTTTTTGAGACAGGGTTTCTCTGTGTAGGCTGTCCTGGAACTCTCTCTGTAGACCAGGCTGGCCTTGAACTCACAGAGATCTGCCTCCCAAGTGTTGGGAATAAAGGCGCACAACATCACCAACCAGCTCTTATGTAGAATCTTATTGGTTTCTTTACTACCTGGTATCTTTTATTTCCTTTTTTAAGACAGTTCTTGTTATCATAATCCTGGACATCCTGAAACCTGTGTAGACTAGGCTGACCTTGAGATCCACCTGGCTCTGTCTCCTGAGTGTTGGGATTACAGGAGTATACCACCACACCTGGTCTCTTTCTTTCCCTCCCTCTTTTCCTTTCTCCCTCCCTTTTACTCTTCCCCTTCCCTCCCTTCTCCCTTTCTTCCCTCCCCTTTCCTCCCCCCCTTTCCTTCTTTGCTTTCGTAGCAAACATCATGATGTTGTGAGTGTAGCAGTATTAAGCATGGATGTGCCACTTCATGTTATTTTGTTAATTACAGTTGAATGACAGCCCTTTAGTTGATCCCAATTTGCCTTTGATTTCATTGTTTGTATTTGTCAGAGAGGCTTGGTTACTTGATGGTCAGCAAGATGAGTGTCAGAATCACATAGTAAGAAGTGGCAGGGATGGATAGATTATATGTAATGGTAGTCTAGAGCTTTGGTAATAGCGTTGCAAGGTGAGTTAAATTCTTGTTCACGTGGTAAGATGACCTTGAGCAAATTACTTAACATCTCCGCCACAGTTACCTGACAGTGAAAGTGACAGTATAGTTGTACCTTGTGGGCCAGGGCTCTGACTCCCGCTCCTTCCAATGGTGTAAATGGTGTAAGTTGTTTTAGGTATTCTGTGTTCATCATGAGAATGAAGGTGATAGTAATAGTTTATATTACAGGGTTGGAAATGAATGAATACCTGTCTTCCAAGCCTGATGGATGTTACAAGTACTGTTCAAGAGAGAGGTTTTAGATCCAAAAATTTAGTCATAAAAGCCAAGAACAGTTATTTGTGGCTTCTTCTATTTCCTCGTTTTCAAAGCATACTTTTTTGGTTTTTCGAGACAGGGGTTCCCTGTGTAATAGACCTGGCTGTCCTGGAACTAGTTACTTGTGTACCAGGCTGGCCTCTAACTCACAGGGATTCACTTGCCTCTGCCTCCCGAGTGCTGGGATTAAATAAAGGCATGTGCCACCCTAGCCAAAGCATACATTTTAAAGTGCTACCTTTACACACTTGTATTTTCTTTTGCTCTTTCTACACTGATCTGAATCAATTTCTTTATTTTACATTAGTGTCTTTGGGAAGGGTTAAATGACCTCCTTAGATTCAATACTGAGTTGAGTAACTAAAATAACGATACTTTAGGAGATTGAATGTGAACTGTGTTAGTTGATTTGAAAGCACTTTGTGTCGAAAGTATTTTGTAAATCGCTCTGAAAGTGTTAACTACTGTTGCAATAGGAACTCAGTGTATAGCAGTTACCATGTATATTTGATGGTTCACAGGTACGATTTTGGGCTGGGTCTCCAAGTCAACAGAATGAATGATTGTCCAGTGAGAAGAAAAGGGAAAGCTGGGTCAACAGAATGAATGATTGTCCAGTGAGAAGAAAAGGGAAAGCTGGGTGTATGCATAGACATTCAGGCACTGGATCACCCCAGTCCTGTGCTCCCTGCTGTGTTAGCCCGAGCTCTTGTTTGCTGCCTGCACCAGCTTTCACTGTGACAGGAGCTGAGGGTGAGGCCACGAGACTTGGCATCTGGCAGCTGTCCTGATTGAATGGTGCTTATTCTGTAGGAGAGAGAGACATGTCTGTGCCATGGCATAGCTATGAGGATAAAGTTGCTCACCTGCAGTACTTCTTATCTCATGCCTCCGGTAGATGATGCTGGAAGAGCAGGATTGTCCAGTAGGTGATTGATTCAGGGTAGCACACCTGTCCACTTGGATATGTGACCTCTATGCTTTGTAACTCCCAAGGCTTACTTGATGCTTACATCGTTTTAAAAAGGTCTTATTTATATTTATTGTATATGTATTTGTGAATGCCTGCATGTATGTATATGCGTTGCGTAGTACGCATTGCGGCTAGAAGGAGGTGTCAGTCTTCTTAAACTAGAGTTAGAGGTGATTTTAAGCTACTATGTGGGTGTTGCTAGGATAGGAACCTGGGTCCTCTGAAAGTGCTCTTAGCCCCTGAGCCACCTCTTAGCCCCTGGAGACTTTTCTGTCTTGTGATTAGTATCAAGTAACTCCCTTACTTTGTAAATATGTTTTCTATTTATGACTTACAACTTATGAACAACTCTTAAATTCTGCTATAGCATAGATTTCATCTGCGTTACAAAACTATGCTTTTTCCTATTATTCTTTTTTCTCTTGTTTTCTATATAGTAGATTAATAATTTTAAATGATATGACAGACTTATCTCCAGTTAGGTACTACTATCATCTATAAGCTTTTTTGTGGTGTTGGAAATGGAACTCAGGGCTTCATGTATGCTAGGCAAGGCTCTACCACTGAGCTATGTCCCTAGTCCTCCTATTATCTCCTAAAAACACTCTCTTTTATTATAGTAGAGGACTCAATACTGTAGCACAAGGATCAATATCTGTATGGAAAATGGAAATTGTTTGAGTAACTTGGGCTATTGAGATGGGTAAAGTGCTTACTTCATAAGTCTGAGACCTGAATTCAATCCCTGAAACCCACATCAAAGAGGACGTGAAGAACCATCTCGACAAAATTATCTTCTGACCTCCGTATGCCCTTTATGGCATGTGTGTACCATTCCCAACAATAATAAATCACATCAAAATACGTAAATAGCTTTAGCTTTCCCTATTATGTGCTCCGCTGAATTTGGTCCCTAAGTCACTAGTTCTCGACTGGTTGTGACCCATTGTGGGGCAAATGACCCTTTCATAGAAGTTGCCTAAGACCATCAGAAACACAGATATTTATATCACATTCATAACAGCATCAAAACTACAGTTATAAAGTAGCAACAAAAATAACTTTATGGTTGGGGGGTCACCACAACATGAGAAACTCTTTTAAAGGGTCACAGCATCAGGATGGTAGAGAACCCTGTCTTAGTGTTCTTTTATATAAAAATTGACAGTGCATCAGAGTTTGAGTTGGTGTTACTTTTGCTGGGAGGAAATGTCATCTTTCATAGCTTTCATCAGAAATCCTGTAAATTTCTTCTATTAAACCAGACCCTTAAAATATAGAGAAAATAAAAGGGAACTTGTCTTCTGAAATTATATATCTAGAAAATTCGTTGTCAGGGAATTAATTATCTTTGCCCAGAAAACAGTAGATGTGTAATGTTACAGAATTATTGTTCATGTTTGATAATACATGAAGTTAGAATCAAATTTAAGTGGTTTATGTAAATTATGTTTATTCTTGCTATCTTAATTGATGCTCTGTTTCTATTTTATGATGTTGCACTAGTAAATCAGAATTACAGAAATGATAATTTATGTGATTTAATAAACTTTAAAATGTAATATATAAATTTATTTTAACTTGATTCTTTTAATTTTATATTTAGTATAATTTTGAAAATGCATCTCAGACATTTGAGGATCTTCCAGCAAGATTTGGCTATAGGCTACCAGCTGAAGGCTTAAAGGTGAGAAGATTACTAACATAGAAGATACATAACATAGATTTAATAAGGTGTTTTTAATGGTCATTTACTGACTAAAAAAATCGCTTAGTATTTATTATCATAAAAACTGAAGTACTTATTTGAGAAGATGAAGTTATTCAAGCCGTTGTGTGCTATGTATGCATTTTTATACAGATGTGTTTGTGTACACAATAAAGCTATATTTAACACTAATAGAAACTTGCTGCTTGAACCCTGCCCCCATAATTTGTTCTCTGTCAAGTTTTCTTGCTGATAGGGAAAGACCTTCATTATTACTTTGAATGATTTCTTGGTTTTGCAATGTCATGAAATGCTATGGATATTGAACATTTTAACTTTTTGAATTGTATATTTAGATCTTTTAGCCTATTACTAACATTTGCTTCCTTGATTTTTTTTCTTTTTCTTTTATTGTTTTTGTTCTTTTTGAGAGAGAATCTCACTATGTAGCCTTGGCTGGATTAAAGCTTGCTGTATAGAATAGGCTGGTCTTGAACTCATAGAGATTCTCCTGCCTCTGACTCCTGAGTGTTGGGGTTAAAGACATGCATTACCAGTCCTTGCTTAATCAATGTTTTTATTCTGTTGAATTTATCTCTTTAGGGTATGCCTTGAAATGTAAGATTGCTTTCTTTGTGATATAGCATGCTTTAAATTTTAATAGAGATTTCAAGTTGCTTATAGAAGTTAAGGGGAGTTTAAAATTCTATCACTTTGTCTGAGACCATCCTTTTTTCTATGCTATCTTCAGTGTTAGATATAAAATATTCACTAATTTGCCAGAAGGGTCTAATAAGATTAAATATCTTAGATTTTCTGCTTGTATAACCCATACATATATACATATGCATGCATACACAGACACATTGAGAGAGTTAGTTGACTATAAATACTCTATGCCCTTTTAAAAACTAATGCAGTTCTTTTTTGCCAGAGTTGATTACATACTGGAAGTATCAATTGTTTTTTACATATGCTGATATGTCTGTCTTTGTATATGAATTCGGTTTTCTCTCCTTCAGCTCTCCATGTACTGCCCTGTCCCCTGTATTTCGTGTTCCTCTCCTTGAGTTCTCTGTGTCCTCCCCCCACCCCCGTATTTAGTATCTGACTGCAGTGTGAAGTAGAGAACTTCTTTTATGGTTCTATTTTGTATTTTATGCAACTCTTGTCCCTAGATAGCCATCGTTTTCTCTAGATTCAGGGAATTTTCTTCTATAATTTAAAGGTTAATAATCTTTACTCTTTTCAGTTATGCCTGTCTTCGTGTGGTGTGTGCGTGTGAGTGCAGGTGCCTGGGATCTCCCTGGAGCTGGAGGTGCAGCTGGTTGTGAGCCACTTGGTTTAGGGTTTAGGAATTGAACTTGGGTCCTCTGCAAGAGCAGTGTGTGCACTTAGCCACTGAGATATCCCTCTGCCCCCTTCTATATTTTTTTCTCTGTGTAGCCCTGGCTGTCCTGGAACTCTTGGTAGACAAGGCCAGTCTGGAACTCAGAGAGCCACCTGCCTCTGCCTCCTAATTAAAGGTATGTACCACCATGCCCAGCTCCTTCTATAATTTTTTAAAAAAGATTTCTTGTGCTTTTAGCGTAGAATACTTGTTTGCCCACAATATATAGATTTTTGTGGTGTCCTAATGATTTTACATGTTCTGTTCATGTGCCTTTAAAATGCTATCATATTTCTTCCCTGGATATTCAGCTCCTTTATCTTGTCTTCAGGCCCCAATGTTGTGTCATTGACATTGTCATGTGTCATTCACATGATTCTATTGGTGAGGCTTTTCACTCATCTCAGTTTTTTATTTTGCTTACTGAATTTGTCATTTCTAGCTTCATTTCATTGTGTTTTCTTAAGTTTTTCCTGTCTTCTTATTGAAATTTGTTTCTGTGTCCTGAGTTGACATCTTGATTTCATTAATCTGATTATGTCTTGGATTCATTCAGCAGTTTACTCTTATGCATTTTAAGTTCATCCTGAAAGTTTCTCATATCCTCTTTGAATTTCTCAAGCATAGTTATAATTGTTTCTTTGAATTCTCTGTCTGGAATTTTGTCTGAGTGTGTCTCATTTGGCTAGTACTTTTAGGGATAATTTTGATAATATTGTCTTGATTTTTGCCTCATCTTGTTTTTTGCATTATAGCTTTTGCATCTCGAGTTAGTTCTTTGGTTGAGTCTTTTAGTATGAATCCCTGGCCCACTTGAATTTAGTGAGTGTTTCTATGTGTGATATTGCTGGGGCTTAGATACTTTATATTTTTATATATTTATTTTTTGGTTGGCTTTATGATGCTTGGAGTTCATTTGTGGGGGTCATCAGTACTGATTTGTGGGTGGGACTGCTGAGGTAATGCTACTCTGGCTAGGTGACACACAGCCTCTGACCTTAGGAGGTGGTACTTTGAGCAGATTGGGGGATTGTTGTGGTCATTGTGGGTATAGCCTCTGACCTCAGCAATCCATGTGGCACTGGAGTACTGAGGTGGGCTGGGGGCCACCTGATAGGCAGGCTATGCTTTTTGCATGCTAAGCAGCAACAGATGGGCTGCCAAAGTCAGGGCAGACTCTCTGACGGTTCCTCAACAGGGTGTAGGGTCCTGTGGTCTGCTTGAGTAATCTCAGAAGTGGGCAGGCACTTTTCTAGCATCTTTGGTTGCATGTAAGGTACCAGAGTCTTCTGGGATACCAGCCTCTGCCTTCAGAAACTGACAGGCTTTCTGTTTGCTTCTTGTTGGGACATGGGTGCTGCGGTCCTTTGAGACTCTCTGTTCTAATTTTAGCGAGGATGGGAGGCTTAGAGTGTGCTGGAGGCTCTGTCGAGGCTCCAGCCTCTGAGCTCAGAAGCAGCTGGGATCTTTCCATGGCTTCTTGGCAGGGTGAGAAATCTTTTTTTTAAAAACAATTGATTGCTCTCTAATAATTGAAATGAAAGTGTTGAAATAAGTAAAGTTATATTGACAGGCTGTGTAGATGGTGTGCTTTCATTGATTTCATGTTACCATTCCCTTTTTGATACCTTGTAATTCATTTTTAAAAATTATTTTTATTTTATTTCTGTATGTGGGTGTTTTGCTTGCACATTTGGATAGTGCCTGTGGAGCCTAGAAGATGGTGTCAGACACTCTGGAACTGGAGTTATGGACAGTTGTCAACTGTGCTAATGTAATATCTTCCCTTATGATACCTGCTTAGTTAGGTCTATGTGCTGTGCTCTGATGTCCTTGACCCCTCTGGCTCCTGCAATTCTTTCTTTTCTTCTTAGGTGGGGTTCCCCAAGGTCAGTAGAAAGTACTCAAATATTCACTAACCGGTGGAATAATGTGATATATTTCACATTTGAATACTGACTAGAAATGAAAGTGATATATACATACATACATGTGTGTGTTTAACAGTAGGGTAACTCTCAAAAGTACTGTACAGAAAGTTTACAAAAACATTTACTGTACTGCATGTTTCTGTTTGTGTCAAATGTAAAATTAGATCAAACCAAATATAAGCTCTTGGAAGTTCCTTGAGTCCTTCCCTAACGGGAACACTGGCTGGGACAGAGGGTTGAGGAAACTTCTGAAGCTGCTAATGTTTATGTTCTGATACAGATGCGTTCAGTATGGGATAGCTCATCAGGCTGAAGACATTTATGCATTTCACTTTATGAATAGTCCTAAAAGTTTTTACAACATGCACCTATACCATAACTCTATTGATTTATGCACATATACATACTGTGCATATGTTTGGCAATTTTGAGCTGTCAGTTAGCATGCAGGACTATTATTTTCTCCATCCCCATTTGCTTGTCAGAAGGTTAAAATAACAAGAGGAGAAAATGGGTGTTGAGTTTCCTAGGTCTTAGTGATTCCTTAGGCTTCCTACAGATTAGGTAGCTCTCTGAAGTGTTACTGTCAGAAGCGAGCTGAGAAAAGACCCTTAGAGCAGAGGAAGCATCCTTTTAAGGAGGAGAGATTGGACCTGGAGAGGGTCTGGCTGACTGTGCACCTTCTTGGCCACTCTCTTTTAGTAGCTAGAGAATTCTGCCCAGTTGGCAAAACTCATTCTGCTTCTGGTGGACGTTGTGGATGAAACAGTCAATTTGCACTTAATTTTAAGTGGCTCATATTTGAGGCTAGTAATAATAAGCTGTTTTAGCAAGTTATTCTCTTCACTATACCCCATAGGGAAGATAATACTTAATAATTTAAGACACGTCAATCACTTAAAAGAAAAATTATTTAAAGAGCTTTTTATGTGTGTTTTTGAGTTTTATATATTTCTTGTATTAAAAATAGTACATGCTGTATACTAGATTCATATGTAAAAGATTTAAAAGCAAAATTTTTCTCTATTTTTAGTCTTCTTTTGCTTTTTGCTGGTCCTTTCAACCTTCTGAGTAGTTGGGATCCAGGTTTCTGCTGGAGCCTCTGGTACTATGGTGTCTTCACTCAAATTCCGTGCCTTCTTAGTGTGTACTAAGCTTAGTTTCTGTTATGAATGAGTTGAAAAGGAATTACTGCGCCATGGCTTCAGTGTGCAGAGAGGCATCCAGAGGGTTTAGTGATTCAGATTCAGGGTATCAGCGTGTATAAGTAAATAGACATTCTGAAAATGGCCACAATCCTGTTTCTCTGACATCAAAACCAAGTGTTGTGTGTAGCCAAGGGTATTCTGTGGGTGAATGCAGGACTGATACTTTTCTTTTTTTTTTTTAAATGTTTTTTATTTATTATGTATACAATATTCTGTCTACGTGTATGCCTGCAGGCCAGAAGAGGGCACCAGACCCTCATTACAGATGGTTGTGAGCCACCATGTGGTTGCTGGGAATTGAACTCAGGACCTTTGGAAGAGCAGGCAATGCTCTTAATCTCTGAGCCATCTCTCCAGCCCAGGACTGATACTTTTCATTCCTAGAGCAGGGCAAGCACTGTCCTTTCAGAAGCCAGGCAATACAGTGTAAGGCAGAAGAGATCCCTAAATCCTCGGAATTAGTTGATGGGACCAGTTCTAACACCATGCAGAACTATGGAGATAAATATGTCATAGCTTCCTTTGCTTATTTCTTTTTAAAAATAAGTTTGATCATTTTAGATTTATTGGTTCACTATGCCAGGATCATTTGGTTTTTGTATTTCAGTTTATTAATATAACTTTTCAAATTAATACATTTTCTGATGTTAGACTATTATATATTTTTGGGAAAGCAATTTACTGTCTTCTTAAATTTTTAAATATCTATCTTGTTAACCCCTTTGTAATATTAACTTAAATTAAAAAATTATTGTTTAAGTTCTTATATAAATTGATGGATTTAATTTTGTTATTTTCATACACATATGGTATTCTGTTCTTGTTGGTCACCATCTCTGCTGATGATCTCTTCTTGCCTTTCTTCTTCCTGGTTCCCAAGTAGCCCTTCCTCTGTTCACATCACATATATGTCATTACCCTCTCTTTCTTCCTCCTCCTCCCAGCCCATTAGATTTCTTCTTTCCTCCATCATGGTCGCCTTACTATTTTCCTCTCTGCGCTCTCTCTCTCTCTCTCTCTCTCTCTCTCTCTCTCTCTGAGATAGTGTGTGTGTGTGTGTGTGTGTGTGTGTGTGTGCGCGCGCGTGCGCACACACGCGTGCGTCCGTACATTTATCTGTCTCTCCTAGATTCTACATATGAGGAAAAACAAGGACTATTTCTGAGTCTGGCTTATTTTCCTTAATACAGTTTCATCCTGAAAATATCAGTGTTTAACTTTTCTTTGCAGCTGAAGAAATTCCATTGTTTTATCTTCATTTTTAAACAAATGCTTAACTTTTCTCTCATGTGTATATGATATGATCTTAAAATTGTTACCTCATTCATGAGCTTAATTTCTGTTTTTTAACTATTAAATACAATAATAGAAAGCTGGGTGGTGGTGCTGCACACCTTTAATCTCAGTACTCAAGAGGCAAAGGCAGGTTGATCTCTGAATTTGAGGCCAACCTGGACTACAGAGTGAGTTCCAGGACAGCCAGGGCTACACAGAGAAACTCTGTCTTGATAAACAAAAACAACAACAAAAAAGAAATTAATGTATTTGTAATATGTCTATATATACTCAGGAGAGTACTGATATAGAAAACTATTTTATTTATGATGTAATATGTGCCTTTTTCTTGTTTGTTAATGTAAACAGTAAAAGCTAACTTAAAAAATTGTTTGGTTTAGAAATGCCATTGTTGGGAAATTGTACCAACATGTTAAGAGTGGCTATCTTTGGTGTAATTGTCTTATGTACAATCCTAAATATGTTGATATTCTGAAAGGCTGGACCTGTTAAAAATGAAATGAAATGGTTATGAACACAGATTCTACTTTAAAAGTTCTGGGATTGTGAACAACTGTAGCTTCCAGAAGTACATGCAGAATAACGTAATAAAGCACAGGAGACTAATGGAAGCCGTCTGTGGGATAAGCTAATTGACCTCTTGAGTGAGACAGAAATAACTTACTACTGATTCTTTTCCAGGGCTTTTTGATTAACTCGAAACCAGAGAATGCTTGTGAACCTATAGTGCCTCCACCACTAAAAGACAATTCATCCAGCACTTTTATCGTATTGATTAGAAGACTTGATTGTAATTTTGATATAAAGGTAATATTTTCCTTTTGATATTATTATTATTATTATCTTTTGTTATCTAATTTAAATTCTCTTTCAGGAAAGATTTAAGTCAGTGTATGAAATTATTCAGATTAAAATAAAAATGGAACCAACTAAAGGAAATTAAAATTAAAAACTTTGAAGACAAGATTAGGAAGAAATTTTACTGAAGTCTCATTTGTTACAAAATGAACTTTAAACATTTTGTGGCCAATGGGGAAAGGAAAAAGTAAAATAAGGAGGCTTTGTTTTAGCCTTAACTTTTACAGTGCAGACAAAATGTTCACCCTTTATCTCTATCAGCACTTAGATTGCGATGTTGTTTATAGTAATAGTCTGTCCCTGAAATGGGGCTTTGTCTCCCTACAGTTGGGCAGAACTGACCTTTCAGGTAGTAAAGCAGAGCTCACCATAGAACTTTTCTCGCTTTTGTATTTATAATAATAATAATAATTAGTATTAATGTTTTCCCCTTAGATTTCACCATATAGACAGCCTCAGTGGATAAAATTTTAGTTGGTTGTACATGTACACATGGTTTTTATTCTGTGAGTTTTTCTTCAAAGAT
Source organism: Myodes glareolus (assembly GCF_982192425.1). Taxonomy (NCBI): domain Eukaryota; kingdom Metazoa; phylum Chordata; class Mammalia; order Rodentia; family Cricetidae; genus Myodes; species Myodes glareolus. Next base: position 27,559,331 of record NC_142045.1, on the reverse strand, counting down.
GTGCTTAATGGCTCCTGGGTGATCTCCTGGTATTATCTTCTTTGTAGTTGTGTTAAATACAGGGGTGTCACTTTAGGGGAGGAAGTAATTATAATCAACACCTGAAAATAGATTACATCCATTTGAATCCCAAATCCCTGCCAGTGCCTTGAATGTCAGATGCAGGCAATAGGTGTCTGCAGTTGGTGTTGCATGATTTTTTCCCATTTTAGGTTAATATACTAATCATAAAGACAGCAAAAATGAGAGCTTTAAAGAAATTTAGTTATTGGCACAAGATATTGATTTAGTGACTTGATATCAGTTATAAAATTTGCTATTGATTTCAAAAGGCAGTTTAGTTACATTAGGATGTAATATAGAAAATACAAATTATTACTAATAGTAATAATTACGGACCACTTATCACAGTAATTTAAGGAAGGGTAAAATCATCTTAGTTACTGGAGAAGCAAGTGTAATTTCACCTTGAGGAGAATTTCTGATGTTCTAATCACTGTATTTCTCTGAGCTTCCAGATTGATTAATATATACAGCTTTATGTTACATTCAGCATCTCATGATTTACAATGTAGATATAGAACCTTTTTCTGAATTTTACATAAATATATTTCAAGTAGTCAATAGCACTCTATTTATGTCTATTTGTAATTTTGTATGAATGCTTTAGCTTAAGCAAATGTTAGGAAACTAGCTTATTTGCATGTTCTTCAAACACAGGATACTTAGATTACTCTGATGGGCCATAATGAATAGTGTTTAGGCAAGACGGAAACATGTGACCTAAGAGAAAGATGACTTATGTCACCAAGCTATCAATGAGAGTCAAACATCCTGTTACAGCTGCTTACAGGGATGGGTCCAATATTCCTTAGGGGACAACTCATAGGAGTTAGTTCTCTCTAGCACCATGTGGGTTCTAGAGGTTTAGCCCCTTGTCAGACCTGGCAGCAAGCACCGCTCCTTGAGATGAGGTCTTACTGTACATCTACGCTGGCCTGACATTGGCTGTGCAGCCCAGACTGCTTTTGGTCCCTTGGTGACCACCACATGCTCTCACCTTTATCTTGTCTTGAATCCTCTTGTGAAAAGAAGCATTGTTTCTTCAGGTTGGGGAAAACCACAAGGCATTGCCTGTTTCTTTTTTGAGACAGCGTCTCATTATATAGCTTTGGCCAGCCCGGTGCTCACAGAGATCTGCTTGCCTCTGCCTTTTGAGAGCTGGAATTAATAGCATGTGCCACCGTGACAGGTCCTTTTGTACTTCTTTTTGTGGATAAAGAATATTTTTTGTTCAATAGCAATATTTCCCACCTTCTTGATTGATGCTGTCCTAAAAGTCTATGGTTTTTTTTCCTTTCTAAATTTGGCTTCTTAGCATTAGAGCTTATATTTTATGTAGATCTGGGTATTAAGCCTTAAATATAGGGCTAGGATATCAGAACAGTGAGTAGCCTAAAAGGACATGTGTGCTCGAGATTCATCACTGGGTGACAGTAAGAACCAACATTCTAATTGTAATTGTTCTATCAAGGTTATTTGTTCTTTATCAAGGACAATGTGAGTCCTTGTCATCTGAGATGATCCTAGTGGGCAGATAGCAAATACAGATAGATATCTTTCAGTTGTGTTAACGTGCTTCTGGAAACCATGTCAGTGATGAGCATGTTGGAATGCCACCTCTGCTGTGTTAGGTTGAGAAATATTAAGATTGGTTGGAATACGAATCCTTTCAGCACGTGAAAAGTGATATAAATATCAGCTCAGAATAGAGATTTCATTTTCGTGTGCATTTTAATATGCACCATAACCTAAGGGATGCCATTTTTAGACTTGCAATCCTAACCTGAATGTTTAGGCAGCTTTTTCACTAGAGTCACTAACTTGAGCTGCTGAAAAATTGCTGAATTCTAAATGTCAGGTTGTGTGGTGTGTGTGTATGTTGTGTATGTGTGTGTTGTGTGTATGTGTGGTTTGTGTGTGTGGTATGGTGTATGTGGTGTGTATGTGTGTGTGGTGGTAAAGAAATATTGATTTAGGTTAACTTTTGGTTCACATCAATGAAATAGGCCTGAGCAGTTGCAAATTCAAAACTGTTTTTTAATCTTTGATTTAGTATCTCCCAATATTTAAAGCCTTTTGACCTATGAGCCACATTCTGACTTTAAAGTATGATTTTCACTTTTTAAAGTTGAAAGTACCTTTTCTGGCTTTCTCAGAATGAATAAATAGTTTTCAGTACAGCAAAGAAGCTTCACCAGTCTTACTGAAAACATGCTCTAGAGAAATAATTCAGTTTATCTCTGACCCTTCATGCCATGCGTAGTGGGGATGTCACTTAGCAGCAGACCAAGTCCCACCCAAATCATGACCTAAGTAAGGGACTACGCATCAGACAGCCTTTCCTGGGGCTTTCACACACTTTTAGTTTTAGTTTTTTGGTTTTTCCATACAGGGTTTCCCTGTGTAGCCCTGACTGTCCTAGAACTCACTTTGTAGACCAGGCTGGCCTCAAACTCAGGTCCACCTGCCCTTGCTAAGTGTTGGGATTAAAGGTGTGCAACACCACCTGCCAATTTTTTTCTTTTTCTTTTCTCTTCTTCCTTTTCTTTTCTTTTCTTTTCTTTTCTTTTCTTTTCTTTTCTTTTCTTTTCTTTTCTTTCTAGAAGAGTAGCTCTTTGTAAGTTTAGTTCTTCCTTTCTCTTCTGCAGAAGAGAGTGTGCGGGTGGAAGGAGTCATGATGACTTAGCAATCTGCCCATAGTGAGGGCTGAGGCAAGCAGGCTGACATTCAACACTTACTGAAGAGGACAGGCCTGCTTGTTCACCATGACCCATGACTAACTGCAGAAGTTCAGGGCATGTTTGGTGCCCTTTACTTGACAAAGGTTGGAAACTTCAATCTATGTGAGGAATATGTCTGTCTGCAATGACTGAAGAAAACTTTCCTTGCTCTGGGGGAGCAAAATCACAGATCAAAGAAAATTTTATTTTCCTGACTTGTATCCTGTAGAATAAGCACTGGATAAATAGTTATCTTAGAGCTGCAGTTTAAGCAACTGTGTGGTGGATATTCTCCTAGAATTGAAATATGTACAAATAATCAAGATTATTCCTTCCTCGTGAAACTTAAAGTCTCATATTCAAGTCCTGCAGGCCAGCTGCAGCTCTGCACCTGCAGTTTCCAGCTTCTCAGGAGGACTGGTTAAGATTCGGAGTTTGACATCAAATAGGACAAAATAGTGACATCTCATCTTACACAAAAACAGAAATCCCCAGGAAAGCATCAATAGCAGGGTAGTAATAGTTTTGTAGAAAGAATTTGGCTATGTTTTTTTTTTCAGTTCCTATCTTGTGGAATAATTTGAGAAGTATTGGAGTTCTTTGAAGGTCTGGTAGAATACTTTGCATTTGGTCCTGGTTTTTTTCCCCCTGATTTTGGTTGGGAGATTTTAATTGCTACTTGTTTTTCACTAGAGGTTGAGAACCTATTTACATTTCTTATTTTATCTTGATTTAACTTTAGCAGGTTGTATATATCAAGAAATCCATCTATGTCTTTTAGGTTTTCCAGTTTGGGGGAATATACATTTTTAAACTATGTCCTTATAATTTTGTGAGTTTCATTGATGTCTGTTGTGGCATCTCTGTTCCCATATATAATTTTAATTGGGATCCTCTCTTTCTCTTGGTTAAGTTAATTTGGCTAAAGGTTTGTCAGTTTTGTTGATATTTCTTAAAGAACCAGCTCTTTTTTTCATTGGATCTTTTTTTAAAAAATTTGTTTCTATTTTATTAGTTTCTGCCCTGAATTTGATTATTCCTGTTTATTCTTTGGGTGTTATTGCTTCCTGTTTTTCTGGAGCTTTCAAATGTATCATTAAGTTCCTAGTATGAGATGTCTCCAGTTTCTTGATGTAGGCATTCATGTTAAGAGCTTGCCTCTTAGAACTGCCATTCCCGTGGCTCATAGGTTTGGGTATGTTGTGTTTCCATTTGCATTCAATTCTAAAAGTGCTAAATTTTCTTCCTGATTTATTTCTTGACCCAGTCTTTGTTCAGTAGTGAGTTATTTAGCTTTCATGAACTTTTACACTTTCTGCTGTTTCTAGTGTTGATATCCAACTTTAAGCTGTTGTGGTCAGATAAGATGCAGGGTGTTATTTCAGTTTTTCTTTTGTCTGTTAACACTGCTTTATATCCTAGTATGTGATCAATTTTAAAGCACCTTCTGCCTGTTAGGTTCATTTGATTTATGATGTTATTTAATTCTTGCATTACTCCACTTAGTTTGGATGACTTGTTTGTTGATGAGAATGAAATATTAAATTTATCCACTGTCACTGTGTTAGGATCAATATGTAATTTTAACTGTAGTAGTGTTTCTCTTATGAAATCATGTGCCCTTGTATTTGGTGCATAAATGTTTAGAATTATAATATTCTCTTGGTGGATTTTTTCTTTAATGAGATATAGTGCCCTCTCTTATCTCTTATGATTAGTTTTTGTATGCAGTCTACCATGTCAGCTATAAAAATGGCTTGTTTCTTGGTTCCATTTGCTTAGAATGCCTTTTCCAATCCCTTTACCCAAACTGATGTCTGTCCTTGATGGTAAGATGTGTTTCTCGGAAGGAGCAGAAAGATGGATCCTGCTTTCTAATCCAGTCTCTCTGTCTGACTTTTATGGGGCATATGAGATCATTACTATTGAGTTATTAGCCGTGTTTATTAGTTCCTGTTATTTTGCTGTTGTTTTATTCATCTCTCTCTTTTTAATTTTAAGATTCAGTTTGCTTATTGATTGAAGAATACGTCAATTTTAATGTCCTTTAATTCTTCCCGAAAGGTGTAACAACTCAGCGCAGCACACTTATCTCTTTTCTGTATAATTTCCCATAGATATTCATTTTTTTCCTTTTATTGAAAATACATTATTTTCTCACATAATATATCCTGGTAACAGTTTCCCCTCTGTCTACTTCCCCCAGTTACTCCCCACCTCCTCTTTCATCTGGATCCACTCCCTCCCCATCTCTCATTAGGTTTCTAAGAGATAATAATAAAATATAACAAAATAAAATATAATAAGACAAAACAAAAACTGTCACTTTGAAGTTGGACAAGACAAATCAACAGAAGGAAAAGAGCCCAAGAGAAGGCACATGAATCAGAGACCAACTCGTTTGCACACTCAGGAATCCCATGAAAACCCTAAACTGTAAGCCTTAATATGTAGGCAGAGGTACAGACCCATGCTGGCCCTGTGCCTGCTGCCTTAGTCTCTGAGTTCATATGACTTTGGTTTCTCTCATCCCCACTGACTCATACTCTTCCTGCCTCCTCTTCTACTCTTTTATTTTTTTTAAATTTTATTTATTTATTATTTTTGTTTATTTGTTTGTTTTCTGAGGCAGGTCTTCTGTGTAGCCCTAGCTGTCCTGGTACTCACTCTGTAGACCAGACTGGCCTCGAACTCACAGAGATCAGCCTGTCTCTGCTCCTGAGTGCTGGGATTAAAGGCATGTGCCACCACACTTGGCTTGAGCCTTATTTCAATTTGCCTTTTCTTTAGCAATTCTATTTCTATATTAAATTCTACTTACATATCTTGCATTGTTTTATTTCATTCTGCTCTGTTTTCATGGTTTTCATTTACACCCCCTTTAAGGGTCTTAAACATACTCATAATTACTATTCTGAAGTCTTTGTCTTGTGCTGGAGCTAAATTGCTTTGCTTGGGGTCTATTGCAGTAGGGTTGCTGGCTTCTGGAGGAGGCATATTGACTTGCTTGTTTCTATTTGTGGGTTTTTTTTTGCTAGGATTTAGACATCTGGAGTTATGATATTTTGCTGTTTATTGTAGATCTTGTTTCTTGGTCTCACCTTTGTTGGGTGGGTATGTAGTTCTTGGTTTGCTATTGCTGCAATAAAGACACCTGTGGATCAGAAAGATGACTTTTTTCTTTTCGGTTTTGGGATTACTCTGTGTTCCCTTATAAAATATGTTGAAGTCATAACCTAAACTTAAGAGTTGTGTTAACATTATAGTTAGAAGAGAGTACATTTAGAACAACGAGTTCTTTGTCAGACATCTTTTTGCCAGTTGTCTGAAGCCCATTGGTCTTAGAATACTAAGCATGTCCTGGGGGTGCATGGATAATGTTCATGGAGTATCACCTGTCAGTCTGAGGTAGTCTCCTGCTTTTGATCTTTTTCTCCCTCACTTGTTGCAATATGAGAATTATTGTCTATGCAACATATTTCAGACAACAGTTTTTAAATTTGAAATGTCAACTTGCGTTCAAGTAAAAAGGATTCTGTTTGTTCAGTCTGACCCAGTAATTGTGCTCTTTTTAAGAGATTCTTTTCTACCCGTTATACTTTTATGATTTTTGCAGGTTTATAATATAGATGTGTATATGTGCTTGCTTATTTGTCTCTTGATAGAGTAACAAAAATTATATTTAGCTCTATGTATAGATATTTGAGGAGATTGGGAATGATAGGAAAGATAAAAATGTGGATTATGTTGTTTTGAAGTTCATTTTGAAAATAATAGTGAGTTTTATTCAAAAGACTGAGTTAATAAATGAATTTATTTGCTGAAAATCTTTGAATATTTGCCTCTAATTTGACTGATGAATCTTTCACCTAGTAAACCTTGCTGCCTCTCAAATTCAACAAGTTCAAAGCCAGTTCTAGTTCCCTCTATCAAGTCAGGCTTAGTTTTTGTGACTTTTGGTCAAAGACATCTTCCAGGTTTCCAAGGACAAAAATATAGTTATGAAGAAAATTATATCATTGCCACCATCCTACTTTGTTAAATCCAGCCACACCTGATTGCTCTGAAATTCCATTGACACCCCATTTATCCTTTTTCAAGTGTCAGCTTGGAATTCACAAGAGGAAATGCCAAGCTTGCTATTCTCAACGGCCTCCAAGGGCTCCATAACCTGCTTTTCCTTTCTTATCTTCTCACCTCTGAGTCTCTATCAGTAATAATCAAATGAATTGCCATGCATTAATCATAACAAGAACACATTTCCTGTATGCCTGAAGCTGTCTGGGTACTGGCTTAAGAACTTTGTGTATATTAACTTGTTAACTCCTAAGAACAACCTTCTCAATTGAGTGTATTATATTAATTGGTATGGAAGTTACTTATCTAATACATCTTGTAATAATAAGAGAAGCTTTTAAAGCTAGGTTATGTAGTTATGAAATTCTGTTCTTGGATCCCCTGCTTTCCAGGGGCACCTTTCTTTTCAAGTAGCTCTTTCTGTTTCTAATTTTGTTTTTAGCATGCTATTGGCTTGTTATTGCTGTCTTCTCTGCAAGAAAAATCTCTTCTCTTTCTACCATGAAATCAAATTTTCACTTTTGCAGAGATTCAAGTTCCATAAAATCTGCCATAGGTATTTCATGCCATAGCATTTTCTTCTCTTGGGTTTCTATTTACTTTACCCCAGTATTTTAACACAGTTTTTCTTGGCACACAGTGTTTATTTAATAAGTTTAGCTTTTCCTGTAGGATTCTAATATTAATGTATCCAAGTCTTTCTCACTTCAGTTTCCCTTTTCAGCCTTGGTGAGATGCTAAGTGCTGGTAATGGTCCTGTTCTATCAGCAAATCCCATTGTGCTGTTTAGCTTTCCTTTACTGTTGCCTTAAGGTGCTTATCTGAGATAGGCAGTCTGTGAAGAGAAAATGCATTTCCAGTCATGGTTTTAAGGATTCTGCCCATGATTCCTGGACTCTGTTGCTTCTGGCAGGGAGCATGTGTCAGAACAATCTGCTGACTTGACAGTGGAGACAGAGCCCGAGGAATAGACGGTACCTGCAGTCCTCCCAAAGGCAGCCCCCCTCCCCACCTAAAACATCCCATTAAGTTTCCACCTTCTTCTAATAGGACCAAACTAAGGACTTAGCCTTTAACATGTCTTTGGGATACTATAGATCCAAGCTATAGCTCCAAGCTGCTCTCTAACTTAACAAAATGCTCTTCCATCTCAGTTCTGCCCAAATGTGACAGACTCTAATATGTAGAAAAGAATATCTAGATTTAGGACCATGCTGAGCATTGGAGATAATGATTCAAATGTCTAGCAAGTCCTTTTGTTCTTACATGTCATGTTCTAAGTCATGTTAATAGCTTCCTGACTTCTAATGCCTATGAGCCCTTCATTCATGGTCATCTTGAGAGCACAATCACTTCTTTCTTCTTATAAGGTTATGATCAATTTGTTCAGACTGAAAAAAGATGATTTCTTTTACACCCTGTTTCATTGGTGACACTATCATTAGCAGTGTATTATCTTTTGACATGCTGCCTATTTATAATAACAAACCAGCAGTCCCTTGTTCCCTTGCAACTCTTTGTTAGATGCCACCTGGTCTACATAATGCAGTTTCATCTAGTTTGTTGACTAGATAGTTGTGAAGCATTCAGTATATACACTGCAATTTGAACTAATAGCTCTGACCAGTCCCTTAAAAGGTAGATTGGTAATACAGTTCAGTAGGTTTTTTTCTTGCAATTTTAGTTTTGATGGCTGTTTTGCATTTAGGTTTTTGTTTACTGTGTGTGCTTTTTATTCATGAATCTTTTCATCCTTTGCTTCCATCTGACACCATGTGTTTGAGGTTGCATTTTATGAATGTAAAACCATGAACATAATTACTAAATGATTTAGGTTTTATTTCTGTCTCATGTGTTCTTAAAAATACCAGCTGCTGCTTAGTTGAAATGTAATTTAATTTGACTGACACTTGAGATTTATAGTTTCTAAACATGAATATATTTTCTTTGTTTGTTTTCATAAGCATTTTGGTTCATATGTTAATGTGTCTCTTGATTTCTCTTTTCTTCTTCATCAATAAAACAACAAAAGGAAACCTTGGGGGGGATTGTTAAAATTTTGAAAACATTCTTTTATTTTTTTAGAATTCACACTTAAGCTCACAGAACTCTTTCTCATTTTGGTAGTTTTACATATTCTATTTTAGGAGCTTTAGTTTTGTTCACAGCTTCGGATAGTAATATGATGTTGCATTTTATTTGTGGAAACAGTTGCATGCTAGATATGTGAAGTAAATGTTTCTCCTCAATTGCTTAATAAAGTCTTAAAAACTTAATGCTGCTTTATTTCTGTGTACACCTACCATGCCATTGTTAATGCATTCATTCATGTTGGTGTAACTTGAGGGTGAGGGTTTGGAGAGATGGCTGCTGCAGCAGGTGTCCTTACCTGCAAGTCTGGCACTCTGAGTTCCACCCCCTGATCCCATGGAAAGGTGGGAGTGAGCTACTCCTGAGAGCTGTCCTCTGACCTCACAGGTGTACTATGGCACGTTGTGCACCCATGTTCACACGCACCACCAGTATCATCACCACTACCACCAACATCACTACCAACAACAACAACAAATAAATCTCAAAAATAATTTTAGAATGAGAAAACATCTTACAAAACTGATGATACTTTGGCTCTTCTCACCAGAAAACTTCTTAGGTAGAGAGCGTCTAAATATTTAAATAGCCTCTGAGAGCCTGTTCTGGAATTGGGATGAGACATGTGGCTTGGTTTAAGATGAATAGGATATTAGTACTTGAGGAGTAAATAGACTGATTACGTACTCTAACCCGAGAATGACTGGTGTGGGTGAAGAAGATGCATAGATGGGACTTGAGGAACAGTGCACTTCGTGGTTAGTGTTCAAAGAGAGGGTCTCATCTCTTTTGTGCATGGCATTCAGTGTCTCATCTGCTCTTGTTGTGGCTTCTGTGGTGGCTTTGTCAGCCCTAATATGCTATCAGAGAAGTAAAGTTAGCTTTAAAAAATTTAAACCTTGTATTTTAGATCAGCAGGAAATGGCTTTTGATATTGATTTAATCTTTTATTTCTTAAGTGTGTCTGTGGTAAAAGGTGCTTCTTGATGTAAAAAGAAACACTTCTTAGTTACTTGGCTAGCTTTTAGGGGAAGAATTAAATTGGTCTCTGAAGTGTCAGAAAAACTAACAGGAACACCACCTAAGCATGCTTTTATTAAATACAACTATAGAAGTCTGTATTATATGGCAATATAATGAATGAGTGATAAGTTTACATGTAGCGAGAGGCAGAAACTACGGTGCTCCTCTCCAGAAGGTTCCGGACAGCAGCAGCTTCTGTGAGGAAGAGGCCCACGTGTTTTCTTAGTAACTATTAGTTAGACAATGAAATTAGGTGGTAATAAAAATCCACCTGAAAATAAGATACTGCATTTGTGTGTAAAAATGATAAACTTTTGTTTGTTTTTTGTTTTGTTTTGAGACAGGGTTTCTCTGTGTAACAACCCTGACTGACTGACTGGCCTCGAACTCACAGAGATCTGCCTACCTCTGCCTCCTGAGTGCTGGGATTAAGGCTATTTCTTTTAATTTGTTATTCAGAAAATATTTCTGTCCAATTTTACTATTTATGTGAAATTTTAATCCAAATGAATGCTTTATTTACTTAGCTCATTCAGTGACATTTATTTAATGGTATTCTACTTTGTATTGGGCTATTTTATAGATAATGGGGCCATAAATATGAACAAAGTATTACTGGCTGAAGGCACTCATATCTCTCACATACTCATTTTTTAAAAAATAATATGATAAAATTATTCAGACTTACCCACACTTCTATTGGGCAGCTCGCTGAGACTCTGCTGTGCACAGCCGACCTGCCGTGAGCACAGCCTCATTCTGTCAGCTCATTTGTCAGTCAGAGAAGCAATAATGGGACATTGCTTTGACTCCTGGGAACTCAACCCGAGGCTTTCCTTGATGCTTTGGAACTTGGTATAGGTTTTATTTCCATTAATTACAGCAGTTTTCAGTATTTTTAGTTCCGCTAACCAAATAAAACTAATATTAGACCTGGAAATTAGAAGAAATTATTTAGCCTGTATATAGAAAGCATTAATTATAAAATGATGTATTTCAAGAGATTCTTGTGATATTAAATATTTAATATATAAAATTTTTGTAGTTTTTAAATGTAATATATGTGTTTAATCATTCAAAATATTGAAAATATGTAGCATTTTTATTATGCATATATTTTTCTACCTATAGGGTGGTTGGACAATTTTCAAATCTTTCATGTTGCAAACTTTTGCCACACAACTAGCTGAATCCTTGTGGTCATCAGCTGCTATTTTAGAGGCTTTAGAAAATATTAAGTAGCTCTCTAGTTTTGGAGGTATTCTGGCTGGAGGTTATTTTTAATTTTTTTTTTAGCTCAAATAAACATTTCAAATTTATTTTATACAGTTACAGAATACAAAAGGTCTTATCATTCTTTTTTTATTGACATTTATTGAGCTCTACATTTTTCTCTGCTCCCCTCCCTGTCTCTTCCCTCTCCACTTCAATCCTCCCCCAAGGTCCCCATGCTCCCAATTTACTCAGGAGATCTTGTTTTTTCCTACTTTCTACTTTTCATGTAGATTAGATCTATGTAAATCTCTCTTAGTGTTCTCATTGTTGTCTAAATTCTCTGGGATTGTGGTTTGTAGGCTGGCTTTCTTTGCTTTATGTTTAAAAACCACCTATGAGTGAGTACATGTGATAATTGTCTTTCTATGTCTGGATTACCTCACTCAAAATGTTTTCTAGCTCCATCCATTTTCCTGCAAAATTCATGCTGTCGTTATTTTTTTCTGCTGTGTAGTACTCTATTGTGTAAATGTACCACATTTTTTTTTTTATCCATTCTTCAGTCAAGGGGCATTTAGGTTGTTTCCAGGTTCTGGCTATGACAAACAAAGCTGCTATGAACATGTTGAGCACATGCCTTGTGGCACGATTGGCATCGTTTGGATGTATACCCAAAAGAGGTATTGCTGGGTCTTGAGATAGGTTGTTTCCTAATTTTCTAAGAAATCGCCACACTAACATCCAAAGGGGGTTGTATCAACTTGCATTCCCACCAGCAATGCAGAAGTATTCCCTTTTCCTCACAACCTCTCCAGCATAAGTTGTCATCAGTGTTTTTGATCTTGGCCATTCTTACAAATGTAAGATGGAATCTCAGAGTTGTTTTGATTTGCATTTCTCTGATGACTAAGGATGTTGAACATTTCCTTAAGTGTCTCTTAGCCATTTTAGATTCCTCTGTTGAGAGTTCTCTGTTTAGGTCTGTCCTCCTTTTTTTTTTTATTGGATCATGTGATCTTTTGATGGCCGATTTCTTGAGTTCTTTGTATATTTTGGAGATCAGCCCTGTGTCTGATGTGGGGTTGGTGAAGATCTTTTCCCATTATGTAGGCTGTTGTTTTGTCTTGTTGACCGTGTCCTTTGGTTTACATAAGCTTTTCAGTTTCAGGAGGTCCCATTTATTAATTATTTCTCTCAGTGTCTGTGCCACTGAGGTTATATTTAGGAAGTGGTTCCCTGTGCCAATGTGTTCAAGTGTACTTCCCACTTTCTCTTCTATAAGGTTCAGTGTGGCTGGCTTTATGTTGAGGTCTTTGATTCATTTGGACTTGAGTTTTGTGCATGGTGATAGATATGGGTCTATTTTCATTCTTCTACATGTGATCTCCAGTTATGCCAGCACCACTTGTTACATATACTTTCTTTTTTCAATCTGATATTTTTTGCTTCTTTATCAAAGATCAGGAGTTCGAAGATGTGTGGATTAATATCCGGGTCTTCTATTTGGTTCCATTGGTCCTCCTGTGTGTTCTTATGCCAATACCAGGCTGTTTTCAGTACTGTAGCTCTGTAGTAGAGTTTGAAGTCAGGGATTGTGATGCCTCCAGAAGTTCTTTTATTGTACAGGATTGTTTTGGCTATCCTGGGTTTTTTGCTTTTCCAAATGAAGTTGAGTACCATTCTTTTGAGGTCTTTGAAGAATTTTGCTGGGATTTTGATGGGCATTGCATTGAATTATTTTTAATTTTTTGAAAGAAATTTTATGTAACGTTGTTGAACAAGTTGTTCTAAGTTGCTTTCATATGCCACATTTCTATGTGTGAAGCATGGTTTTTATAATTTAAAAATACTATTTTTACATATGAGGAAATTTAGGCAACCAAGAATTAAAAAAGAAAGTTAATTGAGTAGGTAGATGGTTTAAAAGATACATCCCTCCTCCCCCTGTGATGACTGATCTCAAGCACCGTGCAGATTAAATATTGGGTAGGTGTGGCAGCCAAGGAGGAAACAGAATACCCAGGGCAAGCTAACTACCTAAACTAATAAATTCTGTGAGCTCTGGGTTTAAAAAGAGACCTTGCTTCCGAAAGTAAATAGTGATCAAGGAAGACAACGGTTTCAACCTCTGGTCTCCAGACAGAGGTACTCACACATAGTTACACCTGTGTACATGTATGTAAACTGTATTTACCCCCTTAGATACAGAGAAAGTACTCAGCCTGAGTTTATACGACTAGTAAGTATTGTGATGGGATTTGAATGCCTGGGGTCTAGTGATTACTCAGCCTGCTCACAGCAAGTTTCTAATTGGAAATAGACTCCTTATTGCTTTGCTTCCTCTTAATACTTGTGCCATATCTCCAACCTTTATTTGCTGTGGATTCTCCTAACGCCCAGAATGAATTAGGAAAGTATCTAAAAGAACTCTTCAGTGGTCCCTTATAGACATCCATGTGTTTCAAGAACATCTGTGCTTTATTCCCACAGAGGCACAAGATAGGTTTCTAGACTTGTTGTAGCTATTTTTCCTCATTTTATGACTGTTTTCTTGTCTGCAGGTTTTAAATGCACAGAGAGCAGGATACAAAGCTGCCATAGTTCACAATGTAGACTCTGATGACCTGATTAGCATGGGATCCAACGACAGTAAGTACAGGTATCACTTTTCTTGTCTCCTGATTGACAGATCATTTGAAATTAAAGTTAACAGAATTTCTTCTTTCATTTTCTGTTCAAACAGTAAAGTTTCTTTTTTATCAGATAATTCCCAGTTGTTAGCCTTCATGGGATTGTGGGGTATTCACCAGAGAAGACTGCTCAGGGCTTGGGTTTAAGCCAATAGGAAGTCTTTATTAGCCAGCTAACGACTACGCTGGATGTTCAGATCCCAGTGTAGCCCTGGGTCTTCCTTAGGATGAGCTTTTAAGCACATAACACATGTTCTGGGCTGGCATATTTCAGTTAACGAGAACAGTTGGCCAGAAGCAGAACTACAGAAGTTAAAAAGCACAGTTAGAGACTTTCCCAGAACCGTGGACTTTGATGGATTAGATGTTTGTTTTAGGCAGGGGATGCCGTATATGTGCTTAGTTTTACACCCTGAATGACACTTCCATCTTGGAGTCATTTGTGCAAAAATTTCTAGGCTTACTAAGGTCTGGGGCCCTGTTAGAGGATAATTTTAATTCCCAGCTGAAGTAGAATTGACTTCTCCTTTTTCTGATCAGGGAAGGGCTTTGTTTTGTTTTGTTTAGCTTATGTGTTTATTTATTGATTTGTAGATTTTTTTTTCAAAAAAGAATTCAAAGGCCATAAACAGTGATTTCATTACTTGTTAAGAATGCCATGGAAGGCCTGTGACAGCGCTTAGTAAACAGACACTGTTGTCAGGACTGATGACCTAAGTTCAGTCTTCTCAAACCACATAAGGGAGAGAATCCATTCCTGAAGGTTGTCCTATTATTTCCACATGTATACTGTGGGACACACCCCCCCCACACACACCCACACACCACACACACGAAATGTAATAAAAATTAAGGAATGCTGTAGAAGCATTTTTTTGTAATTATTTAGATATACACAACATTACATTTTAAGATATATAGAATATCTGGTAAAATTTCAAAGTCTTATACATTATTCTTTCTTTCATTTGTTTTGGGCATGCACATGCATCAGTGTGTATATGTGTGTGTGTGTTAGTCCAACAGTCCAATATCAGGTGTCTTTTCCTATTGTTCCTCAATGTATTTTACCTTATAGATACGGTGTTTTGCTGCCCGTGTGTCTGTGTACCACGTGTGTACTATGTCCACAGATGCCTAGAAGAGGGCATTGGATCCCCAAGAATTGGAGTATAAACAGTTTTGAGCTGTCATGTGGGTGCTAGGAATAGAATATGGGTCCTGTGGAAGAGCAGGCAAGTAGTTTTGTTTGCTGGGCCAACTCTCCAGCCCTTTCACCTTATTTCTTTGAGATTTTCCACTGAACCCAGAACCTAGAGTGCTGCCCAGCAAGCCCCAGGGATCCTCCTGTTCCTGTCTTCTACTGTAGAAACTATAGTACTGAATTAGACTTTTTATATAGGTGTTGGACACCCAAACTTAGATCTCCCTAAATGGAGCAGACCCTTTATCCATGGAACCATTTTACCAGTCCCTGTATGGATAGATGGCTGCCTGGCTGCCTGGCGGCATGGATTTATGCTTGCCTGCCTGCCTGCCTTCTTCCCTCTGTCCCTTCCTTCTTTCCTCCCCTCTTCCTCCTCCCCTTTTTATTTTCTTGAGACAGGGTATCTCTGTATGTCTTCCTGGCTATCCTGGAACTCACTATATAGACCAGGCTGGCCTAGAGCTCACAGAAATCTACCTGCATCTGCCTCCCAGGTAGGGATTAAAGGTGTGTGCCACTATGCCCAGCCTCCCATATACTTTCTTGTATCAGCTGGTCTTTTACATCATGTGGATACATTTATAATTTATTTGAAATGAGAATATTTTCTTATTCTGAATATTAGTTCACAGGGAAAATGAGCCAACTTTAAGGAGCTAAAAAGAACTTTTCAATGATTTTGGTTTTTTTGAGACATGGTACAGTGTAGCCATAGTGAACTCTTAATAATCTACACCCACCCTGTCTCTGCCTTCAAGGTGATATGGTTAGAGATGTGTAACACCGTGCTCATCTACCCAGTGAGTTCTCTAAAAGCTGTAACCTTCACTTAATGTGTGACTGTTAAAGCTCTGGAGGGAAAGATATCCTGGCTTGTTGGGAAGTCAGACTGTACCTGAAGCTGGGGTATAGTGGGATATAGCAATCCTGCTCCCCTCCTAGAGAGAGCCGTTACAGCTGAGCTCTGTCCAGTTTCCCTACGGGAACATCCTAGCAGAGCTCTCTGTTCCTTCTTCTGCTCCCACCCCACATGTTACTTCTGTTTTACTCTGCTCAATGGAAAACCCCGTAGACATGTAGCCATCTCCTCCTGCTCCAGCGGTAGGGGAATGCCTCAGCAAAGGTTCTTCTGCTTCGAGCTGATGAAAAACTCTTTTAAGAAAGAGATTTCTTTGGGAAGAAGGAGTCCAGGAGAGTGGCTACCTTAGCCAGAGTGGGAACAGCACTTCGTATCGGCACAGTTTTCCCAGGGAGAAGATTTTTCTGCTCGGGGATTGGCTGATTTAGTTGGTAAGGGGCAGTGTTGGCTCTTAACAGTCTTCAGGACCAAACCGTGTTTCTTTCACTGTTCCTTTTTAGCCTTTTGGCTCTAATTTCAGGACTAAAGCATTATTTCTTTCATAGACTTTGGTTCTAGGACGAAGTGTGTTTCTTTGGCTCTGGTTTCAGAGTCAGGGTGTGTTTCTTTGACTTTGGGTTTAGGGCTAAAGTGTTTCTTTCACTGGCTGTGGTTTCAGGGCCTGGGTGGGTTTCGTTCACTAGCTTAGGTTTCAGGGGCAGGATGGTGTGTTTTGGCTGGCCCTTTCCCCCTACACAATAGTTTTTACAATTCAGGGCTATCATGTATTTTTTTTATTAAAAAATTTTAAGAACTTCATATATGAATTCTGTTTACATCATTTTTATTCCTCCCTCTCTTCTCTCCAATCTCTCTTATGTTCCCCTCTCCCTCTTAAATTCATTATTTTCTCTCCTCTAATTGTTATTGTTTCACACACACACACACACTGCTGAGTCTATATAGTGTTGTTTGTATGTACATGTGTTTAGGGCTGACCACTTGGGAATTGAACAGCCTATTGGCCTCATGCTGGAGAAAACGTATTCTCTCTCTCTCTCTCTCTCTCTCTCTCTCTCTCTCTCTCTCTCTCTCTCTATCTATCTTTTTCTCTCTCTCTCTCTCCCCCTCTCCTTCTCCCTCCCTCCCTCCCTCACTCCCCCCCTTTCTGTCACTCTCGGCAGCCATTGATTTCCTTCAGCCCCTCATGTAGAGGTGGAACCTTGTGAACTTTTCTGATCAATGCTGACACGTCAGCTGGGGTTGTCATTGTGCAGGTCTTGTTTGGACAACCATATTTCTTGGGTACAGTTTTCCTGTCTTGTCTAGAAGATATTATCTTATCTTGCATCAGGCACCCCGGTCCCCTGTCTTTTAGAATCTTTCTGCTCTTTCTTACTCAATTTTCTTGTACCTTAGGTGTAGGGTTGTGTTGTAGATGTGTCAGTTGTGCTCTGTGTCTGACCAGTTGTGGGTCTCTACAGTTGTGGGTCTCTACAGTGGTCCCCACTGCTGCAAAGAGAAGCTTCTTTGACAAGGGTGAGCACTTCACTCACCTGTGGGTGTAGGGATAAGTATTTAGAATGCAGTTAGGATTATGCTGCTTTAGGAAAGTGGCCGTAGTAGGTTCTCCACCAGAGTCCATCACCTCACCAGCCATGGATGGTGCTGGGTTTGCAGTACGAGGCCTGAAGTCTGTCCTATTGGGCAGACTTTTAAGTCTGGTCAGAGAGCTCTTGGCTATCCCAGGATACATGTGCCATTGTTGCGCCGCTGCTGTGCAAAGGCTGTAAATTTGACTTTTTCTTTTCCCTCTTTAAAATTCCCTCCTTTAAGTTTTAAAATCTCAGTTGATACATCCTAACTCAGGTAATATATGTGATTTGTGTACATTATTAGCAAAATAAAAGAAGGCTTTCTTTGACCAGAATTCTAATTCAAACTCAAGCTTTTTAACGTGAGGACTGTTCTGTATCTTTTTTGATCTCATAGGTCAGTAGATGTCATTACTAACAGTTATAACTCAATAGCTTCAAGTCAAGTCTCTCTTACACCTTATCACAGTATCTTCATGAAAAAATAAAATCTCTTACAAAGGGAATGAAATTCTAAGCTTTGTCAAAATAAAATTGAGAGCTGGTGATGGGGCTCACTGGGTAAAGTACTTTGTCAGCCTGAACAATCTGCGCTTCCACCATCAGAGAAGTTCTTGCAGGAGATGGGAACAAATGCTGAGACCCATAGACATTGTGGAAAGATTGAGAGACCCTTGGAATACTCAGCCCTAAACGGGCTGTCTCCGTCAAATCTCTCCCCTAAAGAAGATTGTTCTTATTTTGTTTCCGATTATTTTATTTCCAAACCCGAGTAGTAGATAATTTTAAAAACCAAAATCTTTTTTTCTTTTTTGTTTTTGTGTGACATTTCATCTTGGCTTTAAATACAGCGGTCAGAATCATGTTTCTGGGAAAACCAGTCAGAAGCTAGCTCTGCTGTAACCTCTAGGAGGAAGTCGGAACTCCCTTAGCTCTTTGCCTCATGCCAGTTAGTCCCTGTCACCATTTCCCGCTTGAGAGTCAGAGTCATGGTGCTGTCTCTTAGACTTCTTTAAAATGGTTTTACATCGGTGGCTTGTCTCTGTCTTGGAATTGGGTATGTAAAGTAAAATTTTTCCTCTTTACTTAGGAGTTAGGTAATTTGTGGGAAGGAAGGCTGAAATACTGCCATCTTCTTTGTTCTTTGATAGTTAAAGTTTTATGCATTTAGGAGAGTAAGTAAAGTGGAAATATTAAAGATTAAAACTTATGTCTCGGCCTTGAAAGACGTTGAGAGAACTGAGAGAGCGCGTGTGTGAGCAGCATCACCCATGTCACCTCGTGCGTTGCTTCCCAACACTGGTGTGAGTATAAATCTGCAGTCTGGCGGGTCAGGTAGTAGGCCGTGGACTCTGAATGTGATTGCTTCCAATTGCATTTGCTGCTGTTAGAGAGAACCTTAAATGCTAGCTTTCTACAGATAAACTTACTGTTCTTTTACACAGTTGAAACATTAAAGAAAATTGACATTCCATCTGTCTTCATTGGTGAATCATCAGCTAATTCTCTGAAAGGTGAATTCACATATGAAAAAGGGTAAGTAATAAATATCAAAAATATTATGTAACTTCACATTTTTCCTTATATTAGACTAGAATTATATAATTTTAGTTAAATTGATATTTATTTATTTAGAGATAAGATCTTACTATATAGCCCTGGCTGGCCTGGAAAAGATTGTTTTATAATGTGCTCATAGATTGTGCTAAATTATCTCTTCTTAATACAAATCACTGTATTGTAAGCAATTGTTTCTTTTGTATTTGATTATGTATTAAAAATATGTTCATGCTACAGAGATTTGCTAATGTGGATAAACATAAGTTTTCCATTTATGGCTTCTTTTCAAGTTTCTGATGAGGTATTTTATTGGTTACAATTATTGGTAGACTTTACTCTTTCATTACATTTTCTAAGGAGAGTTTAATTTGCCTAAATAAAAGCTTATTTTATATGGTGATGTTGATCTGTGGTTGCCAAAATTATTTTATGGTTGATAATAATTTTTCTATTACATATGTGAATGGCTTTGCCTTTCCTTTCTAATTTTTCTACTTGAGTTGCTTTCTGTCATCTAAGAACACTGACAGTACCTTTAACACACAGTAATCAGTAGAGATAGTAGGTATCTTTACCTTGTTCATTAGTGAGATAGTTTGTTCAAAATAGGAGTCTAACTTTTAATCATTAAGAATAAATTTCATTTTATTTTTTAAAACACTGTCTAATTAATTTAACCACTGTGAAAAATAATTGCATGTAGGGGCACTGGAGAGATGGCTCAGAAATTAAGGGGGTCTACTGCTCTTGTGGAGAACCTGAGTTCCGTTTCCAGCATGAACATCTGTATCCGACATTTGAGCTCATCACAAGTTGTTTCTTTGATAACTGGATGGGTAGAAGTCTAGTGTGTAGTTCTGAAAGCTCTGTACTTTATTGGCTGATGTCAGAAAGAGAAGAGGCAAGGCTGTGTGTGTGTCAGCGGGGAGCCTGGGAAATTAGCAGTTTGTTTTCACGTGTAGGCCTTGACATCACGTTTGAAATTAACATGAAAACACAAACACAGAATAAACCTTATTTCCTCCCTTGCACATTTCTGTGCTTCAAAGATCAATATTAGCTGAATGGCCATAGAATGTGATGTGGTAAGAAATTACTAAAATTGCTTAAGTACCTCTTTGTTGTTCTTGTTCCCCAAATTGAGATTAATCTTGGGTGAATCTGTAGGTTCACCTGCAGTAGATACAAAATAGGAAACAGTTCTCAGCCATAGGTAGTCAATGTCACCACCTCTACCTTTAGCATTCTGGTTAGGAAAGGGCAGTAATTTGAAAGTGTATTGAATTTGTGTCTTAGTTAGGTGCGTATCACTGTGATAAAACACCATGACCAAAGGCAGTCTATGAAGGAAATGGTTTATTTTGTTTACATTCCCAGGTAACAGCCCCACACTGAGGGAAGTCATGGCAAGAACCTGGTAGCAGGAACTGAAGAAGAGGCCATAAAAGATCAGGCTTGCTCCTAATGACTTCCTCAGCCTATTTTCTTTTAAACCCCAACTGGGGGGTGGCACCACCAGCAATGGTCTGAGCCCTCCTGCATCAATCACTAGTTAAGAAAATGTTCCACAGGCTTGCCTGTGACCAGTCTTAGAGATTTTCTGGATTGTGGTTCTCTCTTCTCAGATAACTCTTAACTTTTATGAAGTTGACAATAAACTAGCCAGGACAACCTGTAATTCAAGATGCGTAAAATACTTAATCAATTTCAGACTATTTATACTTTTCATAGAATGCCTTGACCATAGCTAAAGTGATTTGAAATGTGGCAGGCTAGCATGAATAGGACATGTGGAATTTTAGGTTTAGAATCCAGACTATTGAATCTCAGCAGTGCCTCTGGGAATGTCTGTAGTGAATTCCAGACCACTTTTTATTCTAACGTGTGTTAATTTTACTTTATTGGAACTTCCTGATGTGCTTTTTTATAGCTTGTTTCTTCTTGCCTAGCAAGTTATTTCTAAGCAAGTCATCATGCTAAATCACAGAACAGTGTTTGTTGTGTCATACGGGGGAAAATGTTTCTATGTAAGTCAGAAACATGAAGAAAAGAGAAACTGGAGTACAGGAAGTATAAGCGAACTGCTGAAAGTTGAAGAAGCCATCATCGGTTAGTTAGTAGAGAAGTCCGCGTTTGGACAGCAGCACTGTTAATTGTAGCATGTCAGTGGGGATGTGGCGGTGGCGTACCAGAAGATGGGTGGCTCACACAAGTGGCACCATTTGTGTAGTGCAGAGGGTTTGTGCCCAGATGAAATTATTTTCTGAAATAGCCTTTTGCTAGAAGAGATGATAACGTAGGTCCCAAATCTTTCTGCACCTAGGTATTTTAAACAAAGCTACAAAAATGCATGTGAAATAATTTATTATCCTCTATTCTGCTGAAAAGTTACACTGTACTCTTGTAGTCCTTGCGAGATTTTGGAGGGTTTTTGCATTATTTGGGAGAAATCCCTGGTATTGTTTATACTTGTTGCAGTTTAATTGAATTCCTTAGATGCAAATTTGACAAATGATAGTAGTAAAAACAGTTTGGAAGTCAAAATAATTTATTTTTTTTCAAAAGTACTGTGAATCCTCTGTTAGTGGGGAAAGAAGCAACTTAACTTTTGTTGTTGTTTTTGTTGTTGTTGTTGTTTTTGTATACTGAGTGTCATTACTTTACCTGAACTGAGTATGTGGCATTATTACCTTAAAAAAAAATCACCTATTAGTGAGTAGTAGGGTAAAATGGCTGACTCTGCTCTGGTGTAGTACCGCAGTCCTTCCAATGGAGAGAACATGCACACTGCTGAGTGTTGCAGGCCCCTCCTCAGCCTAGGGGACTTGTAAAGCGATGCTTCCATACTGTGTAAAGTGTGGCCACACGTGACATGCGGTTCAGTGAACTCAACTCTGATCATTGTTTTCATCTAGTAGGTTCGGTCTGTTTTCTAATAGTGAAGTCACAGCACCAGCAGCACGGTTGTAACAGAGGAGTGAGAGATGGAATACCTGCTGGTTCCCATCTCCACAACATACACATTTCTGCAGCAGTTTCAGCCAAACTGTGGAGAACATGGAAGTGTATAAGAAATCACTCCTAGAAATTTCTGGTGGTCTTAGATGACCCCTGTGAAAGGGTTGTCTGACCCACAGGTTGAGAACCTCTGTCTTAAATTATGTAAGTCATATCTTAGAAAATGAGATGTGCAAAGTAGATTTGAATTTAGTGGCTATGTCATTAATCTTTTTAAAATAACATAACTTAATAATTGTTACTAACTCTCAATTATTAATTTTTCTTTCTTCTAGGGGCCATGTAATCTTAGTTCCAGAACTGAGTCTTCCTTTGGAGTACTATCTGATTCCTTTCCTCATCATAGTGGGTATCTGCCTCATCCTGATAGTCATTTTTATGGTAGGTCAGTTAACTCCTAATAATTATGAAAAATACTATGGGTAGATCAAAAAACTATTGACAAATTAAGTAAGGGAAGCCTTATAAGTACATATGGAATATGTCTATTTATTTAAAGTTCTAGAGAAGGCAATATAGTGTGAATGAGTGAGAGAAGAAGAACAAACACAGTAATTGTGTATGAGGCCCTGGGGATGGGTAAAGGATTACTGGAAGGGTAGGAGGGAACTCTCCCGGGTGAGAACCATGTTCTGTATCTAGATAGAAATTTGAGGTACACAAATGCATAGCATTTGTTTGAATTTATTAAATTGTATCCTCATACATATTGTATGTGTATACACACAGTATTTGGGGGGCATATACTGATATCTATAGCTTAGCTTGAAATGGACTATAAAAACTAAGGAGGGCTGGAGAGATGCTCAGTGAGAAAGAGCACTTGTTCTTTACAGAAGAATGTGTTCAGTTCCCATTACCTATGTGGTTCACAACCATCTGTAACTCCAGTTCCAGGGGATCTGATACCCTCTTCCGACTTCCTTGGGCACCAGGCATGCATATAGTGCACACATACATATAGACAAAACTCTCATACATTTAAAAAAATGAAATAATAAAAAAACTATGGAGAAAAAAAGTAAGACACATGAATTCGCATACAGAAATGAAGTATCATTTGTACAGTCTAGGTAGTGGTATATTGGTATCACCAAATTCTCCAACTTCATCTAGAAGTGAATTTGAGAAAATTCATATTAAAATGTAAAGAAAAAACATTATGAGGGCTTAAACTAAAGGAATGATGCATGGTTTCTCTAAGACCATCATTAAGAGTATGGTTGCAGAACTCTAGAGGTCCAAGTGATTTTCAAAATGATACTAAGCTAATATTGACCCATGTCTCTCCTCTTCTTCTTCTTCTTCTTCTTCTTCTTCTTCTTCTTCTTCTTCTTCTTCTTCTTCTTCTTCTTCTTCTTCTTCTTCTTCTTCTTCTTCTTCTTCCTTCTTCTTCTTCTTCTTCTTCTTCTTCTTCTTCTTCTTTCTTCTTCTTCTTCTTCTTCTTCTTCTTCTTCTTTCTTCTCTTCTTCTTCTTTTCTTCTTCTTCTTCTTCTTCTTCTTCTTTTCTTCTTCTTCTTCTTCTTCTTCTTCTTCTTCTTCTTCTTCTTCTTTTCTTCTTCTTCTTCTTCTTCTTCTTCTTCTTCTTTTCTTCTTCTTCTTCTTCTTCTTCTTCTTCTTTTCTTCTTCTTCTTCTTCTTCTTCTTCTTCTTCTTTTCTTCTTCTTCTTCTTCTTCTTTTCTTCTTCTTCTTCTTCTTCTCTTCTTCTTCTTCTTCTTTTCTTCTTCTTTTCTTCTTCTTCTTCTTCTTCTTCTTCTTTTCTTCTTCTTCTTCTTCTTCTTCTTCTTCTTCTTCTTCTTCTTTTCTTCTTCTTCTTCTTCTTCTTCTTCTTCTTCTTCCTCTTCCTCTTCCTTCTTCTTCTCCTCCTCCTCCTCTTCCTTCTCCTCCTCTTTCTTCTCCTTCTTCTTCTCCTCCTCCTTCTTCCTCCTCCTCCTCTTCCTTCTCTTCCTCTTCTTCCTCCTCCTCCTCCTCCCAGATACATGTGAGTTTTTACAAGATAAAATAGTACTAAAAGTATAGTAGAGAGGGGGAAAGGAGGAAACATGGTAGGAGGGGACAAGATTGGGAAAGGAAAAGATTATTTAACAATGGAAAAAACACAAACAAAACTTAGAAGAATGTACAATGGGGAATTTAAAAAAAAATCAACTTTCACTGCTAAAACTGATGTGAAAAGGAAAGAACTACAAATAAAAACAAGAGCTGGTGAGATGGCTTGGTCAGCAGAGTGCCTAAGGTCCAAGCATAAGGAGCAGTGTCATCTCTCTCGCCTGCAATCCCAGGGCTGGGGTGAAGATGAGGCGATCTCTGAGGCCCGTCTTCACCTCACGTGTGAGCTCCAGTTTCAGTGTGAGACCCTGACTCAGAAAAGTAAGGTAGATATTGAGGAAGACACCTTTCTACCTCTGACCTCCACACATTCATACATGTGTGCCAGGACACACATGTGCATACACATGAGCATGTACATACAGACAAAAAGCACGGTGGGGGGAGTGCTGGAGTTCTAAAACGTGTAGACTACCAGTTAAGTGCATGAGATGTGCGGGTGGGTGGGGAGGCATGCGCAGAGGGACAGGTGAACTTGCCTCTTGTCAGTCATGTGATTTCTGCTGGTGTTGAGTCTGTTGTTCAAGTGTCCGTTATCCACCAAAAGTGTCTCCACTAATAGAGCTTTCTTTATGTACCAGGGACCTCTGCCGGTCACAGTTAGTTTAGCAGTCTGTGGGCTAGACAAGTCTTCTCATTCTCTTAATTTTCCCTATTTTATATCCAAGAGAGTAGCTAATGTTCTAGCAGGGGCAATCTCTCAAATATGTTAAATGCATAAGAATCAGCTGCAGCTTTGAGATGTGTACAGAGGAAGGACCTGTGTTCTTATGTTCACAGTCTAAGTGTTAGTCCCCATGCTGGTGGACTTCAGAGTCCTTGGGTTCTGTAGTTATGGATAGCAGATAGGCAACTAAAGAGTCAGATCCCATGCCCAGAGCTATCAGATAGTATGGTTATTTCCATCAATGCACCTGTTTTGGCCAGCAAAAGTGGGCTTATTCATTCAGCACCCTGAACCAACCCTCCTATAGGAGATTTCAGCATCTGGTCCTCCCGCTTTTTGTAAGTGTCTTCCTGCTTTTTATAAGTCTCTTGCCCAAGGGCTGTGCCATGTTAAATTATAACTCCCTGGCTTGTGGTTGCTCTTTTTCCAGGCCCCTAATCTTGCTCAGTTTTAAACATAGATTCCCTGTTAGAAGCTCACTCTCTAGTCATAGTGATAAAATGGGGTTCCTCTCTACTACACTGGCTGCCAGAGGGGTCATTCTTACCTAAGCCAGAAATTGCACTGCAGGCTGGTGAGGGCTAGAAGTTTGTCCCCTGGACAAGTCTCTTTTCACCATGGTCACCCAGCTTAGTTTTTGGAGATGAGGTGGTCATGTCTTCTCTCCCTACCAGTAAGCCATGATTGGGATTGTGGTTGGTGAAACTGTGTATCTGTGTGTCTGTATGTCCGTGTGTCCCCATCTGCTTCTCTACGTTGTTCCGGGTTCTGTTACTGCCATTCTGAGTTTCTGAAGCTGACTTCCACTTTCTTCCTTTCTACCTCCTTTCTTGGAAGCAGCTCCACTTTTTCTCATCCCGATATCTCTCCTTGACAGTCAGCATAAAGGTCTCCATTTCTCTTGGAAAACCAGCTTCTTACTACATTATATTTTTAGGAAGTTATTCAGTGTAGTGAGACAAAGTGATTTCAGTTCTTCATATACTTCACTAACAGCTTTAAGACAATTTCTGTCACGTGTGGAATGAGTTTTGTGTATTCTTGTTGTTGTTAGATGTTTATGTGATTTAATTGTCTTTCAAAGAAGTAGAGTTTCATTCCACATTCATGATAAACCAGGCCCACACTGCTTTGGGACCTGTATATTTATCAGTGAACAAAATACATAAAAATAATTTTCTTATTCTTTCTTTCATTTTTTTTTTGAGATAGGGTTTCTCTGTGTAGCCCTATCTGTCCTGAAACCCTCTATGTAGACCAGGCTACTCTCGAATTTACAGAGATTTCCCTGCTTCTGCCTCCCCAAGTACTAAGATTAAAGGCATGTACTACCATACCTGCCTTTAATCTCAGTACTTGTAAAAGTTCCTCAGGAAGTAAAAGTTCCTTCCTCCCTCTTTCCCTCTCTCTCCTTTTTTTCTTTTGTTCTTAAAGTCATTTTTTCACTGCCCTTATTTACACTGTTGTTCCTTAGGGGATTTAGATGAAGTAAAGTCCTTTTCAAAAAAAAAAGAAAAAAGAAAAGATTTGTGTCTTATTTTTGAGATTATAGTTTGATTACATTTCTCCTTTCCTTTTCCCCCTCAAACCCTCCCATCTACTCCTCCCTGCTTTCCTTCAAATTCATGGCCTATGTTCTTAAAGCTAATTGTATGCATAGAAGAATGGAATATATATATTCCTAAATATAACCTGTTAAGTTCATATAGTGCTACCCAATACTTAAGTTTTGGGGGCTTTTGGTATTGGACAACCAATTGGTGTGCTCTTCCTTAGGGAGGACCACTTCTCCAAGGAAAGGCAGCTTTCCTTGCCTGTAGTTAGTTCTTTGTTAGCCTCCCGGGCTTTTCTCCATCCAGTTTGGTGTGTTCATTGTTGTCATCTTTGTTCAGCTCACATTTGGGCAGTTGTCTTGGTGAGACTTCATGGGTGTACCTTCTGGTGTTACTAGGAAGCAAAATCTCACAGCAAATTCCCTAATCCTTGGGCTCTTAAAATCTTTCTGTTCCCTTTTCTGCAATGTTCCCTGAGACTTAGGTGAGGGAGTATTTGTAGACAGATCCACTGGGACTGGGCTGCACAACATACTTAAGGCCTCATCCCTGTGTAAGACAGTTCTGATTGTTTTGGTTTTTCCTTCTATGCGAAGGGAACTCAATTTCTCTGCTCTTTGGCTCCTTCTGTCTTAGGAGAGAAGAAAATTATCCCTGTGGTACATTTGGAGGAGTAAATAGGTGTACTTGGCTGTACTCCAGCCTGCTATCACCTGTGGCTGTTGTTCAGCTCCTCAGGGTTGGTTCTAGGGTAGCCCACACCATCTCAAAGCTACTGTTGGATATTTGAGTGGTTAAGGCTGTCTAATTGTATGGCTCAGTGAACAGCTCTCTTCCTCCAGTGAGTTAGTGTTTCACTTCCCTCCATAATTCATGGTCTTTTCTGGGCTGCTGAGATTCTAGGTGGTAAAGAGGCTTCACCAGAAACCTGTTACCCATTGTGAGTTGCTTTGTGATTCACGGATTACTTTACTGAAGTTTTGAACTTCAGACATGTTTTTTTTTTTTCTTCTAGTGTCTTTTCCTACACATTTCTAATTTAGTTGTATTGTGGTCAGAAAGCATGTTATGAACTCTTATGTAATTTC
Source organism: Myodes glareolus (assembly GCF_982192425.1). Classification (NCBI taxonomy): domain Eukaryota; kingdom Metazoa; phylum Chordata; class Mammalia; order Rodentia; family Cricetidae; genus Myodes; species Myodes glareolus. The sequence goes on along the minus strand of NC_142045.1, from coordinate 27,531,817 downwards.
CAAACACCTGCTCTGTGGCATCCTTTTGTAGTCACATTTTATAAATGTTGTTCACAGATGTGGAGAACGCCAGGTTATATGTCCTTTCATTTAAGTCTGTGGGTTTGTCTAACTTAAAAATAAATCCCTGTAGTAGAAAATTGTCATATTTAAAATGCATAATAATTTAATGATTTCAGTATGCTCACAAATTGTGCAACTTTGACTGTAGTTATCTGCGCTTTTACATTAGATTTTCTAAAACAATGCTAAGCAACAGAACACTGTTATTCTTAATCTTCTGGTAGCCAAATTCAACAAAGTAAGAAGAAACAGGTATGATTAAAATGTTTTGAGCCCTCAGTCCACATACACAAATGTGGTTTTCATCCCAGTGCTGCATATTGCGGGCCGCTGTGTGTCTCTTCTCAGAGCACACCCTCGCTCGCTTTACGGGCTTTTTGTGACCTGCAGTGAGAGCTAGTGCAGCACTCCTATTTAAATGCGTTTGATTTAGATACAGATCCCTGAGGTTTTGAATTTTCATATCGCTCCCATAGTTTTCAGCATATTCTTGATGAAATATTCTTTTTACTATTCGACTTTTTTACTTTAATGTGCTTACTGCATAGCTGTATTCATCCACCCCTTTAAATGTTAAGGCATCATTCAGTTTTAATAGTATCTTGTAAATAGTATAAAACTGAATTTTTTTCTTATTATATACTCTCTTAAGATTGATGAACTTTTTTGTTTACATCTATTGTATTTATACATAGTTGATCAATGTCTGCATATTATTCAGCCTTTTAATGTAAATTTGGATTATATATGTTTTCTTTATCTTTTTACTACTTGTTTAAAGCTTATATCATATTGCTGGAGTTTTTCTTTTTAGAAACAAGAGCCATGTATAAACTGGTCAACCATTCTACTATTGAGTTATATTCCTAGCCTCATACCTCATACTGTTATTTTTAATATTTTAAGACATTTATTATTTAAAACATTTAGAATATTTATTAAGGTATGGTTTACATAAAATAACCCACATATATTTAAGTTGTACATCTTAGTAAATTTTAGCACTTATACAATTATATATATGTATGATTATACATACATACATACATATATATATATGTACTCAAACACACAGGCATAAAAATACCACCATTACAGTCTAGATAATGAGATGTCCATCACCTTAAAAAATGTCCCTATGTTTCTTGGTAATCTTGATGTCTCTTGACTCTGAGGCCTAGCTATCGATAAACCTGATTTTATTCATTGCAGTTTGTTTTCAGTAGCTTTACATGGAATTATGAACTAGGTGGTCTTTTGTGTTATCTTTTGGCATAATTTTTGAGATTCATGTAAATTGTTGAATATGTTGATTATTCATTCTTTCATTTCTGAATTGTATTCCATACCAACTTACTTGGTGCTCATGGAGACCAGAAGAGGGCGTTGTTTCCTCTGGAACTGGAGTTATAGGTGATTGTAAACCTCCATGTGGGTGCTGGGAACTGAAACTGGGCCCTCTGCAAGAGCTGCCCGTGTTCTTACCCACCGAGCCATCTCTGTAGCCTCAATTTCCCATTGTTTTTAACTAGTTAAAGTATTCATAATCTGTAGCCTACTATTTGTATTTTTCTAAAAACTAGTTATAGACTATTTATAATGTCACTACCAGTAAGTTTGGGATGGCAAAATGGCCCAGAGAGTAAGGCTTGCTGCTGAGCCTAATGACCTGAGTTCGATTCCTGGAGCCCAATGGTAGAAGGAGAGAACCTATTCTTCCAGGGTGTCCTCTGATATCTGCATGCTCCTGTGTAGGCTACACCATACAGAACAGATACTTAAGTAAATAAATGTAATAATTTTAAGAAGATAAACTTCATTAATAAGAAATTCAAAGAATAATATGTAAATTAACTAATCACTTTTAACTTAATGTTTTAATTAATAATATGTCATTAGAATTGAATAAATGAATTGTTTTTACAGCAGCTACCCAGAAATGTAAAGTTTTTTTTTTCCTCTAAAGCTGTCACTTCTGGGCTTTTCTGTTAGGATCTATCTATCTATCTATCTATCTATCTATCTATCTGTCTGTCTGTCTGTCTGTCTGTCTATCTATCTATCTTTATTCTTTGTGTCTTTCACATCATGCCTCCCAACCTCATCTTCACCCCCAGAAAAATAAATAAATAAATAAATAAATAAATAAATAAATAAATAAATAAAATTTAAGAGAAAAAGGGCAGGGGAGAAAGGGAAAATCTCATCATGGAAGCTGCAGTGGAGAGATTGCCCAGAGGTTAAGAGCACTGACTACTCTTCTGGAAGTCCTGAGTTCAATTCCCAGCAACCCCATGGTGGCTCACAACCGTCTATGGTGGGATCTGATGCTCTCTTCTGTCACAAAGGTGTACCTGTAGATAGAGCACTCATATATGTAAAACGTTGTTGTTTTTTTTTATTTCAGTGCCAATTTTCTATTTGTATATAACCTGTTCTTTTTTTTTTTTTTCTATCTTTAGATCACAAAATTTGTCCAGGACAGACATAGAAACAGAAGAAACAGACTTCGTAAAGATCAACTTAAAAAACTCCCTGTACATAAGTTTAAGAAGGGTAAGTGAATATTGTTATTTTCTAAATAATAACATTTAGTATGTGTCAGAATACATGATGGCCATACTTATACTACATTCTGAGTCTCGCTATATACCATGCCCAACACTAACATTAATAATGAATGTTTATGAGAGATATTTTTATCCTCTGGTATCCTGATAAAGGAAGGAATAAGGTATGGAATTGACAGAAAATGTAAAAGTAATAGTAAACATGGAAAAAAAGTGTATTGCCACTGCCATGTGCCGTAGTAGACAATGTCAGAGAAAAAGAATACTTCCCTTGCACCAAGGTAGTCTACTGTGCTCTCACCGTGTTACATACTACTACATTATGCTGTTAAAACCACAGGTAGCTGTTAGGTGTTTTCGTTTTGCATGCTACTTAATTTTTATGCTAATATGAAATGGATTTTATCATCATCCTTCCATTATACACAAGGAAATGGGGCTTCGCTGAGGCTTGAAGTGTATTGGCAGAGATGGAGAGGAGTCCAGGTTTTGTGTTACAGCCAGCATAGTTTCCTCTCTGTGTTTAGAGAGCTCCTAATATAGGTATATACCTGTTAATCCTTTTAACTAGTACTTCCCAGACTTCATTTTTTATACCAATATAATGTTCTATTTAAAGAGGGTAAGGAACATAAGGTGAAAATAGAAACGGCATTAAAACATAGTTCTAGGGGATGGAGAGATGGCTTAGTGGATGGAGAGCACTGGCTTCTCTTCCAAAGAACTGGGATTCAATTCCTAGGACCCACATGGTAGCTCAAAACCATCTGTGACTCCAGTCCCAGGGCACTCCAACACCCTCTGTGGCTGTCATGGGCACCAGGCATCAGACATATGTACAGACAAAATTTGCCCATATACATAAGTAAATAATTGAATGATTAATAAATAAAAAGCAAAGTTTCATTTTCCATATAACTAAATGTTTTATTGTCATTTACGATTTTATCTTTCTAAAAATATAACAATAAGAAAGATGTAAGACAATACATTTCAATTTTAAAAGGGACAAAGAGGCTATAAACTGCTAGCATATAAGGTGAGTTATCTAAAAGTTCTTTACAGATCAGACCCAGTATGAAGGGCTAGCTTTAGGAATCTCTTTTTAAAGCTCCATTTTAAATGCTTAGTTTTGTATTTCTTAATCCCTAGTTTAAAGACATTTTTTTCTTGAATAATGCGAGATAATCCAGGTCCTCTCAGAGCCTCCTCATCTCCCCACTGACCCAACTCCATGCCCTTTCTTTCTTTAAACAAAACCCAAACCAAAAAACCCCAAGAAACACACACACTGAAAAACCCCACAAAAACACACACAAAAAAGGAAACCAAAATATACAAGCAAAAAACCAATGAGACAAAAAATCCAAAGAAAGCAATATGAGTCAAAAAAGTCTACGAAAATACCATTGAGTTTGCTTTGTGTTGTGAACTACTCCTGGGCATGAAGCCTGCCCTTAAGTGTGGTTAATATCCAGTGAGATTCTATTGGAGAAGACTATTTGTGGGTATTTGTGGGAGCCCGTGTCCACTTTCCCCTCTCAGTGTTCGGACCTACTTTAATTTTTTTTCCCCCAAAACAAAATATTTTTAGAAGATGACATTGAGGGCTGGCAAGATAGTTCAGCTGGTAAAGGTTCTTGCTGCCAAGTCTATTGGTCTGAATTTGATCCCTAGTATCTATGTGGTGGACAGGGAGCATTAACTAAAATTATGCATGTTTTAAATGTGTGTGTGTGGACACACACACACGCACATGCAATAACGAAGAAGGAAGAAGAGGGAAATGAAGACAAGGATATTGAGACTACTTCGGGTTAAAATGGTTTAGAAGGGATTTGCAAAGTTGGCTTTTCCTCTCAGAAGAGTAGCCATGTAGAATTTTGAGCAGATGTAGCACCTTTTTTTCTTTTCTCTTTTCTTCTTAGCATTCGTATAATCTTAGCACTTGGGAAGCAGAGAGAGAGAGAGAGAGAGAGAGAGAGAGAGGGGAGGGCAGGTGGATCTAGATGAGTTCAAGGCCAGTTTGGTCTCTGCAGTGAGTTCCAGGTCATGGGTACATAGCAAGACCCTGTCTCAAAAAGACAAAACAAAAAAAAGTTCTTTTTTCCCCCGGCTGCTATTAAGAATAGCAGTAAAGGATCAAAGATATAAACAAATAGCAGAATAGCACGTTACTGCATTAATTATAAATGTGCTTGGGTAACCATTAGGGAGGTAAAGTCTTCTAATTTTGGCTACGTCTGGAAGATGGGATGCAGTCGGTTTATTGATGGACTAGAAGTAGGGAAAGGACAGAGGTTGCTTTTTTGTTGTTGTTTCAGAAAAAGGACAAACAGACCTTTATTTGAGAAAGATCCTTACTAGACATAGGCTCGATAATCTATGGCAGGTCGGTTGTGGGAGAATACCCACCGCTTCATGGGTAGCAAGAGCTTTTATATAGTCTCTAATCTCCAGTTTGTTGTTGTTGTTTGTTTGCCTTAGTAAGTAATGAGAAGTAAAATTTAATTTGCAAATGAGAGGAAAAAAAAAAGAGAATTTTTATATATTCTCCAGAGCCCCTTCTGGATTTGTTTGGCAGTTCAGCCTTCACTGGCTTTACGTGCTTTATCTGTCATCTGGTAGCTTGTAACTTCTATTTCCGTAAAACTGTATTCTTGATTTCATTGTATAATCCTGAATTTCCTGTTTAAAAACCAAAGTCCAATTTAAAACTCCCCCATCTTGATATTTCACATAAATTCATTTACTTTTTGTATTTGGTCTGAAGTGGGGCTCCAATTTCATTTTTGGAATATGGAAATCCAGTTGTCCAGTATCATTTATTGAAGAGAATAGTCTTACTGAATAGTCTTTTAAAGAGAGGAATATTTTGTTTCTTTGAGAATTTTATATAGGCAAACAATTATCTTGACTGTATGCACCCCACTACTCCCTCTTACATCTCCTAGGCACCCCAACATGTGCATCTGACCATCAATGCCCTCCTCCCCGCTTTTAAAGCCCATGTTGTTTAGAGGCCTCTGGGCCTCCCTGACCAGTAGCTCAGAGAAAGGTATCCCACTGCTGGCAAGGAATTTTCATTTAATAATCGGTCTTCTCAGGGAAGCATTGTCCACCCATGCAGGGTATCTGTATTTTAACTCTCCCTCATCTTCCCTCCCTTCCTTCCTTTTGTTACTTTCTAAATTTAGTTTAAAAGCACTAGGTTTCTCTAAGAGTTTCTCATACATCTTAGCCTGATTGGCTCACCCCACTCTCCCGTCCCCTCTTCCCCGTCAATGATTATTTCTTCCTTAGCCATGTTTTGTTGTTGTTGTTTGTTTGTAAAACCAATCATGGATTCTGACCTGTGGAGCAGTTTTTAAATCTAATTTTAAAAAGCAGTCAGTTGTACCCACAACAGTCATGCCGCTGTCGCACCTGTGTGCTCAGCGTGCCTGCTGTGCTGTTAGTGCAGTGCACAGCATCCGTATCTGAGCAGAACTATCAGCAACAATTCTTCCCTAGAAATGTGCATAGTCTGCTACTGTAGCGAAAAGGGAGGGGACTTTCAGCTTCGTCTCAGGCTCATTTCCCTATGTCCTGAAGCCAAAGTGTGTGCCATCTTTAGAAATAGGGTCATACCCTCTGGCGCTGGTGTGCAGCCAATGGCAGTGAGAATAACTTTATGGTTTGTGTAGTACCAGGGGATTCTTTTGCCAGTAAGCCATAGAAAGACAACCTACTCCTGGGACTTAAGATTTTTACCTAGCAACCTTATGGCTCCTGGGAATATCTTTTCCTACCCATGCACAGTGACTTCATTCAAACACTTGAATAGGGACAATTTTACTGTCCTTCCAGGTACTTTTCCAGATCTGTAAGACACAAGGGTTAGCATTTACAGAAGGTAGCAGTCTTTGAAGGCCTGCGGCTGTCCTGGGCTGCTATTAAAAAAGTGTTCACAAGATCCATTACTGCATGGAAAGATCTTATCACTTGTATCAACGATGTTGTCAAAGAGCAGTGTTTGGTGCAGCAGCATGGATGGGGACACTAATCCATCTAACTCTGGATATAACCCACAGGCATTTTCCATGAGTCACTTGATCTCAACTTAGTGTGTTGCTGCATCTGCTATGGAGTCTCTGTGCATCCTTGTAAATACCCAGCAGTCTTAGTGAGGCCGGTTTGTGCTGCTTAGCCTGGATCAGGCCCAAGGGGAAGCGAGAACAACAGTCTCCTGTGCCTGCCACAGGAGTTGGGTCCCCAGTTCTGATAAGCTCAGGCTAGCACTGTGTCTCTTTCATTTCACTGGCACAACTGGCTGCTGAAAGCCCCAGTCTGGGTGATAAATCTCTAACTCCAGTGTACTTTTTTTAAACAGGGGAAGAAATGTATACAGAGCCTATGGTGTGTTCATGTGTAAATACTGTACACCCCCAGGGAAAGCGTAATCCTTTTCATTTGCACTGTTTTTATCATTTATATTTTCTCTGAACCATTGCTCAGGCAACAGTTTCCTGCCTTCCAGAAACTAACACAGTTGTCTTTCTGTTAATGTTTTGTTCAGGAATTCCAGGACAGGTCTGACCACACTGATCTTCTGAATGGCGCAGATAGACCCTTCTGATTGCTTTGCCCTTTCCAGCTCCTCTGGATTGCTTCAGGACTTTAAATTCCATTTACTTGCTAGACTGCAATTAAGATCTACCAGAGCTCCTTCTACCTTATAAAGATTACATCTGCCATGGAGCTTGGCAAGTCCACTAAGGCCCTATCTACTCCCAAGGTCATTGCTGAAAAGAGGAAAAATTTCTCTCTCTCTCTCTCTCCCCCTGTATTTGTTTGTAGGGGGAGTACAGGTGTCACAGGGCACGTATGTGAAACTTTTAAGAGTTGATTTTCTCCTTCCTCCATGTGAGCTTGAGTATCAAACTCAGGTCAACTGCCTGGTGGCAAGTGCCTTTAGGTCAAACCTGATTGGTGTCTTCCATCAGTTTTACTGTACCCCATTCCAATTTTTGGTCACCCAGCAATAGCTCTTTAGCAGAGATCTAATTTGGACTCTTTTCCTTGCATCCTGCCAACTCTAGGAGATAAAAGGCCAACACCTCCATCTTGTTTTCTCCTGTTTCTACCTTTCCTGCCAAAGCAGTCATTACTGCGAGGAAAATACATGACTTTTTCCCACTGTAATTCCTCCTGTGCTCTGATGATATCCTTCTGGAAGATAGCTGAGCCTTAGTTGCCTATCTTATTGCCCATGGAAAAACCATGCAACTTATGTCACAAATTGCTTTTGAGTTCATCTCACCTGTGCTTTTAAGGGTTGCAACACATTCTTTAGTCTGTCAGCTCTTTGGGAGAGAGGTGGGCCCATATTCATCAAGGAGGCATGACACTTCATTCCACACAGAAGATGGTCAGTCTAAGTGGCCCACTTTCAGGTGGCTTGGCGTTGGCTTTATATCTCATCTCATTGTTTGGAATTGCCAGTTCTGCACAGCAAGGATACTCTCCATCCATATCACACAAGGAGAATGGCTATATCAGAATTACTCTCACATATGCTACACTCTCAGACAGATCTATCCCAGTTACATTTTATTGTCATACCATGGGCCACACAATTTCTCCCCAATTCATCTTTGGTTATATCAGTCCCTATTCAGGTGCCAATTGTGTTGTGCAGTTTTTCTTGGGAGGTAATGAATAAATGTTTATTTACCCTAGATAGGGCACTGATGACAGACCAAACAAATAACGCCACCTTAGTCTAGCTTAGTGAACCAATGGAGTTATTGAGGTTACTTAAAGGAGTATGAGCAACTCAAGGGAGTCAGGTCCCCGAGTGCACCCCAGCATGGGTGCACTCAGAAGAGCTGCACCCTGACGTGTCCCACACAACTAGCAGAGCGCTCTGCTAAAGTCTCGTCTCTCCCACAGTAGTTTGCTGAGTATATACAATCTGTGAGAAGGGTCATGTGAGTCTTTTAAGCGTATGAGCCTCTGGAATAGTATGAGTCTCATATAACATGCAGGGATTTTACAGTTCAGAGGAAACAGCTACAGAGCGCCATGTTTTCAGAATCCCACACAGATAAACAAACTGACACGGATCTATAGCTATCTTAGGTACTCTGCTGTTTCTGTGATAGAAGCCATGACCAAAGCAGCTTCAGGAGGAAGAGTCTGTGATGGCAGGGAACGTGACAGCAGGCAGCTGGCCTGGTGGCAGCAACATCTATGGAAAATTATTTTCAGAACAGTTAAATTTTGAATTTACTTTGAATGGTATTAATTCAGATATTAAGAAACTGTCATTTATTCTTATTAGGCATGATACTAGTGTGATTATGCTTTTAAAGCTCTTATTTGATATATAGTAATATTTAATAAAATGATATGACTCCGTATTGTCTTTTAACTTTTTTTTTCAAGAAAAAACTGGAAGTAGATCTAACAAAGATAAAAGAACATTAAAATTCTTAAGCTTGGTAACTGAAGATTAAGTTTTGTAACGGTATATTTTTATGTATGTATGTTTTAAAATTTCTCTAATTTGAATATATGTTAAAGAGCTGGCTGTGGTGATGCATGACTTTTATTCCAGCACTCAGGAGTCAGAGGCAGGCAGATCTCTGAGTTTGAGACCAGCCTGGTCTACAGAGCAAGTTCCAGGACAGAAAAGCACTGTCTCAAAAAACCAGTGTGTGTGTGTGAGTGTGTGTGTGTGTGTGTGTGTGTGTGTGTGTGTGTGTGTGTTAAAGAAAGCAGTGGGATTCTTACCTGGGTCTACATCTAAGTAGAAACCAGACCTCAGTGAAGAATGTTGTTATATTGTCTTGCCTACAGGGATCCCTCCTGTAGGAATTTCAGAGCATCAGGACGCCGTGGCATCACAAGTCACTCTATTTTCTCTATCTGGTTCCTCAGTTCTCTCTTATTTCTGAAGTTCAACATTGCTTATGCTTGTAGACCACATGCATGGGAGGGAGGCCTAAGAGAGTTACAGTAACGAGGAAGCTGGCAGTTAGTATGTTTTAGTAGGCCAGCACTTCCCCTAGCATGGTATAGTAGAAAGAATGAGCCATAAGACTTCATTCTACCACTGGGCTGTGACCTGAGAACCCACTTAACCTGGCTTCCTGGTGACACTCGTGCTATTCATCTTGCTCAGTTAGAGGAAAGGCAATGAAAAGCTGTGTCTTTTCAAATAACGAATGTCTGTGGGCTGCCAGTAGGGAAGTCCAGAACTGCCATAACAGATGGAGAATCTTCGAAATCCTGTAGGCCAGGTGAGCTTCGGATGTCTTAGCTTTTGCAGGAAAAGAAATCTGAACTTGTGATTGAACAGTCTCTATTGTATCCTGCAGGACTCTTCCTTTCAGTTACCAGGATTGATTTTTTTCCCCAATACATTTGTAAATGAATGCATGCCTATCACTATTAAAGACACATTAGAAAATTTAAAAGGAAAATATGACTCCAGTTTTCAAGCAGTTTCCAGATAGTTCCATGAGAGTATGACTCCCTGTGACAGTACCACATTCACTATTGTAGTGAGTGATCCACTAACGGTCACTCTCCTCCAAACACACACACACTTGCTTGGATTATAGTTAGGCTTTGACAGTAGTTATACAACTTTTAAGGATAAGATGTACCACAAAAATGCAAATCAGCTTATCATATTAGTTATCTTACTAAGTTTGAGCTAAAACAAAAGTTTGTACAACCAACTTGCTTGTGTGGCTAATTTTCTCCCAGTCTCCCTTCTGTTCTTATTTCAGGTTATATCATACTAATGTCAAATAAAACACAAGTTCATGAAAAGCTTTAACTTTTTATTTTATACATTGTCTTTTACTGTACTCAGGCTTCTATTAGCAGTGTCTGGTCATGAAATTTCAGATGGTGGGCTTGGTATTGCATTGTGTAAACCCACTTTTAATACTTGAATCCTGGAAATGCCAGACAGTAGTTTATAGTCTCTGTATTCACTATATATCTCAGGCTGCTGTTTCCTTTCAGCTCTTCGATGAAGGGTTTGCCACGTGTAATCCACTATCTATTTCTCTACTGGAAAGATTTCAGTGTCCTCTGTTGTTTGCCATTTTACCTTAGCACATTCCTCTTGGTGTTCAGAGCTCTTCATACTCTGGATCAATTACACTCATCTAACCATACCTTCCACTGGTATTTATTACTTATTCTGCACAACTTCAGCGTGTTTATTGACTTGAAAATGCTTTACTTTTCTTTATTCTCTCAATTATGTATTTCCCCTTTTCTAGATCCAATATAGACTTAAGGCCTTATTTGAATTTCTCTTTAAGAACTATTCTTATTATGATCTTCAAAATTGATCATAATAAAGTCTTCACTCTTGGGTATCTTGGGATTATTATAGAACCCATATCTAGTATTGCTATTGTAAAGTGTTTTATTCTGTCTTCAGAGTTGGCTGACATATCCATATCACTCATATCACTCTGTCAGGCCCCAGTAGAAACATCCTAGCAAAAGGCACGCTATCATCTGAATAGTGAGTGCCCCCTAAAGGCCTATGTTTTAAAGATTTGTTTCCCAACATGGCACTGTCGGGAGGTAGTAGACACTCTAAAAGATGGATGGGGCCTGACAGAGATCTTGTGTGATCTTGTGCAGTTCCTTAACCTCACCATTATACGTTTAATGTGCAAATCTGACCAAGAGTACCTACTTTGGGGGGCGGGGGGAGGGATTTTCTCTTATTTTAAGTTACCAGGCACCTAACTACTGTAGCTTTAAAATTTTATTTTCCAAGGCAACACATAAATAAATAAACTTACAAGATGGGATGAGGCAGTGGTTTTGTCCCTTCATAACTAGTCCAGGACTACAAGGGCTTTCTACAAAGCTTATCGAATACTTGGCTCTATTCTGGTCCATGACCACAAACTACATCCTTGAATCTTATGTGCAAAGTAAGTATTGTAGCAAGAAGTACAGGTCAATATGAAGTCATCACTTGGAACGGTTCACAGGACATGAAAACTCAATGACTCTAAAATATCAACTATATACATTTACCAATAACCCAGAAAACAACTACATTTGGTTTCTTGGGTGCCAAATGACAAGCACAGCATCTTAAAGCACTACAAATATATTACCTGTAGTTCTGTATAAGGGCTCTTGTGACCATACTGAATTCATGTGAAAACTCCAAGCTATTCTTCCTACCTAGCTTGACCCCTGCTCATTACAGCTGTTTCTAAGAGACCTATTACAGGGTGATGAGACTAAATGTTTGACATGTATGATAACATCAGTCACGATTTAATTGCTTAATGTGTTCGAACTCTACCCTCAAAATCCATGTCAGTGATTCATCTGTATAATTATGTTATCATAAATATGTTGCAGCTCTTTAATATTTCTAGTTAAGGGGACTGGAGAGATGGCTCAGCTGTTTAGAGCATTGCCTGCTCTTCCAAAGGTCCTGAGTTCAATTCCCAGCAACCACATGGTGGCTCACAACCATCTGTAATGAGGTCTGGTGCCCTCTTCTGGCCTGCAGGCATACACACAGATAGAATACTGTATACATAATAAAAAAAATATTTCTAGTTAAGACCCATCTAATGCATCTGACTAAACTCCACAGGAGAGTCTAACATGTATGCACATGAATTTCTTGGAGTATATTTGGTAACAATAAAACCAAGGTACTAGCAAAACAAAAATACTAATTTTTCTTATAGCTTTCTATTTCGGATTCTTCTTACTGTGTTTAAATGACCAGAGGACATTGAATGACTAACCTGAAGAGTCCTTTTCCCTTTTCATGTATGGTGCTCACCCAGACTATCTTCCCAGGTAGCAGCTTTATTCTGATACTTTCCAAAGTCAGTATACCTGTGTAGGTCAGGCAATGAAACCCTCTTTGTTTCCTAAGGTTATTTTTTAAAGTAAACTGGAAAATACTGAACTAAAGTAGTCAGTGGTAACAAAGTATTTTTAAATATATCCTCAAAAGCATCAGTATTTAAAAAGAGTACTGTTTTGCTTCCTTTCAAAATGTAGCCTTTGAATCCCAGAAGAGCTAGGAATTAAGGAAACTAGATATTATAAGGCCATAAACAAGAGTAAGACAAACTAGCATTACTGTCAAGTAGCCATTTAGTGAATACCCATTTGCCTGGCTGCTGGCCTTAACACCACAGAACTGGTACATATGGGTTATTTGAAACTAAAAGTATCTTCCCTTCCAATCTGTTTTTAATGAACATATTAAAAGTATTTGACTGTTTTGATGTGGTTTTGTGGGTGGGGGTAGGATGAGGTAGGGATGTAAGTCAGTGATAAAGTTCTTGTTGCATGCCTGAATTCAATCCTACCATCAGCCACAAAAATGGCTCAGAATTTGAGAAGTTTGAAATTTTGGTTTTTAGTGTAGAATATTTCAGAACTAACATTCTAGTGTTTAAGTAATGCTCAAGTCTACATTTTTTGTTTACAATTTACTGTTACAGGTGATGAATATGATGTATGTGCCATTTGTTTGGAGGAATATGAAGATGGAGATAAGCTAAGAATCCTTCCCTGTTCCCATGGTATGAGTAAACCACATGCTGCCTTGAGTTTGTATAGAATTTGGTTTTGAGTTCTGTCTGTATCAAGGGAGAAGACACCGAAATACAAAACTAATGGATAGATGTGATTCTTTAAAAATGTACTAACTTTTTATGTGTGTATACAATTTATACAAATCATTACACTAAATGAACATAGCAAGAAATTAAATATAACAATTTCTGAATACTACAGTGCTAGGCATGATTGATTCAAAAGCAGTATCTATGGACCTTAATTTCCATATTTTGGTATCATCCTTTTGTGTTGTGATAAAAAGAAAATATTGCATAAATTACCAAATTTCAGCAACTGTTAACTGTGATCATATCTTTATAAAGAATATCTTTGCTCTGTCGAATCAAATCAAGTATTGAATTTGAAAATGAGTGCTTTTGTTTAACAGAATTGTTGTACTTAAGATATATATTTTGCTTCAACAGCTTATCACTGCAAGTGTGTAGATCCCTGGCTAACTAAAACCAAAAAAACCTGTCCAGTCTGCAAACAAAAAGTTGTTCCTTCCCAAGGTGATTCTGACTCTGACACCGACAGCAGTCAGGAGGAAAATGAAGTGTCAGAGCACACCCCTTTACTTCCACCTTCAGCGTCGGTCAGGGCCCCGTCATTTGGGTCTTTGTCAGCATCCCACTCCCATCAGAACATGACAGAGTCTTCCGACTACGAGGAGGATGACAACGAGACCGACAGCAGTGATGCCGACAATGAGATCGCTGAACACAGTGTTGTGGTCCAGCTGCAGCCTGATGGTGACCCGGACTACAACATAGCAAACACTGTGTGATTTCAGGTGGCTGGTTCACTTCCCTTTCAAGTGTTTATTTAGACATATAAGTTGATTCTTCTGCTCCCTTTAGAGGTTTCTGTAGAAATAACTTATTTTTTAATTTTCTAGTGTAATCACGTTCCTGAAATAGACTGTTTGATCTATGATACTTATCTCCAATAGTATACATCCATCTCACGAACAAGTAACAGACTGGTGCTGTAACTCAGGCATCAAATCAGCTCTCTGGGGATGATGAAATGTAGCCAGGACACTTTTAAAATCCTCAGTATAGCTTGAAGTGAAGACCTAGATCACAGTATGCAAATATCTTACACATGAAGTCGGCTATGGTCATCTAGCATGAGCTAAAACCACTCTCACTTCCATAAAGTTGCCTATAATTGTTGGGTTGGCACATGTCTGTTCTGATATTTCTCGTCATGATTAGTGAGTGGCAATGGGCAATTTAGGCTATTTCTTCTTAGAACCACAGAGAAACTAAAAGATGTCATTTTCTTCCCTATTCCCAAGTAGTTTTCCCTCATAGGAATGGTCTAGTATAAACTTCAAATATTTTATGTTAAGGTTTTTAAAAATACTATAGTGTTATGAGTTTGATTCCACAGGAACGTCTCTGGATCTTACTTTCCATACTTCAGTATCCTTTTGTGTTGTAATAAAAAATGCTGCATAAAAATACCAAATTTTAGCAACTGTTAATATTGAGATCGTATACCTCTTCTTAAAGAGCATCTTATGCTAGTTAGCCCTGCTGAACCATGTGCAGAGGAAATTGTTCAAGTATTGGGTTTGAAAATAAGTGCTTTTGCTTAACAGAACTAATGTATTGAGGCAATGTATTATGAAAAGCTAAATTATATAACTGTAACTATGTAGAAAATATACTTAAGTATAATCAGAATGCTAAGAATTTTTATATGGCCTTGTATGATGGGAGCTTCAATGTTAATAAATGTTTTCCACTTGAAAAGCCACAAGTATTTGTTCTGATGAACTCTTACCACATTAGCCTTATATGCAGGGTGCTATAAAGGAAAGTGATGGCGATCATACATCACCTTAGGATTTTATACAAGATTACTTACTAGCTACTCAAAGGCTTTTAGGCATATCCACCAAAGTTAACACTGTAGTCAAAATTATCCCCTAAATAGTGTAAATTAGGGAACTCTGTTGTAAATTGTGGCACATGCTTTACAGTAGATGATTGTAGTGACATGGGAAACTGAATAAAATTGTGTTATAGAATAAGTATATCAGGTGTATGAACTATTTATTTTTATTTAAAAATGCTGTATTTTAAGAGAAATGTAACACTAGGAAAAGACACTTTAATTTTTGAATTCTCTTTAAAAATTTTATACCTTTGTTGTTGTTTTGTTTGTTTTGAAACAGGTTTTTCTCTGTGGAGCCCTGGCTGTCCTGGACTTCACTCTGTGAGACAGGCTGTCCTCAAACTGTCTTTGCCTCTGGAGTGCTGGGATTATGCTACCACCTCCACCCTTTAAAAAACTGATTACTTACTATAGTAATAAAAGCACATGATACTGACACAAAAAATATACACAGAATAGAACAGAGGACCCAGGTATAAGGCTACAAAATTACAGCCACCTGATTTTGAAAAAGATGCTACAAATACACAGAGAAAGGACAGCATCTTCAACAAATGAGAGAACAGAACTGGGTATCCACATACAAAGGAATGGAACTTGAATCTTATCGCTCACTCTAAACAAGATCAATTCTAAATATAGTGAAGCCTGGAGTGTTAGGCCTGCAATTCTGAACCACTAGAGGATGAAGTTTGGAGCAGACTAAATATGGGAGTAAGTAATGACCGTGCAGACTCCAGTTGCTCAGAAAATGAGGCCAAGAGAGGAAACCGTTAGTCAAGTGAAGAGGCAGTCTAAGGGATGGAAGAAAGTCTTTGCCAGAGATCTGAGAAAGAATTGCTGTATACAGAATATTTAAAGAGCTTAAAAAGCTAAAAATCAAAAATGGAAAGAACCTGATTAAAACAGTGGTCTAGAGAACTGAACAGTGTTATCGACTAACACAAATAGTTAATAAGTACTCTAAGTGTTCAACATCTTACTCTTAAGTCAAGATCGCTATTTCCAAGGCCAAATGCTGCCAAATGCTGGCAGTGTTGTGGGGAAGGAAATGCAGTAGGAGTGTAAACTGGTGCAGCCGCGATGAGGATCAGTGTCAGTGTCTCAAAAACCTCAGATAGAATTGCGCTCTATGCCCAGCTGGACACATACCCTCCAGCAGAGATACTCTAGTTCCATCTTCATTGCTGTTCTGCTCACAATATAGAGGAAATGGAACCAGCTTAAATGTCAATGGATAAAGAATGGATAATGAAAGTGTAATATACACAATGGGATTTTATTCAGTGGGAAAGAACAAAATTACTAAACTTTCAGAGAAAAAAAATGGATGCATCTGAGAAATATTATACTGAGGGAGGTAACCGAGGTCCAGAAAGACGAATGCTGCATGTTATCCCATATATGATGATACTAGCTAGAAATTTTAGAACAGCATTCTTAATGTTGAGTCTTGGTAAAGGCCAGAGAAAGGTGTGTGTGCGTATTAGTTAAGAAGGATCGAACACAATGGGCATGAAAGTGGTCGGGTTACTAGGGACAGAAGGTTTGAACAGGGAGAGGGGATGGGAGTACAGGGAAGAGGAGGGTGGCGCATAAAAGGATAGCCAAAGAATATATAGAAAATCCATATGGGTACGACTTTATAAGGTCTTTCAAAGAAGAAAAACTTTAGTCATAGGTATCCTCTATAGATGGATAATATTCCTCCAAAAGTAATGTTACTAAATAAAAATCTCAGTGCCAGATATGGGTACTGCTCCTATGAGTTGTTGATTGGGGGCAGGGGCTCAAATATTTCAAGGCGATATCCTGGTTGCCCACCTGAACCTGAAGACTATTGCTGGAGATATCACATACTCCGGTCATAGACAGAGAGAACCAGGCTGGAGCTGAACTGGAAGATTCCTCCCTTCTGACGAGCCTTCATAGTGCACGAATGTGCTATGCAGGCTGCTGGGGAAGAAGTAATTAATGGTGTTACTCGGCTATGGATCCTGAGAGCTGTCATAACGACCCACCAGGCACGCTATGCCAATCTATGAACCAGTGCCACGACTGCTATGGGGATACCGGCTGCTAACTGGAGGCCTGCTGTACAAGAGGGAAATTGTTCTGTAAAGCTGGCCAAGAGCCCATGGCTGGGGATGTCACAAGCCCTATGGAGATCCTACTACTATTTTTTAACTACACGGTTATGTTGTCAAACTGGTTTATACTCAGGTTCATTCCTATGTTAGTGCTGCCCCCAGCCTTCAGAGGAGCTCAGAGCAGAGGGCAGAGGTTAATGTAGACACTCTAACGTAAACGCCACAATGCTGAGGGTAAGTGTAGTGGTGTGCTCAGTCCTAAATGGACCAGCCAACGTCACCTCCTTCAAGGGTCAGGGAACATCATGGAAGAGGGTAGAAAGACTGATAGAAACCAGAGGATGGCGAGAGTCGAAGCAAAAAGATGACTTCTGGACATGACACTCTCATGAAGTCCTGCAGCTCTGGCTTATCTACACACGACAGGCCCACGACATTTTCCTCTGGACCGGGGAGGGGACGCACTGAAGCCCCATCCCTCCCGAACCAACAGTGTTGGAGGGGGTATAATTTTTCTCCAGTGGTGTAGAAACTAACAAGTAACCTCCCACTTATGCCTGAGCAAGAAACTAAACTCAGAAGGGAGAGGGGCATGGAAGTAGGAAGGATCTTATTAAGAAGAGTTTCAGTGGAGAAGGAGGGGAAGGTTAGGGAGAACAACTAAAATCCATTATATAAATGTATGACACTGTCAGGCAGGCAGTGGTGGTGCATTCATTTAATCCCAGTACTCAAGAGGCAGAGGTAGGCAGATCTCTGAGTTCGAGACCAGCTTGGTCTACAAGAGCTAGCTCCAGGACAGCTAGGGCTGTTACACAGAGAAACCCTGTCTCAAAAAACCAAAATAACAGTAATAATGATGATGATGATATATGAAACTGTCAAAAAAAAAAACCTTAAAAAAATACAGAAAGCTAGCTTGGCATGGCATATACCTTTACTCCCAGCACTGGGGGGTAGAGGTAGGCTGCCAGACAGGACTACATATGAGACTCTCTCAAGGTAAGTTTTACCATGAAAAATTAGATTTAGTTTCAAATTTTGAGATCTCTACAAATTTATATACAAAATATTCTGGCACTTGGAAAATTGATTCACAGAATTCAAGCCATCAGTCTAAATTAAATAAATGGGATAGAAAACTTACATGAAGGCTACTTGGTTTCAAGACTGAAGTACTCAGAGGTCTTAATCCTGTTAAGTGTGTGTATTTTGGACAAAAAAGACAGGATGTGTTGACTTTTAGATGGAGAAGATGAACCATCCAGAATTCCATGTGCACAGCAGCTGTTGGTAGCTTGACAGACATTACTAACAGTGACACACTAAGGCTGAGCACCTATAATTTTCTAGTACCCCTGTGTACCAGAGCTTTGGTCTCCCTGTGGAGGACTGTACCCATAATAAAATCCACCTACCTTTGCTAACTGACAGCACAAAGTGTCACAGCTAATCTAGCAGACATATTTTGTGGAACAAAAATATTCAACCCCTTAGAATTTTAAATTAGGTTTTATAGTGGTTCTTCTATTGATACTTTTACTAAAAATATTTTAATTATGGAAAATGCTATTCAAATTAAATTCCTATACTTACGTGATTTTTTTCAAAATAAATTTCCCAAATCAAATTATTTTGTCATAAAATAGAATACTCTGACCTTAGAAATTTTAGAATATGTAAGAAAAACACAAGAACCTAGAGTTATAATATTAAGAAACTCTAGCATTAAAATACTTAGCTGTGGTCAACATGTTATTCTGAAAACCAGAAAATGTAAAAGTTTCCAATTCTCTTTAAATGCTACCCAAGGAATGGCATCTGCTCTTTTATGAGATTCACTGGTGACATCACAATGCCTATCTAAAGTCACTGACAGTTCAAATCCAAGAACCTTCAATAACAGATACCACAAAAAACTCTTCTTGCTACTGGGGCCTCCAAGTGCTTATGAGATTGAATTCACATCAAGAGATCAACCTCAGTTATTTCCTTGGAGGCTGGTTTTCTTCATGTAAGTTGAAGATGATCATGGAATGAATGACCAAAGCCATGTTTAGTACACCAAAGCTTAATGAGAAGAAATCTGTAGGTACTTATATGTGCTTGCAGATGAGTTGGCCCATTCCTTATACTCCCTTGTGTCAGGTAGAGATGTGTGTGTGCCACATGCCACCACTATGAAGGCTCAGGCAGGGAGTATTCTGAGCTTAAGATCAACAAGGGCTACACATAGAGCCTCCCACCCCATCCCACCCTCAAATCAACAGCAACAGCAAAGCCAACAACTTATAATTTATAATAACAACAGGAGTCTAGAAAGTATTTGGTTGGAATAAATTTATTTCATCTGTCTGTAAACAAGGTGTTTAATAGTTATGGCATTTTTTTAAATGCATATTAAATCAGATGAGTTAGACTGTATCCCAGATGTAACAAAGTGCAGGGAAAGAAATGGACAAATCAGCAACAAGATTTGTTTTTAAATCTGTACATTATCCACAATGCCCAAACAATAGAAGCAAATACTAGAATGTCCCTAAAGTAGTGCCATTCGAAAGAAAACCCATCTCACAATAGCAACTGTTCATTTTAACAATAGTATGGCACAGAATACATATGAAAAAAAATACATCACAAGACAGCCAAGTCCACAATAATGCAACTTCATATAAAAACCTAAGCTGCAAATAAAAATTGGTCCTATGAAAAATAAACTGGACACACTCCAGATGGTTATGTTGGGAACCTAATATCCATAATGGCAGCCTTTTATAATTTTACTCAAGAAGAGAGCTGGTGTGCAAAGAAAAGACAAGAAGTCTGAGCTACTGCAATGACAGAATGTCCCTGGGAATTTGATCAGTATGGTTATTATAGTAAGGTCATGGGAGGAAGTGCCTTTGCTCTCTTCATATCCTATAGACACTACAAAGAGTCTGTCTCAAGTGCAATCATAGTATTAAAAGCAAATCACCACAGCTCTCGATAGCTCGTCAACAAAGGAGGTATTAATTAGGTTAAATAAACCAGGCACTACACAAGAGAATGGAAGCAAACCCAATACCTCATGTTCAAAGGGAAGGGATGAGAAAAGAGTAAAGTAAAGATGCATGCACTTTTTCCTCCCAACCATGCGCTACAAAAGGAAGACTAAATGAGCCAAGTAAATGCTCAAAGTGCTGAAAAGACATTGATCAAATTAGAGATTGTACAACCGGCACCTTGCTTAATATTAACTTATTTTAGTAATCAGTATCCCATTAATTAATTGCTAAGACAAAGTGATGCCCAACTTGGCATGCCCCTTTCCCCAATTTCAAGATATCATGCAAATCATTATTGTGCTGCAATTATGATGCCAGATAAAGGTTGGTTACACACAGTGGTTAACATACAAATGACCCCTTGGGAATCATGACATTAGAAAATAGATAAAGAAAAACTAGCTACCATCTACAATCTGGTAGCACTGTGACCGTAATTGGGGTGGTGGTGAAGACAGTTGGTAGGTAGGTGGGAGAGGCTGCTTACACATCAGACCTCCTCAGGTATAAAGCGAGTTCATATGCTTTCTTGTTAAGTGTGCCTCCGTGGACACCTTCCTTTCCCATGACTATAACCAATGCTGGAGTACACAAGGAAACAAAACAGAAGTGAACACAATTATTTCAGGGGAAGGGGCAGAAAGAAAGACACCTTTCCCCACCAACAGAGGGATACAAAGGAGACATGTGTTCATATCCCATCACCCTGCATTGCTAATAAAATTTCCAGAATTAAGACTTAAGCTTACAGCTAGGAAAATTTAAGAGCAATTTTCCCCTAATACTTAACAGTCTGCCTAGCAGCTAGAACCCAGAGTCTCTCAAGTATTTTGCCATTGAGTATGCCTTCTTATTCAATCCGCCTCCATGGACCCCTTCTTTTCCCATTACAAAGACCAAGACTGAAAGAAAAAGGAAAAAAGTGTTTCAAAAGAAGTGTTAATCAAGAGAATCACATAAGTTTAAGCAGACAGAACCCCAATTAATAAGTTAACATTAAGTTAGTTTTCCATGAACTGTCAAGCACTGAAATCCATTGGGTCTCCAGAATGGAGGAGCTTTCAGGCTAGTGATACTAAAATCAGAGCGCACTATTGGCTGCACCTGGGATCTTTGAGAGCTAGGAGAAAAGTGATCGTTTACCTTGCAGCCTAGGAAAAATATCCTGATTGATATGAGTATTTGTTTCCCAAAATATAATTTAAAAACTTCAATATTTTCAATTGACAAATTTCCCCCAAGTCTAACATGTTTGATGAATACAAGCTATTGTCTTTAGAGTATGACTATAAATGAGTAAACATGGCCTTCCCTTCCAGAGGAAAATGAAAGCCAAATTTTAAACAGAAATTCCACTGCTCGCCAGAAAATGCTACATTAGCAGTATTTGTCTCACCCAGATGCTTCCCTCTGCTAGGCATTTTCTGATATAAAAGTCATAAAACTTGTTTACTATTTCTGGTACCTAATTCTGCACTGAAGTTCAGAGGTCTATCCTCAAATACACGGACAGGTGTGTGTCAAGTGGTGCACTGACTGCCACTAGATGTCAGCAGTGTTCTGTGGTATACAAATCTCATTGGCTTTCTATGTGCTGATTTTTTAAAAATGCATATTGGTGGGTTTTTGATATGCAGATCTATATACTGTATGTGTCTGGTGTTCTTGGAGGTCAGAAGAGGGCATTACAGCCACTGACACAGTAGCTACAGACAACTGTAAGCGGCTGTGCAGGCACAGGGAATGGAAGCCCAGTCCCACAGAAGGCAGCCATCGCTAGTAACCACCGAGTCCTCTCTCCGGCCTTCAGCTGATGCATTAAACAAACAAACAAAACCTCAACCATATGCATCTTATACATCTGGAAGCAGCTAAAACGTAAGATTTGTGTGTTTTAAAGTCATCTTGTTTTCCAGAAACCCATAAGCAAATCACACCTGAATCAGATACCCACAGGGAGTTGGTAAAACCACAGCATTAAATGATAACTCACTGTAGGCTCATGTATCTATAGAGCTGTTCTATGTGCCAACTCTGCCAAATGAGGCAGTTATACAAGTCAATAAGCTTAAATGCAGTTACGTGTCAGTGAGAGGTCAGAGTAAACTTCAATTTCCAAAGTTCTCTTTGAAATATCAGATCTCCTCATGCCAGGTTGAAACCAGAATTTTTATATCAAGTCTGGAGATTGGTATCAGGGTTTATTGGCCAAGTGTGTGAATTACATGTAGTTTGCTACTTTTCAAGTTGAAATCTTTGGAGGTAGTTCAGTAAATAAGAAATGTGCTCCAAAACCCTCACGTAACTATTTATCTCTTCTTCAGAAATGTTCATTGCAGAAGAATCAACCACTGTGATTTTTTTTTTTTATGATGAGCAGTGAATTGATTTCAAATCTAAGCAAACATGAAGGGGAAGATCAACAAGTAAAGACTCACTAGAGATAAAACAGCCAGCTGACCTGGACCATCCAGCCACCATATGAACCACAGGATTATGACATACTGGAGTGTTGAAGAGGCGACTTTTCATTTTGAAGTTTACTAAAGCTTACAATGCAGAGCTGGTATTAATAATTTAGAGTAAGTCAGGGTGAAAGAAGCAAGGCTGAGTGTGCGACCACTGTAGCGTAGACAAACGGAAAGCAGGACCTCCCTTCAGTGCTGAGCAGTTCACAAAAAACACCTTCACAGACATTATGAACTAATATTTAATTTAAACCATTAAAGAAAGGCAAGTTGTAATATCGCATGCAACTTTTAGGCACACACACCCAAACAAAAATAATTGCTTGCTTACCTCTACCAGCTCTGCCAACAGCAACATTGTATGTTGGCTCCCCACCTTGACTCTTTGTCCGGATGTCCATTGTGCAGTCACCATCAACGTATAGGCTATCTCTGATCACTGAACACTTCTTTGCACCAAGAGTCAAACCGTTGGTAAAGAAACCTTCCCGGTCTTTTCCTACAATCATATCTATTTCTACTGGCTGGTCACCCAAAACAAAGAAAAGAAAAAAAAAAACCACTGACGTTAATTCTTCTCAGAGTTTGATACAACAAACTGTGCTGATGTAAAATCAAGACAGCATTTTCTGTTATTGCCTGTTCTTACATGATTGCATGCTTTACATTAATTAGTTTGCTTTTGTAATTATCAGTGAGGTCTGCTAAGTAAAAGCTAGTGTATACCAACCATGCAAAGAGCCTCCCTAAATAGTTGGCAGTTAACACTAGGTACAAACGAGTTATTTATAAGCTGTATCACGTCAGGTGGTGCTTGAAGGTGCTTATGTAATTGCAAAGAGTCAGCTATAAGCTCTTCCAACAGCTTGTCTATTATATTCAGCCACATTAGTCATGCTGCAACAAATTTAAAGTTGGGTAAAAAGTCTCCCCAGACAAGCTTGCTCCCGTCTCTCCTTAGAGCAGCTTGAAATATCCCTGGTAGTATGAACCTCAATCATCAGGCTGCTGGACATTTCCAAATTCGTATTTCCCTCCTATTTTTCTAGCCACTACTCTTTTCTCTCCAGCTTGCGTTGCCCTTTCATTCAGTAATCAGCTTTCTTTCTGGACAAATGCAGAGTGGATTCTGTCTACAGCACTGTCGTAGGCGATAGTGAAATTTTACAGAAAATGGAGGGGCATTGGTAAAGAAAGGTGAGGTGGTCACCAGAACCGGAAAAGAGAAAACGTGCTTAGATTCTAACATTCCATGAATAAGAAGGAAGGCGTCGCCCCCATCAGAACTGCAGAGTCATAGCAGGCCCCAGCCATTTCCAAGCACACTCCCGCAATCTTCTTAGCCAGACAGTGGGAACTCACACACAAAGACAAGACTGCAGAAAAGAAAGTTGATCACCAAATGTCAGTTCGCTACAGGAATTGTAGTCTTCCACATCCGGACAGGAGATCCTAAAGCACTCCTACCAAGGGCTGAATCGACACTAAAGTGGTAAACCATGTGAAGTAGTAAAATGTTGAGCACCTGGGATGTGAGACTTGAATTCTGCTGTGTGCTGGGGAGGGAGTGGGAGTGTAGGGCTAAGGGAATGGTCTAGTGCTTGATACCGGTGTCAACATTTTAAGGAGACTTGCGTAGAAATGGCCAGAACAATAAGCAGTGCTGGGGGCTGACTGACGAATATTCCCCAAATGTATGGCAACGGAGTCAAAAGCCATCAAGACACATGAATATGAGGCAGCGTGAAGCATAAATCGGTATTAGTTCTTTTACTACCATCACTAAAGAGGGAGTGACTTGGAGAAGTGTCACCCCCTCCCGCGACTTCCCAGATAGATTTTTTTTCCTCTTTTAATCACCCTAAAACCATCCTCTTTTTAGAGCTATGTTGCGTAACTGGGGATAACGGTATATCGATGAATCTCTATAGGTGGAGAAGAGAAATCAATGGCAGTTCGCCATCTTGGAGGAAAAAAAAAACTATAGAGCCACAGATGAAGTAAATTCACGATTCCACCTACGTGGTCCGCGTCCCCTTCTCGCCAGCCCAGGAGGCCTGGGCACCGGCAAGCCTACGCCAATTCACTCCATTAATTCCCGGGACCCGGCCACCGCCGCCTCCCATAGCCCGCGCTCACCGCCGAGCCAGGGCCAGCCGGCCGCCCAGGACCCCCGCCCGCACCCGGGGACCCGCACTGCAGCCCACGGGGCTCCCTGAACGCCGAGGGGGCCTCACGGGGAGACGTCCCCTCCTCCACCCCGCGGCAGCCGCAAGCCGGGGCTCCGCCGGGGCTAAGAGTCCGGCCGCCCCGCCCCCGCGCGGCCTCGGGCAGCATCCCCCAGTCTCAGCAGCCCAAATCCAGGGCCCCGGTTGCCTCCATCCCCTCCCGCAGCCGGCGGCACCCCTTTCCTCGCGCCCCGGCCGCATCCATCCCCTTCCTCGCGGGCGGCGTCCCTTCCTTGGAGGCCCGCCGCACACCTGCCGGCTCGGCGCCCCCGGGCCTCACCGTGATGCTCTGGAAGACGCCCCCGGCCGTGGCTGCCCAGACGTATTTGGCGTCGCAGTAGCCGACAATGGCGGCCTCCTGGCAGCAGCCATCGCACATCAGGTTATCCACGTAGCTCTGCCAACCGGCCATCTTCGAGCCCTTCGCACTGCAGCGGGGACGGCAGGAGCAGAGGCGCAGCGGCGGCGGCGGCGGCGGCGGAGGCGGGGCGGGGGCGGGGAGGAGGCGGCTCTGCGCAGGCACCGACCGCCCCTCTCCGGGGAACTGCGGCGGGCGGGCGAGCGGGCAAGCGGGCGGGGACAGGACCCGCAGCGGGGCGCGCCGGGGCGGCCACGGCCGCGGGGCTCGGGAACCGGCGGCGGAGCGACTCGGGCAGCGGGGCTGGCGATGGCCGATTCTCACTGCGGCTCCCTCGCTTCTCCGCGGCCAGCGGGACGTGAGCGCGCGTGCGTGCGATCCTTCCGCAGCGCGGCCGGCGAGGGTCCCGGGAAGGGCGGGGGAGCCGAGGCGGGGGCGCGGAGGGATACCGCCGGGGACAATCACGGCGACACGTGCGGGAGGCGAGCGAGCGAGCGGGCGAGCGACTGGGGCTGGCTGGGGCGCGGCGCTGGAGCCTCAGGCCAGGCAGCTCGAATGGGTGCCGTGGGGTGCCGCTGGCGCTCCGCACGCGGGGCCACCGTGCGCCCTCCTCCAGCGCCGGCTCCGGACGTGGTATTGACAGCCTCGGTGTCGGGTGGCAGGGTTGCCCTGGTGACGGATGCGGAGGGTGTACTCTTTGTGGTGGGAGCGGCCCGTGCGGGTTGCCCACGCTTGGAGAGGAATCTCGGAGAAGACCTCGGCCAGCTGCGACAGCACGCTCCTGAAATCAGAGCCGCGGCAGGGGAGCGCGCTCCGTGCTCTTTGTTGCCTCCTTTGGGTACCAGGGACGCTGGGGTTCCGTGGAACCTTTTCCCTGAATCCAGTGCTGCTGATCTTGCCTGGGGCTCGTTTGATCGTCCAGAAATTCTAAATGAAACAGGCTTGCGTGTACTTGGTAACTGGGGAAGTTGCCGTGGCAGACATCACTGAGAATACAGAGTAACTGAGCTAGGAAAAGGTTCTAGAGCAGTGTGGTTCTCAACTGATGCTGGGCCCCTTAATACAGTTCCTCATGTTGCGCTGACCCCCAAACCGTAAAATTTTGTTGCTACTTCGTAACTGTAGCTTTACTACTGTTTCGAATCATAATGTGAATATCTGATATGCAACCCTAAAGGGGTCATGATCCACAAGTTGTTCTAGACAGCGAAAACATTTAAGAACCCGAATCTGAGGAAGACTTGTACTTAACAGGGTCGAAGATGGTTAAGAGTCTCTGAACTCTCTCCTGCATCTTTATTAACTTTAGGTGCTGCGTCTAAACCCAGAATCAAATGTTCCCCCAACAATGACCAGTTTTAGACGGCAGTCCTGACCTGCCTATTAGGGAAAGAAAGCTGTAATACTTGCCAACTTTTGTCAGTTTTAAAGTTGTTCTGTACACTGAGAATTTTATAACATTGCCAAACTTTTATTTTTTTAATTTTTTTTTAAAATATAAAAGTAATGACTTAGCCAGCATTCTGTTGCTGTGAAGAGACACCATGACCACAGCAACTCATAAAAGAAAGCATTTAATTGGGAGTTGCTTACATTTTCAGAGGTTTAGTCCATTGTCGTCATGGCAGGGAGCATAGGAGGCTGACACGGTGCTGGAGAAATAGCTGAGAGTTCTGCATCTGGATCCAAAGTGCAGCAGGAGCAGAGAAACCTCAAAGCCCACCCAGTGACACACTTCGTTCAACAAGGCTGCACCTCCTAATCCTTCTCAAGTGGTGTCACTCTGATGACTGACCATTCACATACATGAGCCTATGAGGGCCATCCTCACTCCAACCACAAGTAGGATGAGGACTGTGGAAATTAGGACAAACTATATAGATTAGACGGCTGTCATGTTGAGGCTGTTTCCTCGTGTTGGGAAGACAGAGAATCCTGTTGCTTATAAAGATGTCCTTCCACTTCTGCAGTGTGTCCTCACCGGATTTAGTTGCTCTTTACTCCTTTCTATGTATCTCTCTGCCTTTTTGTAGTCTCAACCATTTTATTTCTTAACTTTTATTATCATCTTAAAAATTAAAGATGGGCGGGGGCCCTGGAGAAATAGCTCAGTGCTTAGGAGCTTACAACTGTCTGTAACTCCAGTGCCAGGTGATTCATGTCACCAGGTATGCATGTGGTATGCACACACACACACACACACACACACACACACACACACACACGCGCGCGCACATGGATGCAGGCAAAATACCTATACGCATAAAATAAATCATTTAAAAAATTAAAGATGGGATGGGGTGTGGTATGGTGTTGCAGGTCCTTAATCCCAGCACAGGCAGACTCATGAGGAGCTCTTGCATTTGAAGCCATGTCTACGTAGTGTGTTGCAGGCTAGCCAGGCTATGTAGTGAGACCTGTCAAGTGATGGCGGCTCCAGTTTGTCAATAATATGGATATGCTTGCTTTGTGAATATTCATAAAGTGATAATGCTCACTGTTTGTCTTCTTTATGTGTGTTATAACCCAGAAAATTTAAGCACTTAATAAGATAATAGAAAATATTGTGATAACTTACGGAAATATAGAAACCATTTTATTCATTACTGTGGTGCGGGGCAGGGGGTGGGGTGACCAGCAGAGGTAATGATCCCCCAGAGGCAAGAAGGCTGTTTTGCTCAATACGACTAAGTAAGTAGGTGTTGGTTCAAATTTGGAGACTCCCACCCTGAGTAGTTTAAGCATATTTTAGCACAGCACACTTTAGCAAAAATTTTGCTTGATAAATAGCTCAATTCCGTGTGAATAATAAAGCTATTAATAATAATAATAACTACATCAAAAGTCTCTATAAAGTACATGTGACATCTTCCATACATATGGGTTATATAGATTGACAAGCTCATGGTAAGATTCTGGGAGAATCTCATGTGTTCTCAGCCACACAGATAGTGCAAAGGTCACCAGGCTGTCCACCATGTCCACTGCCAGCCTTCTGGGCAGAAAACAGCTTGTAAATGAATCACTCCCTTCAAAGGGACCACCCCTTGTGCTTAAGGTTTGTGGTTTCCCCTAGTGTTCATCTGTGAGCACAAGGACCTCAGCGACTTCCACTCTCTGGCATTTTTTAAGACCTTATTTCTGAATTTTATTATTTCATTTACATTTATTTGACTTTAAAAACTGGGATGATTAGAAAGACTGAGTATTTTGGAAATCCTAATGTACAGATTCTAAAAATTGTATGTTGCAAAAGACATAAAATTTAATTGTATCTCAGTTATTTTGTTGTTTCTGTTTGCCTAAAATCAAGTGTAGAAAAACCGAAGGGTGAGAGCCTGTCACGTTCTCCTATTTTCCAAACTGTAACAATGCATTTTAATTAGTTTTACTTTTTCAACACATTATTTTTCTAAAAATGCCTACAGTAAATTTTAAATAGCTGTGAAAATATATTCTGTTAGCTACAGTTTAAATTGTACTTGTATACTAAGGGTCCATTTGTGACTGTGTTCTTTGTACTATGAGGAAGTTGCCCTCTGCTGGTTTTCTTTAATGTCAGCTTCCCTGGCATGTTGCTAATAGGCTGTATACAAGAGTCTATTCCTAGGTCAGCTGCTATGTGCTTATCACACATTTCAAAAAGTGTCAATAGAGATAGACTGTTGGGGTTTAGGAACAACAGCTTAGGTCAGGGGAGCATCAGTACGAGAGGAAGAGTTACTAACAGGTGCCTTCCACTCCTTCAGAGTAGCAGTGTCTGGGAGGAAGTCTATAGAGTTGTGGCTCTGCTGGCTGATGCGGACGCTCAGAATAGTGTGTGGCTAACAGATAGTCACATGTTTAAATTTGGTGTGCTTGGCTGTGTTCATTCTTTCCAAATGCTTTCATGCAGAACAACTTTAATGGAGAAGTCAATTGGCGACTAATAATGTAAACTATGTAAGTTCATAAATTGATAATTAGGCCAACAAAATTGTTATTATATTTCAGATATATACAACTTGATAGTAGAGTAAAAGCTAAAGACATAGATTCTAATTACCAAATTCAGAATTGAATCTACTTAAATTATCTAAAATCTTCACCCCCATTTCTATTTTAGGGGAAGGATATTAATTATTAAAGCAATAAAGTAATCAGAAAACATTTAAATTAACTTTTATCAATATCTTCTTTAACTCCTATAGTACTTTGTCTGAAGATCTATTTTTACAATTATTAAGATAACTATCTCAGCTTTTTCTATTAGCTTTTACCTATTTTTTTCTGTTATCTTTTCTTTGCTTCAACTTTTTCTGTTTCATTTTTTTAAATACAGGGTCTCCTGTAACTCAGGCTGGTCTCAGGCGTAATATTTAGCCAATTTTACAATGAACCCAAACACCTAGTCCTTTCTTCCTCCTCCCAAATAAAAGTATTTGAAGAACTGAATATTTTGGACATCAAATCTAAAAAATTCTGAAATGTGTATTGCAAATAACAAAGCAAAATGTCTTGTTTAGCTTGTTTTTAACCTTTCTCCCTCTTTACATTATAGATGTAAATTCTGCATAATGTTTTGTTAAAATTTGTTATTTTGTGCAGTATGACACTATATCCTTTAGTTGACAAATTTATTCCATTTATATTCATTGTAATCACTGACATATTTAAATGTATGTAAATAAATCTATCTGTGCCATTTTATCTCTTTTTTCTCTTCATTTTCAAAAATGTGTGTGAAGAGGATCTTTTATTCTAGGTATTTTAAAAATTTCATTGGAATTTATATGCTCAATTTTATTATCTTAGTGTTACTCTGAAGATTTCTACCTTGTATATTTAATGTAGTAGGACTGTAAGTACTATTGTAAAGGGCCTCTGCACACAGCCCAAGTGTGTTTGAAGAGAGTGAAGTCTGGTTACTCTGCAGACTGTTTACACAGACATTTATCTTTACATGTACACGCTTGCCATTTACTTCCTTGTCATACTGCAGATTGTCATTTATTACCACTCTCCCTTGTCATTAATTACATCTTAAAGTCGGTCTTTGCTGGTAAATTTTGTGTTTCTGTTTTTCATGAAAATGTCTTTATATCATTTTCATTCCTGAAAAGAATAGATTCTCCTAGTCTGCTTGCCCCGCCTATACTTCCTGTGGCTACTGGCCAATCAGTATCTTATTAAACCAATATGAGTAAGAAATCTTTACAGTGTACAAGAGGACTCTCCCACAGCAAATTGTAGTAATATGAAAGAAAGAAAATATACTCTAATTCTACCTTAAGATAATTCATTTAACCTTCATACATATACTTTAGGTTTTTTAATGCAATGCAAGTAGGTGTTCTAACTCGACTTCCAGTCCATCATCTACATATGATCTTTTAATTCAGCTCCTCTTTTCAGTTCCTTCAAGGACCTTGTCATCGTTCAACTGTGCATGATTTAACCTCCAGGAGTTTGTATTGGTTCTATGGCTTCTGTTGTTAACAGATGGGATACAAAGAATTCTTTCAGTTTTCCTGTATTTAATGATACCTTCGTATTCTAATATATTATCTACTTTAGACACACACTGGCTGCTAAGAAAAGTATATATTCTTCAGTGTTTGGATAGAGGGATCCATAGATGCCTCTTTAGTTCATTTGACCTATGATGTAATTTAAAGCATATTTATGCTTTAAATCATATTTATGGGTTGATGGGAAGTCACCCAATACTGTGCTCCTGTTAATCAGCAATGTTACCTCTGGCCGTACTTGTTATATGAAATTAGATACTGTTATACCCAGGGCAGATCTTTAGACTCAGTGTCGTCTTGATCCACTATTCCCAACTGATCATCTTTATTCTTTCTCACTAGTCTTGGTTTGAAGCCTATTTTGGGGGCCATAAGAAGAGTGGCACCTGTGTCCCAGGCCCATTTGCTTGCAATACATTTTCCTACGCTTTTCCCTTAAAGAAGTTTCTGTCTTCTGTGGTGAGGTGCATTTTCTTGGAGGCAGCAAATAGATGACTTCTACTTTTTAATACAATCTATTATTTTGGGCGTGGTTGGGAAATTGAAACTATTAATATTCAGGTTTTTTAAATGTGTGCATTGCTTCTTGTCATTTTGTTGATCTTATAGTGTTTGATTTTTCCTTGTTCCTCTATTATTTTCCCTGTTTAACTATTATTCTAGCATTCTATTCTTTCCTGTGGCTTTCTGGATAGATTTTTTTTCTTCAGTTCCAAGAATCCTGGTTTCTGTAGAATTAGTCTAGCAATCATAAACTACTTTACTTTATTTTTATCATAGGAAGATTTTACTTTTCTTCAATAATGACAGTTTTGCTGGATGTAGTAGTTGGCAGGTGTAGTCTTTCAGAATTTGAAAGAAGTCTGTCCTGACCCTCTTGGCTTTTAAAGTTACAGTTGATGAATCTGCTGTTATTCTTGTGAGTCTACGTTTTACCTGATTTGGTGATTCTTGCCACTTTCTATATAATTTCTTCTTCTGTGTGTGTAGTGTACAACAAGAGGAAGTTCTTTCCTGGTCTTCCTGTTGGCCTGAATGCCTCTTGTGTCCAGACCAGTATCACATTTTCTAACTCTGGGAAATTTTCTGTTATGGTTCCTTTGATGATTTTTATATGCTTTTAAATTAAGATTATTCTACCATGCCCATGACGTGCAGACTGCTGGTTTGCTTGCCCAATATAAACTCTTATTCCTTACTGAGATCATGAATTTGGCATAATGACAAATCTAATTTAAATTATTTCTATAAATATCATTCTAGGTAGAGTAGTCATTAGGTTCATTGGCCAGTGAATTTGATGAGAAAGTTACTTCCTGGGAGATGCTTCCCCGTTTCTAGTCATAGACATAGAGGATTGTTCTCTGGGAGCACAATCTGCCCTAGCCCGTCTTCCCTCTTGCACTCTGTCTGGCAATGGTGAGGAAAACCAGTCCTTTGTCCCTGCCCTGTCCTGTGGGTCAGCAAGGCAGGAGTCTGTTTTCTCTGGTAGTTCCTCTAGATTTCTGTGGCCGACTGCAGAGTTTTGTTACAAAACCCAGCCTGTGTTATGTGCAAACAAACCCTGTCTGAGCCAGAATACTCCCCACCACCCCTGCCACACACACTACAGATCCATAAGCCTTGTTAGATAATCCACCGTTGCTTTTCTATGAGGAATTAAGCACTTTCTTTCTGTTTATTCTATGTGTCGTTTACATCATGTATCTTGATCCCAGTCATTTCCCTGCCCCTTTGCACCCGCTCTCCATCCCAGCACCTCCCACCTAATGTAAAGTTTAAGAGAAGAAATGGAAAAGAAAAAAGAGGGGCGGGGATTAAAAATCTCATCATGGAACCTGCAGTGCGCAGTGTGACACAGAGTCACACAGTAAACCCCGTCCGTATCCATCTATTGTTACTTGCGAGTGTTCATTGCAGAATCATTGGGCTGGTCCAAGGCCTCTGGTTTCTACTGCATTATCAATGCTGGGCCCTCACTGGGACTCTTCTTAGATATCCCGTTGTTGCCCTGTGTTGTAGAGATCCTGCAGCTTTGGGTATGTGGGTCGGGTTCCTTCCTGTGCTTCAGCAGATCACAGATGGGGTGGATGTTGGGACAAGTCAAGTCATAACCTTAGTTCGGGGTCTGGGCAGCTGCAGGGTTGGTCCACCCACCAGTTCTCCCCTGTCCTCACCACCAGGGTGAGCTCTCCAGCGTTGCCCAGGCTAGTTCACCTCTTGCAGCCCCGAGGGAGGGGTGGGGCCAGTTCTGCTTTCACAGCCTCAGGGTCTGTTCTCCCACACCTACACCACCGGGCCAGCTCTATTGCTTATGTTGCTCCTGCAAGGTACAGGGCTACTCTCCGGAGTGATGCAGCTGGTGTAGGGTGAGAAAAATGCAGACACTCCATCAGATCCCTGACACCGCCAGAGATAACACATCTAAGTCCTGCCATCTCAGGCCAGGAAGACAGGCGATGAAATTTAGTTTAATAACCTTACAAACTTGAGGTCAAAAGTGCTTTCTGCTGTAAAGATTAGGCTAATTTAATAATTACTGTGGTTCTGTTCTTAAGTAGACTTCCCAGGGGAGGCCTTACCCTCTCTGAAGAGCAAATGGGGGGGAAGACTTGGGGGGCAGGAGATGGGATGAGGGAGGAGAAGAGGAAGGGGGAACTGGGATTGGAATGTAAAATTTTTTTTTAAATGAGGGAAAAAAGATGTCTTTAATAAAATGCCCTTAACTTAAACTATTCCTAGTGAAAGTAAATATTCCTGTCCTATTTTCCCAAAGTATGGAATAAGTATTTGACTCTTGTTACAGCTATGCCTATAACACAAAATGAGAATCTTGCCTTCTGAAGCAGGAAAGTAGCATGTATATATAAAGGACTCAGGCGTTGTATTCTGGCTATGGGTGTGACTCTCCAGTCATGAAGCCTAATTACAGTCAATCCTAAAAGTGCTCTGTGGGTATTCTAGGAGAGGGGAGAAAGAAAGGCAGAGTTAGAGCTGTAATAAAAATGATAAAAGGAAGTTTCATAGAAAAAGCTCAACTTCTTGGTTGGGCTTGCAGTGATATTTCATTTGTATCTTAATGAATAAAGCTTGCCTGAAGACCAGAATGCAAAAGAGCCACACAGGTCAGGCAGTGGTGACACACACCTTCAATCCCAGCAGTCACACTAGTCAGCCATAGAAACCGGGTGGTAGTGGTGCACGGCTTTAATTCCAACACTAGAGAGGAATATAAGGCGGGATGAGACAAGAACTCACTCTCTTTTCAATCTGAAGATTTTATGGAGGTAAGAGCTCTCTAGTGGCTTAGCTGCTTTGTTTTCCTGATCGTCAGGTTGATATTTGTTTTTATTATTCGTGCCACAGAAACTGAAGTTTGATTTTCAAAACCTTGGAAAAACCATTAACTAAAGATTCCCTCTTTACCAGAAAAGTATAAACGCAAGAAAATACAATTATAAAGCATACATTCGACATATTACTCATTTAGACTCTAGTAACTGTAGAATGTAAATAGAAACATTGGTAATAAAATGTGGTAGACAACTTTAAAGCCAAATGGCAAGGGCTTTATTAAAAAGAAAAGGCCTGAGGCAGAAACCACAGGAGAGGACACTCAACTTCATCTGGCAATCAGAAGGCAAATTCACAGCAATGCCCATTGGGATGGCTATTATTTAACAAACAATAAATTTGTGGTAAGGATGCAGACAAATTTGAGCCCTGATTTTCTTGAAATCAAGAAATATTGCATACCCATGTTCATGGCCACTGACATGAATGGGAAAACTGCTATGTGCATCTGTACAATACCTTGTCATGTTGCCTAGAAACAAGGATGCTGTGACATACAGTAGATGTCTATGTATCTTGATATCATTCAAAGAGAAACCAATCTAGAAGACAATTGTGTGATTCCTACTCCTACCGAGATGAAATACTTAAGAGTAACCTATAGTACAAAAACAGGGTGGTGCCTGGAATTGAGGGACAATTGAGTAATTAATGCTCAATGGTCGGTGTTGACTTTTCCGGGGATGATCTGAGCAAATGTCCACTCACCTCAAGTAGGGTACCAAAGTAACAAATTTGCCAAACTCCCAATATGGCAAACCAATGAGTTTCTTGGATTACTTACAGTGGTGTGGATGTAGAGGGGTGGGTACAGGAGCGCAGATAATCCAGAAACCACGGCATTATCAAAAGCAAAAGCCCAAGCCAGCCCAGGAGACAACTCACAGGCTGTATCTCTGGAGCTCTCTGCGCAGGCTGCAGGTGGCTCAGAGGTTGGAGAGTTTCCTCCCCAATGGTTGTTTGCTGTTCCCATAACCGTGAGAAGGGGCCTTGCAAATCATTTAAGATTCTCCTTTTCCTGAATAGGTGGCCTCCTTCCTCAGCCTCCCTCCAGTAGGGAACGTTCCCAGGAAGTTACCTCCCAACAAATAGGGTAAGGAGCTTCAGTCTGAGAGGAAGAAGTTCTGTGAACAGGTGGTAGTGATGGTGGTAACGGAAATAGGAATTGACTGTCACTGCTCCAGAGGCCATGGGACCTGGGAGAATGCGGTCAATAAATGAGGCAGACTAAAGTCTCATGCAGTAGCCACCTTTGTTCAGAGCCTCAGACAATTTATACTCCAAGGGTTAAAGGTCACATGAGTACAGTTCTCACGAGTTTAAGCTGTAGACAGTCACAAGGACAAGCACATGACAAAATCATGTTTTCCGTTAGAGGATAGTTTTCACATTTAAATGAATAACAGCAGCAAGCAATACCGAGTAATCAGACGTAAACTCACTTCTATCTGCTACGCCTGGGAAAAGCACCAAAGGACATTCCAAGAACTTCTGTGTTTTGAAGAAACTGAGGCCACAAGATCCTGGGTTTGTCTTCTGGGAGTGTTCTCACAAGCGCATGGAGTTCTCAGATGAGTCCATTCCTGGACCATGTTCTGACAACAGCACACTGTCCTGTCTGTGTTGGGGTGATGGAGATGCTACATATGTGCATTTTACTACAGAACTGAAAGCCACCACACAATAACTACATGCTTATTAGGTTGCAAAACCTAATAGTAAAAACCTACTGTTAGAAATGGAAAGATGCCTTGCTATTGTTAGAAGTGTAAGGTAGTATAGTCCTTTTAGAATGCCGTTTGGATTAGAATGTCCCTCGTCCATTCAGGTGTTTGAACAGTTGGTGGTTTTGATTGGAGGATGGCGTGAGACATTTAGCCGATGTGGCCTTTGCAGTGGTGAATTTCCAGGGTTTACAGCCTTACTTCACTTCCTGATGGTCTCATGTCCCACCCCCCACATCTCCTCTCTCTTCTCTTTCTCTCTGCTTCATGCTTTCAGTTGAGAGTGTGATCTCTCAGTTTCTTGCCCCAGCTGCCATGTCTCCCTGCCGTGATGGACTCTTAGCCTTCTGGAACCATAACCTAAAATAAACCCTCCCTTGTGTAAGATGACTTTGGTCATGGTGCTTTATCTCGGCAACAGAAAGGAAGTGAGATCAGATGTCTGACAGGAGACTACAAGAGTTTTGACAGCATAATTCACAATAAGCCCCATTCTAGAATTATCCAGCTCCCCACCAACAGAATGGGTTAATAAATTATGTATGGGATCTATATAACTGAGAAAAACTATGATTACACCTTATATATATTTAGGAAATAGGAGCAAACTAAATAGATCCTTTCGAGGCGGACCATTTGAAGGATGCCCTAGGCTGCTATCACTGTCCCGTTTCTTGATCTGGATGCTGGTTATAATGGAACTCTGTGGATTTATGTTTTTTATGTGTTTTAGTTTCCTGGGACTGGTGTGACTAATTGTTCTATTGTTCTATTGGTGACTTGCTTTTAACAAATATAGAAAGAAAAAAAAAGAGCAAATTCATTGAAAACTGGCAAACATGTTCATATTGCGTGATCAAAGCTGAACAGAATCATGCTGAGATTGTCTTCCACCTCTGTGAGGCAATGTGTATGTAACCTAAAGCTGCTGTCTGATTTGCCCATTGTGGCTTCAGCTATACCTGCAACAAAACCGTCTTTTAAAAAATAATCACCCGAATGCCTATCAATAATGGGATGAAGATGAAGTATGCTATCATATCATATCAAGATGAAGACAATATATAAAGTATTGCTGCACACCTCACCGGGAAGACTTTACAGGCCAGAAAGATAGCTCAGGCAGGAGAATCACTCGCCTGGCAAACCTGGCGACCTAGGCTGAGTCTTCAGAACCCCCGGTGGAAGGCATGGAAGGCGAGAACTGACTCCTCTAAGTCGTTCCACATACTGAAACGTTTTTGAAAGCATCTCATAAAATGATGCTTCACGCAAGAAGTGAGGCACAGGGGAGTGCATTCCATGTGGCTTGGTTTCTGGAAATACAATGCAGGGGAAGCAGCCTTTGTGGTTAGACATGGAGGTGGTGACCATCTTTGTGGGCGGTGACCGGTGATGGGGTGAGAAAAGTTCTTCTGGGGCGCTCTTTTTTCTGATCTGCTTAATGCTTACACAGGGGCTT